>NC_133220.1:26841329-27204663 GCF_040436345.1 Pagrus major
GCTTGCCGCAGCAGCTTGCAATGTAACCATGGCAACCACAAAAACCACAAAGGTGGAACTCATAACAACTAATTTTATTAATATCTGAGCTCCCTGAAGTTCTTCATCAGCTGTGAATGAGCAAATCAGTTAGTTAAAATGGTCGCCACCAAAGTTTGATTATCAAGTTAAGTGCAACGATAACACTACTTAGCTACTTGCTATATTCATTGTTTCATATTGTAAACCACATCCTGCTCTATTTGGATAAATGGCAATTTGTGGCCTTTCCAGAGTCGTGTCCTCACAGAAAAGATGCTGCACTGAATAAACTGAATTAGTTACATCCATGCATGCCAACCTCCCGATTTTCCCGGGACACTCTTTTCCCGGTTTCCTCCTGGCGTCAAAATACTCCCGTATTTCTCCCGATTCATGACAAATTTTCACACTTTTTCCCCTTTTCAGTTATTACAACCTGTTTCTGGCTCTGTACATCGCATAGTCTGCTGTACTGTCGTGCCTCAGTCTCCTCAGTGAGTGAGAGACAGACAGAGAAATAGAGAGGAGAAAGAATATTTAAAAACATTTCAGATGCCCTGGAGAGAAGAATTAATATCTTACGTAAAGTTTTAAAAGGAAAAAGGCAGTAAAATCTGCCATGTCGAATTTTTTTGTCAATCCCCTTTGAAGGGCTCACAAACGTGCACCGACTCTCAAAAAGAGCAGGGGCAAAACATGGATGAATGTATGAAGTAATAATTATTTATTTTTGCCGTAGAGTTACGCAAGTTTATGCTAAAGGGGCAAAATTATTCTGCTGTGTTCTCTGAGAATTAAAAGAAAATGTGAAATTATTTTACATAAAAAATGCTGTTGCAGTTTACTTATTATTTTGTTGTTTCCGTTCTTTAAATGTCACTAGAATGCAGGAAGCACAGTCCTTGCCTCTCAAATTTTTCAATGGGTCAGACTCCCAGAACCCTGCTTTGTTTTTGTTGAAATCGTCCTCAGGTTGCCAAGTATGGTTACACCCCTTCTTCTGAAGCTATGAATCTGTGAATCTGTTGGTGTACAGATAAAGCAAACAAAATGCAAAATGTTAATCAGAGAGCTTTAGATGTGTTTGTAGGCAGATTAGCAAACTTTGGAAAACAGCCAGGCGAGATGTTTTCCTCCTGTTTTAATGTTAAGCTAAGCTAAGCTAATTGGCCCCTGACTGTTGCTCCATTTAACTCTTGCAACGAAAGCAAATATGCCTTTTCCCTAAATTGTTGAACTATTCCTTTCAGACTTCAGTTGTTTCCATGGCATAAAAAACAGAAAGAGAGCCCCCCCAGCACAGAATCTGGTGCTTGGTTACATTACTTTTCCTAACCCTCTGAATCTGTGCATGTGTGTGTTTGGACCACACGTGTAGGGAGCCTACCTGCTGTCCCATATGGTTGGCATTCAGCCTAATTAAAGCTCTTGTTGTGCCACAAACTGGGTGTATTACCATAAGTGCTCCCTGAAGTCCTGTATTTATGGCAACTTGGCATTATAAACAAGGATAAAAGGAGAGCGGAGACAAGTCTGATTTCTCTGCCTGTCGCCATCGAGACGGAGGAAAAGTTCCCAAGCAACACAGTAGCTAACCGGCAATACCAGCTCGCGTGCCCACGTTGTGATGGTAAATAGTCCCACTGTCACGTATGCTGCTCGGATTTCACCTTTAATTATCTTTTAGTTCACAATCTACATGTCTATCTAAAGAATCTAAAGACGGCAAAGCAACGCTCTTTGGGAAGATTTTCTGATGAACCTCTGCCTATCTCACTCTCACCATCTTTGACACTGATCAAGCTGACAGTTATATAGTCTACAAAGCACTCCTCTCAAGCCTTTTCCACTCTCTATGCTTATTCAACATAGCAGTCATACCTCTGGGACTAGATCAGGGTGACCCGTGCAGAAGACATATGACACTGAAACATTAACACATGACCCTGAGCTCACCGGCTGAGGTCAGTGCGAAGACGCTGCCCTCACACAGCCGAGTGTGAACTACGATTAATGAAGGTTGAAACCTCACTTAATTGGCAAACATGGAGAAAATGCTCCAACTCAGCTGAGAGCTTGAAAACGCATTGCTCTCGCTGTAATTCACTTCATAATTATCCTCCATCAGGACTTTAATGAACTGTGTGAGAGCTGGCACTTCCTCTGCTCGCTGTGAAACCAAAAATAGCTCTGTTTTGTGTGGCGCATGCAGCAGATGGATCAAAAACAAAGAAATTTCCACCGCCAAATCTTTCCACGGGGGGAAACTTTTTTCACAGACAGAGGTGGCGTGTCAGGGCTCTGTGTTCTTGACCAAACACGACGGAAAAACAAGGGAGGTGTGGAACAAAATCAAATTAGCTCGTTGTTGCTAATGCTGCGCCTCAGCTGTGCTCCTCGTTTCCTTATTAACCCTCGCTGGGGATGTATCCCATGAAAGTCCAATCCATCTCTCCTCGGATGATGTGAAGGCCCTCAGCTAAATGAATGCTACTCTGGGCCACTTTCACAACAATGTCAAGAGATGGTGAAAGGAGATAGGTGAGGAACAACATCTGGGGCCTCTTTGATCACTGATGATTCTACGTGGGAGAGAAGAGGAACGAGGGAAGAAAAGGAAAAGAGACGGAGCGAGCCTGAACATATTTCTCTCTTTGTGTTATCGAGGTTACAAATGACTCAAGAGTGACGCGACCATCCGCTGTTGAAAATACGGCACGGGCAAAAACTCATTTCCTCCCTCGTCAGCAGAAAAGTTCAGACAGAAAAAGGTCAACTAGAGGATACCGAGGGCTGCAGCTCCTCACCCTGTCACCTCGCCACGACACATCCGGCCTGCGTTCCTTCAAAAACTGCTGCTATAAGGCCTTTTTTACATTTCTGTATCCAACTTGTGTTTACAAAAAAATGTCTTCCATTGTGAACCCTGAACAAGACGCTATTGTTGCGTCCAGGTCTCGGCATGACAATGACTTGATTTCCATGTGATTTTTATGGTAATTGAGTTAATCTCTGTAACCTAATCAAGGTCTTAGGCAGTAAACAGCAAGAAAATAAGAGCAGCGGGCGACGTTGTGGTTGAAATGGGAGGAAATGGAGAAGGCTGTTCTGGCTAGCTGAGCTGACATCATTTTAACATGCTGCTACAGTAAGGAGTGTTGTTTCAGATGGGTGGTTTGGCTGTCACACGACAAGAGGGCCACATTCCACTACTTCTTCTATAGTTTCATTTTCACTTCTTTTATGGTTTCACAGATTCCATCCTGGTCCATTTTTCTCACTCTGACCCTCTTCCATCTCGTCTGCCTCAATCCGCTTATTCCCAAGCCACTCTATATCTGTCTCCCTGCCTTTCCATCTTCCTCTCTCACACTCCTCCCCCCTAATCACTCCTATCACTCTCTTGTGAAGAGGTGGGGGAAGCAGGCTCTTGTGTTTGACTGACAGGTCCTGAGTGCAGAAATCTCCCCATGGTCGACCTTATCAGTGGCCAAGCTTGGCACAGTTGAGTGGCAGCCTGCTTTTTCTGGCTGCACTTTTCGCCTCTGGGAGTTTCCTTGGAGTGTGTCTGTGTGTGTGTGTGTGTGTGTGTGTGTGTGTGTGTGTGTGTGTGTGTGCGCGTATTCAAACACATCTGAGAACAGGCCAGTCTGATAAAAATGTCTAAATACACAAAGGGCCATAATTGCAATCTGTTGTTTAATATAAATTAGGTCAGTGCTGATATATTCTTTATAATAAATGACCTTCAGATGTCATCCAGTGAGTTCAGTACGACTGAAAGAGCTTTTGTTTCAGTTTAAGCACCCCCATGGAGTCTATCATAACTGTGACACAACCCAATTACCCAGTTTCATCCTGTCTGATCCCTCAGACGGATGACTTGAGAGATTACTTCTGTCTTAATGCCAGAATTTATGTTTTCTGGCACTGGATGGAGATGAAGTACAGATGTATGTACTGTCCCAGGATCCACAGACAGAAAACAGTAAGGGGAGATGCAAAGAAACTGAAATGAAAGATGCAACTATGCAATTATGATGTCTGTCTCTTCTCTCAAAGTCGTCTTTCAGATTTCTGTGTGGTTGTACAATAAAGATATTTTTTTCTGCTGTCACATAACCTGAATGTTTGAGGAGTAAAAGCTTGATGTTGAAATCCAACTGTAACCATTCTAGGGGAATGGCTCTAGAGTTGGCATTGTCAGCTGGTCGTTTGGTCTGTTGGTCGTTTGGTTTCACTCCAGACTGAATTATCTCAACGATTTGGATTCCCATGAATTCTTATACAGACAGTCTCTGTCCCAACAGGATGAATCCTGTAGATCTTGATCAACCGCTGACTTTTTCGTGCACACCACCAGCAAATTTTACATCTCAACCTCTACTCGCACAGACATTCATGGTTAAATTTGCAAATGATGTATCCTACTGACTATAGTGATCCCAGATGTTTCCTCTGGCACCACAATAAGTGTTGATTTGGGCTTTTGAGTAAAATGTTTCAATAATTCAGTTGTAACAGGAGAAGTTGACAGATGAAGAGCTGCAGGCGACAGCCCACACACCTCCAACTTCCCAGTGAGGTAACCAACTCCATTTTCCTAAATAACTTTCTCAGGTTCCCTGTCAGCACTGGGTTTAAATCCAAAATATTGCCAAATAGGCACTTTTGTTTTTCACTTTGACAATAATCCTCTGCCATCCTCGTGTTGGTCAACTGTCCTTAATCCCATCAAGTTATTATTGGATTGTGTATTGAAGTATTGATTAGATAAGCAAAACGACTGTGGGGACAGTAAGTAATGTAATCAGGGCCTGGAAACCATGTTATACCAAATACCATGGCAAGCCTAATTGGCAGATTAGCACTGTCATTGTGAGCGTGTTAGCAAGGTGATGTTAGCATCAAAGCACAGTCTCACAGAGCTGCTAGCATGGCTGTTGACTCTTAGCATTAATATTTAAATGTCCTCACATCCAGACTGGAACTACGCGACATTGCCAGGAGATGACGTCTCGTTCTGAATATGTGAAGAAAACTGTGGGAGGTGAAAATTCACAGCTAAAACGTGAAGTGTTAGTAAGTTGAATCTTCACAATAATAGATGCTAGACTCTGTCATTCAATATTGATCGAAAGAGAGAGGACATGATTAAAGAAATAATGGCTTGAAAAGAAAGAAATAATGGTATGATGGTAAAACAAACGGAAAGTAGATGACAATGACATTTTCAGAGATCCAGATGATAAAACATAATTAGGATTAAAATCAATGGAACTGATCAATGCAGCTCTAAGTTGATACACCGCTGTGAGCCAGCTCCTTCACATCGATTGGTTCACAGCACACAAACGCAGGCTGTAGGTCTGGCTGCAGGAGGGAGGATGTAGGGGGTGTGGGTGTGTGGATGAGGCGACCACTTGCTTACCAAATCAATTGCCACACTCACTGCCTAAAGGGGGGCAAATAAAGATCCACTTACAGAGCCTAATTCATTCATTCTCTGCTTTCCATCCCCCCTCCCTCCCCGACTCCAAACATTCATCTTCCTTCTGCTTTAGCAACCTCAGCAGATTTTAAGTCTCTCTTTACTCCGGACAAACTTTGAAGTGAAGAATGTTTGTCTTGAGGTCTGGAAGGAAGCGGTAAAACGATGAGAGAGCAGGTCTTTCCACAACTGTTAGTCAAATCCATTATATCTTATAATTCCACTGATGATGTGATTTCCCACACACACACACACACACACACACACACACACACACACACACACACACAAATACACAATATGTTCCCTAGCAACAAGTTTAAATCAGTCAACGCAGAGGCTGTTTTTTGTGGGCGCAGTCACTGTGGGTGGGTGCTCACAGCCCAGGTGCAGAGACACTGCGAGCTGCATGGGACTCAGGAGAAGCAGGAAGCTGCAGGACTCGCTGTGCTCTCCCCCCCTCCCTCCTTTTACCAACCTCTCACACAAGGGTGCCATCAACAGAGCTGGCAGCATGTCTGTGTGGAATGCACTCTGGCAATTTACGCACACACTCACACGGTTAATAAACGCTGTCGGGCCATAGCTGGATCTCACACATGTAAACTGTTCTTAAACTTGTCACATCTGACATGATTTGAGGCAGAACACACGCGGAAGGCTTTAGGGGAAGGAGCCCTTGAATGGCCTGGCAGCGAAGCTCGTGGCACTGACATATATAGGCATGCACGCAGACACAGAGCCAAGCACACCCTCTCAGACCAAAACACATGGAAACACACGTACAGAGTTCTGGAGACAATAGTCTGCATGCTGCCTGGACCTGGCTGCCTAATATAAGTGTCATGGTTAAAAATAAAAAGGGGAAGGCATGTCGCACAGCTGTGAGATGCTGGGAGATTTGTGTGCTGTCAGCCCACTTAAATCACAACAGCTGAGATGACAAGGCACTGCCCCTCAACTGCCTTTTCCTCTTCTCCCTCCTGTCGTTCACTGGCTTTTTATTCCCTTCTCCCTCTAACTCAATCCATCACTGCACCTTTAGCTGTTTTTATTCCCCCTCTTCCTCCCCTGACGCACATTTTCTCACTTCTATCTTTTTTCCCCTTGTCGAATGATAATGCCACCCACTCCTGGCAACAACGTTGGCAGCCCAACAAAGCAGCACCCGGGGGAACGGAAAGACAAGATTCAAGTGACGCTTTTAACTCAATTGTCACCAGTCAGTCGTAATTCACTGGAAACATCACAGGGACAGATTCGCAG
This sequence comes from Pagrus major, assembly GCF_040436345.1. Classification (NCBI taxonomy): domain Eukaryota; kingdom Metazoa; phylum Chordata; class Actinopteri; order Spariformes; family Sparidae; genus Pagrus; species Pagrus major. The sequence continues at coordinate 26,848,108 of NC_133220.1, forward strand.
TCGCTTGGAGTTACACTCTCTCAGAGATACAGCCAGACACGTAAAATACATGCACCAGGGGTTGCCCAAGTTGTCATGGTTTGCACACCCCCTCCCTAAATTAAAACATTCCATAACGTCTAAATCAGCAAGATAAGTCAACAGTGTCCTTAAGAAAACTAACCAATCACTGAGGGGATTAGCTACCCCAGAACAAGGGTGTCAAAATGCCAAATTTACACCACCCAGGGGAAAAGTCTTGACTCCCTGCCAAAGAAAACTCTCCTCCACCAATCAGCGCCTCAGAAGCCGGCTCGAACAAATCAGCAGCTGAATGAAAATGATGAAAATGTTTAAAAGTTACTCACCGCTTCCCGTGTCCCCCTGGCTGTGCTGGGAATGAGGTAGAAGGGTGGGGGGATGAGGGGCGGAGGGGGGGGGGGCACACTAAACGACAGGAGGATCTCAGAGGGGGCAGCAGAAGAGCGGCAGCCTGAAGCAAACACTTTCAACGGCTCCCCCCTAATTGAAAAAGTCTGTTTTCATCTCTCTCAGATGAGCGAGTGCGAGAGAGGAGAAGGAAAAGAAACGACTGCTTTGAGCCGAGGTGATGAGGAGGAGGATAGCAGTCCTGCTAGGAGCTGGTCAGCAGGGTGAGCGTGAGGAAAAGACCAAGAGGAAGTGAAAGAATGACAGGGTTTTTCAACAGACAAATGCAATCAGGGGTGACCACCAAGCTGGTGCTGAGAGGGCAAACAGTCCACAACATGAATCCCTCCCACTGCCTGCAAACAGCAGTCAGCGTTTTTCCCCCAGCCCCTTCCCCACACGTGCTTAACCTGTAAATGTTCTGGCAGTTTTCTGCACTGACATCATGTGGGAACATGAACAGGACTTTATGGCAACTTGCAGAGTCAGGACCAAAGAAGACTTAGACAAATATTATGAAAAATATCCATGCGAACACTGAAGAAATCCAACATATCACAATTTTTAGAGCAGGAAGCTCTGACATCCAAGACTTAAAAGTTGGCTGAAGGAGTTCTGAGATATGACGACACATACACCAAGACAAAATATAAAAGGATTGGTAGAGATTTTGATATACTATAGCCCTTCATTTGACAAAACAATCCCTACTAAAGTCCACTTACTGGCTTTTTCCAGAGCTTTAAACATGACCCTCATCATTGGATGGAGTTAGTTTAGTTTTAATTGACATGCAAGCTCAGTAGCTGTTATAATTCCATCCATAACACTTTTCTGACTTTCTGGTTTGTGTTGGCTGAAAAGCGTTTACGTTCATTCTTGATCTTTGAAACAGTAGTTTGGCAAAATGATCCCGACTAAAGGTCCACTTACTTGTAGTCTCGTGAGTTTTCAGCTGTATCACATCCAGTATCAATCTTAGAAACAACTGAGAAAACTTCTTCTATTCATGTGATTTAGTAAAAGCTAGGATTGTTATATCAAACTACTATTTCCAAGGGCAAGAATGATCTTTGATGATTAATCCCTTGGTTATTTCTGTGTATATTCGGCCATAAAACATCCTTCTGGAATGTTTTTGCATCAATTTGATTTGACATGTGACAATTTATTGATTGATCAATGATATCAAAATAATCACAGACTCTTTGGATAAACAATTCATATTTTTAAATCAGTTTTCTTTGGCTCAACGATCTCAAATGTGAGAATTTGCTGCTTTTCTCAGTCTCATATAATAGTAAACTGACTGTGTATAGGTTTTGGACTGGTGGCTGGACAACACAAGCAAATAAAATTAAAGGCAACATATTATGCTCATTTACAAGTTAATAATTTTATTTTGGGTTACTACTAGAATAGGTTTACATGCTTTAATGCTCAAAAAAAACATTGGTTTTCTAATACTGTCCAGTGCTGCAGCACTGTATTCCCCCTCTGTCTGAAACGCTCTTTTTTAAGCTCCTGTCTCTTTAAGGCCCCACCCTCCTGAATACCCAGTCTGCTCTGATTGGTCAACTCAAACATGCCTGAGCCAGTACCACTAATAATGGAGCAGCAGTGCTAAATGAACTGTTATTTGCCAAACTAGCTGCTAGGCATCAATTATGCCAATGTGTGACTCTGTGACAAAGTGTGATGTCACAAAGTCACTGAAATAAAGGCGCGACTACTGAGGCAGCATTTCAGGACCAGTGTTTTCTGTTGGAGAGAGGAGCTTCTGTTGGTGCAGACTTTGAACTTTTTAACGTTCAAGGTCTTTTACATGCACAAGAACATATATATATAAAACACTGAAGGAAAAGACAAAAATGAAAAAGCCTAATAGGTCTCCTTTAAAGAGATTGTGATTGTCATTGTTTTCTACTTTTTAATGACTCAATAATAAACATAATTATTTTTTGCAGCCCTAATTGTGCTGAAGTACACTGACTTGTCAGGGATAGACTTAAGTCAGGAATCCACATGTGGCTTTTTAAAAATACAGCCTTGTGATTGAATTTCCAGAACTGGATTCTCAAGCTTAATGTGGAAAACAAATTGAGAAGATAAATAATAAGAATTATTGTGAATTTGATAGCTGTTATAGCATTAACAGACAACAAAAAATATGTTTCTAACTGTGGTAGCACATGAATTTATCAAACCAACAGACTTTGAAAGAATTAGTATTGTGCGATACAGTGATGGATGTTGAGTCCTGTCTTTGAGCCTGAAGGCATGGATATTATACTTTAAGTATGCTGCGTGTATGAACAAAACTGCATTCACTGAATTAAATTTGAATCAGGATTAGGTGTCTTCAGCTGTTCAATGATCGATCGTCATGTTTATAGAGAGTACTAGTGTAGTTTTCCCTCTTCAGCAGTCAATCAGTCTCCTCTCCCTCTGCTAAATCCACGGGGGCAGCAGTCTATGGAAACATCTGCTAGAGCGCTTTCCTAAAGCTCTCCTCTGTAAAACTTGGACTAATGTACATTCAGTGAGCAGCGGATAACTTAAATCAGCCCAAGTGGACTGTGACCTTGTAATGGGTCTCTGGATGCCAAATCCTAAACTAACCATAGCCCAAAATGGCCGACTCTGAAGGGAGGTTTCCCCCCGTCACTCACTGCCAGTCATATGTCAAATAAATGCAGAAAGAGAAACGGTGAGGCAGAGAGTGAGCACAGGAAAGAGCCATCTATCTCTGCGCAGCTCGAGGTCGAGGTTTCTGGCACCGTCAGCGTCTGTGATGCGGGCAGAATGTCATCACTTCTTCTGTGATGCTCACACTGTGCACCTACTGTTCTCAGGGGTGCTGGATAGCCAGAGCCACAGCTGTAAATCTTAAAGGGATTTGTGGAAAACAAGCAGGGTTGTGGCCAAGAGGGGAGGCTCCTGTCCACACCTGACAACAAAGACCTGTGTTGTTCCTGCTGAGCGTATGCACAGGTATTCACACAACATTTGCATTTCACAAGTACAGACACAATCACACAGAAACAAAGCGAGGCAAGAGACGAGGGTAAACAATAAGATGCTCAGGAAAGAAAAATTATGCTTGCACAATGCCAGTCACCAGCATTTATGTAGATTAAATCAGTTACAGGCAACAAGCCACCACATCTCATGTTTCCTCTCCTGCTACTATGGTAACTGAGCTGCTGCAGTCCACATCACTCAAATCTGGTACAAAAGCTTCCCATCATGCCCAAAATATGCTGAGAATCACCCTGCTGTGCCAGGCACAATTGGTCCCATTTGTACAGAAGAAAATAGCAGAAATGATCAGGGGGGAAGGCACCACCTGACTGGCATGCAAGAGCTCTCTTGCGGCAAAAAAGCCCTCACACCTCGCTTTCCTAATGACCGACCTAATGCTTTTCAAAAAATTAGCTCATTTGTCACTGTTAAAAACAAGACGTGCGTGAAGAGGGCCTGAGGTGCGTCCAGGAAGAGGGAAGAAAGGAAAGAGAAAAAAAAAACACCCCCTCCATCCTCCATCCCACCACAGAAAGGATAAGTCATGTACTCATCCCCCTCTTCCCTTCAGGAACAAATGAAGTTATCAATCAATCCCACAGTCCCACAGAGAGAGGGAAGAGAGGGCCAGAGGCAAACAGAGAGCGGAGCTGAGGCGGCCAAAAACACTCAGAGAATACAAGCTGATTGTTTTGTGGAGGAGCCCTGCAGCAGAGTAGCAGACAGCTAATTGTGAGTGCACGTAGCTTTTGCATTAGTTTGTGTCAGCATATACAGGTATAAATCACACAACGACACTTTACTGTTAGAACATGTAGAACCAGAGGTGTTTTAACACATTTATGTATTTCATAAAGTTATTGCAAATGAGCTATTTAAGATTCATTAGTCATTAATTAGAAGATCTGTACCTGGGCTGGGTTATCTATAATAACAAGCTCCTCATCCACCATGTTGCTATTTATAACTCATGTTGCATTGTTTACAAAACTTACCCAAGGAAGAACCATGTAAACTATTTCGTCCAATCAGAATAATCATCTAATTGGCTACATTACTCTATTAATTTGTTCTTGTAGCGCGGGTCTGCTAGTCAATGAGGTTATGTGATGTTTAGAAACAGAAGTAAAAAGGACTAAATACCAAAATTTCTACAATCCGCCTGAAAAGTTTTTTGGACATCAGGTCGCCCACACCTAATCTGTGTTCTTAAGCATGCTTTTCTGCACAAAGCAAGGCTTTAGCAGCTAAAGAGCTAAATATTTGCCTCGGGAGTTAGTGGAGACCAAAACAGAGCTAAAACTAAATGTCTCACAATAGAGTGCATACCTCCAGCAGGGCAAAACAGTCCCCTTTCATTCAACAAGCCTTATCCTATATCAAACTCAATAGCCCTGTATCACCCTAAATTTTAAACCACCCATAACTGCTTTTTAACCAGAATTTAAGCTCACCACACTTAGGATCTGGTTTTTGTGTAATCCTGCTGACAAACCAACAAAAAACACTAACTGACGTGGGTGAAAACATAGCTTCCTTGGTGGAGGTAATGAGGGTAAATATTGGATTTACATTCATCAGAAAGACACAAACATGACTCTAAATGAATGTTTCTGTTGCTCTGCGTTCGCTGTAAGTGTAAATAACTGTTTAAAGAATGCAGGTTTAAAGAAGTTACAGTAGTTTCAAGAATCAGTCTGTTTCTCTCATCAATATGCAAATACATGGTGAGTTGTTTAAAAATCTAAAGGGATCTAAAATGGCTTCTTGTATTGCTGTTGTGTGCATATCAGTGTAAGGATTTGTCTAGAATTAGACACCACCATGACGATATAATGTGCATACCCCGAGGACACATAAAATACAACACCACTGTCAGAACAGAAAGATGAAGCATCACGATGTGTTTGCACAGTAAAAACAAATTTCCTTAAACAGTCAGATGCTGTTCAGATCATTAATTTGATAGAATCCGTGCAGATGTAGAGAAAATAGTCAAAGAGGCACAAAAATGATCAGTTGCCATGCCTACCTGTGTGACTCTAGTTTCCTTTGGTAGTCTTACCAAGCAACAAAAGAGGAATTGGCTACAGAAAGTACGTCTCTGTTGCGCAGATAGATGCAGCTATGTCAACTGTGAAGTTAATGTTTCATGCTGAAAATGGGCTTCAGTTAATTACAGACAGAAAACAGAATAATCAGCATCAAAGTGATCGTCTGCATTGTAAGGCAAACACTCCCATCTGTAAAACCCTCAAACAGAAATCGATTCTCTTGGATGAAACGATGAAAACAACCTTGTGATATAGAAACATTGAAATGTCAGCCTCATGAAATCAGTGAAGCATGCATGTGTATATGTGTGTGTGTGTGTGTGTGTGTGTCGTCTACACACTCTCCAAGGCCACACTTATCACATGTAGCCACAAAAAGGCCAGGAATTTGTCTTATGACCCAGGATGTCCACACAGCTCACCAGTGAACTCATCATCTCATGGTTTCTGGCTGTCAGATCCCTCAGCTTATTAGCTTGGCTGCGTTTCTCCCTCAGACAGTGTGATGGGTGGTGAGAGGAGCGGTGAGGCCGAAGACCACGAGCTGAGCTCCAGCCAAGAACGGCGGGGATAAAGAAAAAAAGATGGAGGAGGATAAAAAAAATAAAGGGAAGAGGAGGAGAAGAGAGAGACAGATTGAAATATTTTGTGCTTTTGTTTGAAGGAGAATAAAAACAAAGAGTGACGAGGAGGGAGAGAATAAATGGGGTGTGTGGCCGGAGGAGAATTCAAGAGACTGAAATAGAGAGGGATGAGAAGAAGGAGTTTGCACCCGTTCTTCTCCTCTCTCTGGCCTGGCAGTCGGCCTATTGGCAGAAGCTGCGGTATCCATTGCATATGGGTAACCCTGCAGACGCAGAAAATGAGCAAAGTTAAAGCAACACTGCAAACTTTGAGGGGATTTTCGAGGCAGGGTGCTTTTTCATGAAAAACAAAGTCTGAGGCATCGCACCGCAACTGACTGAGAAAGCCAAGATTTGGCCTTATTAGACAGAATAATTTTCACAGCTGTTTCCGATCCGTTAGTGCTTCACGTGGACCGAGAGGAGGAGTGGAAAAGTGAGGAAACAAAAGGAAGGAAGGAAGGAAGGAAGGAGAGGAGAGGAGCACAGGCAAAAAAGAGGAGATGCTGTCTCCCATCTTGACAATAACTCAACAGCAAATCACTGTTTAAATGTTACACACACACACACAGAAGGACACACAGTTGTACAGGAGTTAACAACATGCTCAGTGAGCTCTTCAGGGCCAATCCTTCTACTTAGAGGAAGGCTTGGATTTCACAACGCCCAGCTGTTTCACTTGCACAACTAAAGCCCATTAAAATTCCTGCTTACAGTGAAAAGGTATCGCTGCACACACACACACACACACACACACACACACACACACACACACACACACACACACACACACACACACACACACACACACACACACACACACACACACACACACACACACACACACACACACACACACTTCCAGTTTACAGGGGAATGAGCTCAAGGCAGAAGATCAAGCCATTAAGTTCATAAGGGCTCTTGTTTCCTCTGTATCTTTTAATCCCCTCTTCTCTCTTCCCGTCTCATCTTTCCCTCAATAGACCTTAATTCTCTGGGGAGGAGTGGACACACACACATATTTATTCACGGCACATTCACACACACACTCCCACGTGCACTTTCATGGACTCCCCAGTTGGTCACTGCATCACCGTTAACTGTCCCGTCCACCTGCGGCAGAGTACACACCGGCTGATAACCTGTGCGCACTGGCTGTCAGAGCTGTCAGTCAAACCGAACAGGAGGACAGCACATTAAATTAAAGCAAACAGCAGCTGTCTACTCAAAGATAAAGACTTGCTGCGATAAGTTTGTTATGATAACTTTATTTTAATGAGAATGAGGGATGACGGGTGCAAGAGGTGAATGTAAAGAGCTTCTCTGCAGATGTTATAATGAGGATGTAGTGAAAACAGATTTAGTTTGTCGTGTTATTTCATGCAGCACTTTCCGAGAGTTGTAGGGCAGAGAAGAAATACATTAAGATACACTATCTAAAAGGAAAAGCAAGGGAAAAGAAAACTTTACGTTATTATCTGTCACAGTTTAATACGAATAAATGTAATCTGCTGCTGATTAATTTCCTAAGCACTCCTGTACAAATTACAACACAGTTACTGTCTTTCTGATGCAAAATGACTCACTGGACACATGTTTTGCAGCTGGCCAATGACCAAACTCTAGCAGAAGCTTCTCCTTGTGGCTCCATTGAAAACACAGATGCTGCAGAGAATGGATGCTGGCCTGCCATTCTCTCAAAGTTCTATTACAATGTGGTGCACCCCAGGGTTCCATTCTTGAACCACTATTATTCCTTTTTTATATCAATGATTTACCAAATGTGGCCAACAGAGCTTCCTCCCTAATGTTTGCTGATGATACATCATTGGTTCTTTCACACTCAAATTTTAACTCGTTGATTACAGACTTTACGTTAAGACAGTGTTATTTTGTGGACAATATCTTGATACCATTTATTTATTCTTTAATCTTTCCTTACTTTGCATACTTCCACAAATACTTGCCCTCTCCAAAAACATATTGTATTGCTACGCACTCAAATCTTTTCTCCCCTTTGCATATTTAGGACTTTAGATTAGAGCTGAATATGCAAAACAAAAAAAAGGACCAAAAGGACAATTTTAGTTAGAATGGAAATGTCTGAATTTCAATTTTACTGAATTTTTTTTTTATCATTAACAGATAAATTATCTCTCTGTGCTCAACCAGACAGTCATCTAATCTTCATCTCCCCAAACATCTCCCAAGGAGAGGTCACTTCTCAGTCAGACACAGCTAATTTTTGTTGTTTTTGAGAAGCTGAATGTCTAAAACGTCAATCCTCGGTGAATCAGATTCCAGTCAGGGTCATCGCATCATCAACCACCCCTCAGTGGGAGACCTAAAGGCAAACACACAGTCTCCTACACACACACACACACGCACACTCCCACATACGTGCACACACACTCAGCTGAGTAATCAACCACTGACTGTGATTGCAGAGAGTCCATCTGCAGTAGGTTTTTATGTTGGGAAATAGACACACAATCTCGTCACAGCCAAAGAAGGTATCGGGAAATCAGACACACACACTGACCCGGCCATGTCTGATTGGGCCATGACCTGTGTGATCCCCTGACCTGTTTGGATTATCTGTGTGTGGGGTCATATTTGTGTGTGTGTGTCATGGTGATCCGCACATAGTCACCACTTTCTGAAGAGTGACGTAGGCATCTCTCACTGAGGCTGTAATTCATGATCCAACCACAAATTTATAAACAGATGTTTTTTTCCAAGTATCTCAATAAAAGGGTTGTACTTGTGTCATCAGAGTCAGGTTAAGTGTGTGTTGGTGTGTGCAGATGTGGGCGTGCGTGGGCGAGACGCTGCCTTTGTTAATCACCGCCGCCACATTGATGAACTGTGGCTGAAAGTCTCATGCCATGCAAATCCTAACACCGAGTCCTCTCCCACCTCAAAACTCAAGGGAGACGAAGTGGTGGAAACCTCCCTAAATAACTGCTTCCAAGTGTAACACTCCAAAGCTAAACCTCTCACCATACACACAACACATGCTTTGCTCTCCAGTCTCATTAAAAAGCCATCGCCCCGCTCTCTCGTGCGCCCAAACAAATACAATCATAAATTGAGAACAGGGTGGAGGAGCAAAAAAAATCCCCACTAAATGGAGGCGCTCCCTTTGTGGTGATTGTGGCTTCACAATATGGGATTGCTGGAGTGTTTCCAAAACAGGCGCGTGGCCCCCTGTTCTCACAACAGCTGAGGCCCCGAGCCCCCCACCTCACCCCTCCACACACACAAACACACACACGGTCTCCAGGGATCGGCTCTGTGTGACACAGTGACACAATCAATCAGTGGATATTGCTTCTATTGACAGTCCCCAGAAGAGTCTCCTTCTGTTTGATGATCTGTCGCCCTTGTTTTTCCTCTTTCTCTCTCACTTCACTCTTTGCTCTTCTCTCCAGTCGTCCTTCTTTCAATCCAACAGCGACCTTTAAGTCCATACCAGTTTTATTTCCACTCTTTCATCCCGTACTTCTCTCTATCAACACCATTCACTCTAATTTTTTTTCCATTTCTGTTGCCATTTGAAGAAAATACCACAGTGCAACAAACCCAGACGGGCACGCACACACCCGCAAGAACAATTCATTGATCATAGCCTCTAACACAATCAGACAACACAAAACGATTCCTTCCTTTGGGGGGAAGGAGTGAGATGCTGGGGAGGGGAGTCAAAGCACAAGGGCTCATGCATATTTCATATCTACAATGATACACTTTCTAGTCCATGCATAATGCAGACACTGTTTAAGGATGAGCATTGGGAGGCATGGGGGGATTTAAGTTGGGGAAATGAAATGGAAAATGAGATAGCACCCACTGACGGCCCATTACGCCGTGATTTGAACGCAGTGCGTCTGCACACAAACACCCTTAGTCTCGGCTCAAAGTTTGCCTTTGAGCCACTCATTTCAGTTTAATCCAGAGGAGACTTTGCATGTGGTGTACAAGATGTGTTAAGTGGAAAATAGGAAAGGGTCAGTGATTGCTGTTGTGGATCTTAAAATAAAGAATGATGTTCTAGTCAGTAACCATGCACGTGTGCACACATGACAACACTTCACCAGTCTCACACAACTTCACTCTGGTCTCAAGTGTAGGCTACTTCATGCTAACACGCTAAACTAAGATGTTGACTATGGTAAACATTCCCTGCTAAACATCAGCGCATCTACAATGACAAGTAACATGCTCACAATAACAATTCACATTGTTAAGCTAGCATAAAGCACCAGTGCATCTGAATACAGCCTCTCTGCTGGCTGCTAGCATGGTTGTCAAAGGATAATTAGGTCTGACATTCATAGTTTTTTGCAATCCTTTCTAATAGAACTTTATACTTACGAAGGAAATTGCTGATATGGTTTTGGCAGCATCAATAAAAAGAAGTCAGAAGGGGTGGTAAACACATACTAATCCCAACGTTAGCTAAACTTATCTGGAAGCAAAAGGCATTCTGTGAAATTATTACTGAAACTGAAAGTTAACAGACCAACTTGCTAAATCAACTTTGACCTACACACACTGAACACACATAGTTTTCCTGTGTGTTAAGCGATTTTTACCTGGTTTACATCATCTGGCTAAACTGTTAGCATGTTAACACTGAATGTGTTCATCTGACTGCTTGTGTTTCTTGTCCATTGTTGCAATAGTCATCATAACTAACAGAAAATTATGGCCGACAAAAATAAGACCCGTGTTGTAATAAAATGGAATTATTCTTCATTAGAGCGGAGGTAAAGCACATTACTCCACAGAAAAACAGAGAAAATGTCAAATTCCCCGAGCTGTAGCTAATGTTCCTCTTCCTTGAATTCCCCTTATGTGCATGATCCAGTTCCAGTTAAACAGATGTCGTATATCAGCCTCTCTGTGTAGAAGCCAAGCCACTTGTCCCATCAGTGAGGCTTTCAAGGCATATGGTCTGAACATCCCCTGTATTCTGACTTATCATTTAACAGAAGACTGCGAGTAAAAGGGGGTCAATAACTTCACTGTGACAAAGGAAATCCCGTCTCCTTAGTGGCTTTAACAGAGAGCTGCTAAAGTGCCTAATTCCTCTACTTTATCAGTGGATGTACATTTAGACAGGAAACAGGTCAGAGTGGATACTGGAGGAAGAGAGGAGTTTAAGACGGTCTATCACTCAGATGGAAACAAGGCAATAAGCTTCCTGGCAGCAGCCTGTCAGTTTAACAAGGCTTGTTGTTGGCCTTCCTCTTTCTTTACAGCCTCACTTTCCCCTCATTTCTCATGAGGGATTCTCTCGCACTCTCCGTTTCCGTATTTCCTCCTTCCTCTCTGGTCTCTCCTTCCTGGGATCGCTGGTAGTTCAGGGAGCCATTTCAGTGGCGAATGAGTGAGTTTTAGTTGTTTCTTTTTCAGCCCAAACCTCCTCCTTCCTCCCTCTCTCTCTCTCTACAGCTTCATCCCTCATACCAGATGCACAATGCATGGAGAAAATACCGGAGATGCATTTCCATGTGCCACTAGGGATGTCCACAATCCAATTCTACTCAAACAGATGTCATATATCAAACCTCTCTCTGAGGAAGCCACGCTCCGAGAGAGAGACAAGGAGGGAGAGGGGGAGAAGGGGAGGAAAAGAGGAGGAACAAAGGAATGATCAGGGAGGCTTTTTGAAAGCAGCAGGCTCAAAGTCAGACCCCACATGTTACAATGCGAGCACAGTAGGATTGTAACAATGGTGAGGATGTGGTTACCACGTGATTACACAATTTCCTTACTACCTGTATATCATCTTCTTCTGACCACCTCTCCCCTCCTCCATCCCTCCCACTGTGTCCGGACTTTCTCTGGTAAACAATAAAGACGGTAATTTGCGGTGAATTTACTCACTTTTCCATTGACAGACTTCCCATTGTGTTTTTCCTTTCAGGATAAAAGGCACCATAAAGGTTGTCAGATGGGCTCATTATGATTTGTTGGTGCTGAGCAGAAGTCATCAGTCACAATGGAGGGAGGGGGTTGGCTGGCTGTAGGGCTGGATGGTGGTTAGATAGATCGCTAGATTAATGGGACAGATAAATGACCTGCATACATCTGGTGTTAACTTGCATTATGGGTAATTAGATTCTAATTAGATAGACTCGTCCACTCTGTTAGAGTGGAAAAAGCATAAAATTCAAATTCAAGATCTGATTATTCAAGCAAGACGTAGTCAGAGGAACATGGGGCAAAATCTTTGATGAACTGTGCACTTAAAGTGTGGTGGACCAACCAACGAACTGTGATTGCCATCCATCATCATGGCTAAAAAGATCACTCCTGCCACCTAAAATTAGATATTATAAAATAGAAAAAACAGAAAAAATAACTCCAGTGTGTATACCAGCTACACAGATGCTCCAGTTTACTCCCACAGTCAAAGACATACAGATTTATTAAAGAGGATCTGCCCTAAAGATCTAAGACGTGTTTGTCTGTTCATGTTGGTTTGTCTGCTTTTCTACCTTTTGGTTGCTGTTTTTGACGCCAGCCCTCCATCACGTGAATAGCAGATAGAAAAGATGACTGGATGGGTCCAACTACATCAGCTCTAGACCTGCAGTCAATAATTTATGGACCATGGCCGGATGCAGACCCAGACCCAGATTATATTATTACTTTTTTTAAAGCATTTCTATTTTAACCTTTACATTGACTATAAGTTCGTTTTACTTGAGATGAGAAAGGAACATTTATTTATCATTAGAGTAGAATATTATTATTTATAATCCCTCCAGTTCAATGTGAAGACTGAACTAAAATTACTATATTATACTTTATTCATTTGATTTGACAGTCAGTTGTATACCACATACAGCTGTTACACAACTACTAGGCTACTGCACTATATACGGCGCTGAATCACAATGCGTTGGTCTGAACTTCTGTTTGAGGAAATGTTCTCAAACTGGACCTCTGTGAATTTTAATTGAATGCCCCTGCTCCAGCCCGAATCTGGATGCGATGGATGAATAATAGATGGGTGGATGGATGGAGCGTGACATGTGTTATAAATCTAAGATCTTGCTGTAAATGAATTCAGATGAATTCTGAACATCACCTTGACAACCCGCGGGGCTGAGATGTACTGTATGTGACATACAAAGATAATTATAAAGTGCTGAAACAAAAGACATCAATTATGGATAGTCATGAACACTTACTGCGCAGTGATAAAGTATATTTTATTGGAATATCATGAAAAATAGATTGTGTCACTCAGCGTGACATCTAACACATCAACACCCATGAACAGTAAAATGTGGCTTCGGCTGATCCGTCAGAGACACGGACTGTATCGCTGCATGTTGATGTTCATATCAGAAATGAACATCAAGACGGACTGACAACTAGTTAGGCCGAGAGGAGGGGAGTTAGGCATCTGTCAGTGCATGACAATGACTACAATTTCTCCCTTTCTCTCTCCCTGTCTCCCTCTCCCCTCTGTTCCTCCCTCCCTCCCTGTCTGTCTCTGTGCTGGTGTCCTATCTGTGTCCAGGCTCTTTTTCTTCATGGTTCATAGCTTCTATCTGCCTAAGATGATTCCCTTGTGGCGCCATGAAGCGAGACAGAGAAAAAATCTCATTAAAGAAGGGATCATCTGCTGTCAACTACCAGCCCGGCCCCAGCCAGGCTCGGACGCAGAGAAAATACAAATGGCCAGAAAGGCCCACCAGTAATTTGGAGTGCTGCCATGCTGCTCACTGCTTTGTGTCAGCTGTATATTGGACTGTGTAGTTTATTAAACAAGGCAGACTGGGAAACCTCAAAACAATGGTGCATAATGACAATCTGCTGATGGAAATATCTGCCATGATGTGTTTTTTTCTTACTATATATGAAATACAACACTCCAGGGCAGTTAGAAGAATGAGATGAGGGCTGAAGCCACAGAGAGCCTGCATGAGCAGTGGAATGAACTTCAGTCTGAAACACTGACATCCAACAGAAGAAAACTTTGCTGAGGCAAACAATAAAGTGGTAAATGAGGAGAATTGTTTGTTTTTATGAGAAGAGTAGTGAGGCTTAAATTAATTTCTTGATTTGGGGCACTGGTAGTAATTGGATGCTTGATTAGATCTCAAGAGAAGCTGCATATTACAACAGAGAGGAGAGGAGCGCAGTAATTGTATTAGGCCTGCAAATGAGTGTTTTCGTTATCGATTACTCCACTAATTATCTTTTTCAATTTATCCATTTGGTCTAAAAGAAAAATAGAGCTACAAAATTTACAATTAACAAACCGGCCAAGATTTGATTTAAGCCTTTTTAATGGCTTGTTGACACGTTACAGCAGGAGCAGCACGGGTGGAACTAATAACATCAACGATGGTTCCATTCAACTGATGTGACACAGTAGAAGACATTTGGACTTGTCAGAGCAGAAAGAGCACAGGTGTGATTATTAACAACGATAAGAACTGTAATCCACTCAGGTCTCCCATCATTAATAGAGCTCTCCACTGATTTTACACACAAAAAGATGATGTCATCAATGCAATATTTTAAATTGTATTCAGATGCAAAAAGATACTCTTGTGTGACTCTACATCTCTCAGTGCTGATGCAACATGATGATGATCCAAAATGTCTGGAATCTTAATTTCTTACATGTTCTGCTCAGTATGGATTGATAAATGGAGTATTGTAGAACAGTTAGTGAGTGAGTGAGCAAGGGAGGGATTTCAGACACAGTCCAGGGCTATATTCAATAAATATCCTGAGGCTAAAAGTAAAATAATTAAAAGTATATATGTAAGAATATAAGGCTAGTTTAAAACATTCTTTTTTAATAAAAATATCAGATGTTTTGACGTTCTGTCAATGACGTCTATGTATCGAATTTCAGAGATATCTAGTGAAGTTAGCATGCTAACCAGTAAGCCTAAACCAAAGCTCCTGCGTTAATGGTGTAAAGATGACCAACACAGTGCTCTGAGCTACCAGTCCGGACTGCTAACTGAGCGGTTTCTCTTGCTGTGCTGTGCTGTCTTTGGAGTATGATTTTTTTCCCTATATCACCAGTCACTTACTCTGTTTTAGTCTTCACTTTACAGTCCTTTGATCATTACCTCATTGTAAAGTCGGACTACAATAACTTCCTAATTGGCATCACTTTTGCCAAGTCTTAAATTTCACCTTTCTGTGTGCCGTTTTTGTAGAAGTTCTTCAAACCGAGATTAATCTTCTAAATGCGCCTTGCTGCCCTATTTTTTAAAATGGTACTATCCACACCACTTGCATTGCAAATTTTCACCTGAAAAAGGTTGCCTCGTCCCAAAAAATATCCCTCTCTAAAATTCAGCACTCATTAGCTGGAATTAAAGTGAGGTTGTCTTTTGCACTACAAAGGTTGGAAAGATGAAGATGTAAATCAATGCGAAAGTGAAAACGGGAGATCAAGAGGAAAAAGAAACAGAAAGAGCGACTTCAAAGCTTGCTGCGTGGAAGAATAATCATTCCTTCTGGTGGTGGTGAGGCAACAGGTCACCATCTTTGTACACAGCAGCCAATTTACACCACCTGGAAACCCAGCAGATACCCACACACAGATTTTCTCACCATCTCATTCCCTCTCTCTCCCTTCTTTCTTGCGAAAAGTAGCTTTAACTCTCGAGAGTTCAGCGTGATGAGACGCCCTGCCTCTGCCTCTTCTCAAATTCATCCAGTGATGATCTGACCTCTCCTCCCTGGTGTCTCCCAGTCAAGCCTCATTTCCTCGACATCAAAGCCCCACCCCTGTGAGGTGCTCTGGTCGGACAAACCGGCGCTCCTCTGAGGTGGTTTAATCAGAGGCGACGCTCTAATAAAGCCAACACATTGTGAGCAGGTGTCCACAGAAAACCCTGGTTTTTGTTGTACATCTCTGCCCTCCCGGCTCCCTATTTAACCAGAAAACTGTATGCTGTGTAGAGCTGCAGACAGGCCAGAGTGGCTGATGAATCCCATGTTGCTCATTATATCCAATCTAGCAGATTAATGCTAGTTGATAGGGACAGCCAACCTGCACCTTTACTGAGAAACTGCACTCTAACAGGCTGATTGAAAGCGGTTGCGGCCCAGTTGAGGCTACATTTGCAGAAGAGAGATGGAATAAAGGTCAGGAGGGTTTAGCCGTGTACGTGTATGCACCATATGGAGAACAAATTAGACACCACACAAATCACTGAGAGCTCTGGTGTGTTGAGCAGGACCGGCCTTGGATGCTTCTGCAGCTGTGGGATTTGAACAATGCAGAGAGGAACTGTCCATACCTGCCAGGACTGTAAGTGCTATTGTGTCAAGGCCGGACGTTCTGTTTAGTGTTTCGCAAATGGAAAGGAGCAAATCTTTACGCTTCACTTTTCACAAGTATTTAAAAGATTTCTTCAGAGCGCATAAAGACAAGAACTTGTGGAAAGAGAAGCTGTCAACAGCATAACAGTAGACATCCCACACAGCGGCTCAGGACAGGACCTCATATTATGCCCGCCTCCACACGACCACAACTCTGCTTCAACCTTTTTCCATTAAGGACCTAAAAAACTGTCTCCCAAAAGGAATAAATTGATGCTGTCGCAATTCAGACCTATTTCAGGACTAAATTGCAGTGAAATGGGATGACTCATGGCACAAAGACCTTCAGAAATATCACCGAGAAGAGATGAAGAACGAGTTGCAGTGACGCAAAAGTGGACAAAGAGAACGACAGCGGCAGAGTGGGTGGAAAAGGACACGGCTCGAACTGACGAAATCACTGTTTTCAGCATGACGACAGGGGGGAGAATAAACACGTCTTATTAAGACTATTGACCTCAATCTTTTCAAAAGCTGAACGCCTCAAGACTGACTGAACTTGGCAATGGATTTTTAGATGAATGGCTCAGATTACCCATTGACTGGACTGGGGCGCTGATTGCTCTTAATGAGCACACCGAATACAAAGGAGTTATCAAATCTGGACTCTTAATAGGCAGGTTAGCGTGCCCACTCACTGTGATTAAATACTGTTTTAAAGTCAAGATCATGTTGAGACACAGAAACAAGGTCTTTCAAAGGTTTCAGTCAGTCAGACGTGTTTGTGTGATCTAGTGTCTGTTACTGGCCGAAGATCAGACCCCACCAGGGCTTTCTTTCTGTCTAAATAAACTACATTTAAAGTCCAAATAAACTGCTATGTCTTTCCTGTTGTTTAAATAAAGAACAAAAGACAACACTGTGTGATCTAGTAACATTTAGGACCACCAGACCAGCTTCAGAGCTCCTCGGAAAAGAATCTCTGAACTCTACTGGAGGGATGAACTTCCATGTGGTGTTTTGATTATGGTGCGGGAAGAAGCCATCATGTCGCAAAATCCTCCATAGGTGTTCAACTGAAATTCATGGCCATAGCATATCATTCACATCATATATTGTTACCACCACCTTCAAACTATACCATAAACCATAAATAAGCCAACTTTCATAACTTCACAGCACGTCAAAGCATCGTGTCGGAAAAGGGGTGTAAATTAGCGTGTCCTCCCGCATGTCATTTTTACCATCACTGCCAAACGGAGCTGGAGCTGATAAACACCTGAGATCCTGGAATGAATGCTGATTGTACCCTTTCCCATGAAAAACAAAATATAGGTCATTGTCCGCTTTGAAAGGGGTATAAGTCAGGTTACTCCTTTAAAGGAGTAATTAAACATTTTCATCACTGTCTTGTTGAGAGTTAGATGGGAAAATTGATACCACTGTCTTGTCGCCGTAAACTCTTAGTCTCTCTGCTGGTTGTCTTAAATCCTCAAGTTGTTGACCAGACTCCAGGAAGAGCTTTAGATAGGCTTGTATGTTGATTTTATTACTTTTAGAGAGTCATGGTAGCTATTTGCCAGTTTTCAGTCTTTATGCTAAGCTAAGCCAACTGGCCACAGGCGGTAGCTTCCTATTTAGTAAATAGTTGTGAGAATGTCATCGATCTTCTCACCTAACTCTCAGCAAGACAGCAGATGAGCATGAGTTAGACCACAGACATAAAGTACAATCAACAGTCAAATTAAAGGGTTAAAGGGCAGCAAATGTTGTGAGACTGCCAGAATTACAGACTCCTTCTGATGGTCACAATTGTTTATATTCCACAAATGCAACAGACTTCACCAGTCTGAGTCAAGAGACACATTTCATACAAACAGATGTGGGTTTTTCCCAGCCTGCCCTTGTTTGAATGGAAGTCAATGGAAAACAAAAGTGTTATGAGGCTAAATCAACATATGACCAAACAGCAAACAAAGCCAAAAATCCTTACTGGTGTAGGAGTTGGTTGCTTTTCTTTTCAATAAACTTATGTGAAAGCCTGAGGATCAATACTTCTCTCAAAGCCGATCGTTCATTATTCTTTCATGCTGGTTTTTCACATTCATGGGCTGAATTTCAATCAGCTTCCTGAATCGTAATGACTTAGATACAAGCCCCGAATCAATGAATGAAAGCATTCTGAAATATGATCATGACGGATGCCCACTTAGCAAGTGAACCCCAAAACTAGCCGCCCCCCTCTGCCAGGCTAACCTCTGGACTAAAATAAGTCCCACATGTGCTCGTTTGGCAGGAGCACGACCCTATTAACCCTAAACAAGGCCTATGCTGGGCTTTGCTAATGACACCCCCCCACCCTCCCTCGTCTGGCCCATGACGACTGACTGACAGCCATGGTCTGCACACACAAACAAACTCACCACATCATTGGGCATGGGCACACACACACAAACACACATACGGGAGCTGATGAGGCTGGCTGTGTGATAAGGAGGAGGTCAAACAACAGATGGCAGCCAGAGGATTAGTGCAACTCAGTCAACTTTTGCTTAAACACAACATAGACACACACATTAAAGTATTACAGCGGTATAGAAGTCAACATTACTTTTCCTGAATATATATATATTTTCTAATATTGTTCAGTTAATCGACAACACCTTTGTACAATGTCATATTTTAACTCACTAAAAACACTAAAAATAGTAGCTGCAGTAGCTGGGTTATCTTTGCACTCACACATGATACCTCAAATGGTTCACAGACTGGGGGTGGAACTCCCAAAAGGTCAGGAGGCAGATCTGATGTGTCACATGACAATATTTAGCTTTTCTAATGTCTCTTGGCTCTTATTGTGAAATGTTGGATAGTTTAGACCTCTGTAAAGAGTGCATATGAAACAATCTGAGAAGAGAATATCACTCTTTGTTTAGTCTGCAACTCAAAGACAGATGTAACCTGTGACGACGGGTTCAGCAAGTGCCCTGCCTGAACAGATTTCAAAGAAGAAATGATACGGGAGAAATATAGAAGAGAAAAGGTGCAACATTAAAATTACAGTAGTTTTAGTACTGTGATTCAAAGTTTTTATAGATCAGAAAAAAACTGGTAAGTTACTATCAACCTTTTTATGCAAATTTTGATTTTGGACCTTAGAGAAAAAAAAGCCTAATTACTGCACTATTTCACCTCTGTCTGTCTGGACTAACAACACGTAAGCAACCGTCAGATCGGACTGACATTGCCATCCGTAGAGTCTCACCACTAGCATTAGGGGTTGACCGATACTGATACTGATTATTTGTAATTGAGGTGACCAATAACTGATGTTTGGATATGATTTGTAATTGCAGTAAAATAAAAATCTTTGTGTCAAAATTTGTATCAAGAAAGTACAATGTACTCAAATAGCACACTTAAGTACAATTTTGAGGTACTTTACTATTTCATACTACCTCTCCACTACATTTATTTGACTTTAGTTACTAGTTACTTTGCAGATTCAGATTATACAGTTTTGATAGGCTATCACTTCTGACGTGTAACCAATCAAATAGCACAATGGGCGGGACACTGACTGAGACCACAGAGTGGCGATTACAGACAGAGGATGCTGCATCAGAGCCAAAGTAGCACATTTTAAAATTAATTTATTTTACCTGCAATCTGAAAAACAAAAACAAAAAACAAAACAGAACACTGATACCAATAATCACAAAAATGCTGGATAATGGCTATTATAATTTTGAATTGATGTATATATATTTTGGTTCTGCTCCTGCTTTCTTTTCTTATTTACATTCTACATTAGATGCAGACAACAGAAAGCTCAAAGAATGAAAACACCACCCACTGTGGACAGATGAAGCATAATCAGAAAGTTACAGCTATAAAGTCATATTAAGTTGCAGTGAACTGTCACGACTTTTTTCAAAGTCACAGAAGAATAACTTGTGCCATTTTAACAGACTGATAAATGATGGTGACTACCTGTATGCCTGACTGACTGGTGGTTACACAGACAGATAAACTCACTGATAAAGGATTACCAGAGTCACAGATCTGACAGATGTTCTGATAAATTGCTTCATCGGCATTGTGCAACTTTAAAGCTGAGCACTATAAAAATAAGCCAATGGCAGCTACAACAAAAACATAATTTCGACAGTTATGAAACTTCCAAGCAACAGTGGGGTCACAAACTCCTTACAACACAAGTGATGCTCGACGTGAGCGTGTGTAGGCATTGATATTTCTTCTCTGTTGTGCAACGACTGTAAACTTTTTAAGCCAAGCACGCTCACGCTCCAGCAGCTCTGCCAAATCCACCAAGTGCTCTGTGGATGCTTCGCAGCTGTCAGGTAGTTAGTTATCATCACAGTCGCTTCCACAGGGACTTGCCAAGCCCCGTAGTCGACCGACATTATGATTCTGTCCCTTCTGGGGCTGAATTTCCAGTTCAGTTCAAACAGACTTCTCCAGATTAGATGTCTACATGTGCAGCCATATGCATGGAGAAGCTGCCTGCCTCCGGGTCTCTGTCTCTGTCTCTCTCTCACACACACAGTGCAATTTTTTTTTTTTTTATCACTCTCTCCATTATAACTTGCTGGAGCACACAGGTGTCGACCAACCAAAATCCAATTGCATCAGGCAGGTAGGCAGTGAGGTAAAACCTATTGACGCGCGCGCGTGCGTGTGTGTTTGTGTGTGTGTGTGTGTGTCTGTGTGTGTGTCTGTGTGTGTTTCTCAGCAACAGCCTAGTGTAAATCTATTGTGTTTGGGAAGCAGAGCCATCCACTCTCCCCTCTGTTGTCCCACATCATTAATCACACCAGACAGAATATAGTCTCTGTCTGTGCAAATAATATGCAACACTAGCTCCGGAGCTAACCCAACGGGGACAATGACATTGTCCTACTCAGTCAACGCACAATACATTTTTCTTATTGTCAACAAACCCCATTAAAAGACCCAAACCAACAGTGATAGTCCGTCTCTAACTACTTTCTGACTTCCCTCTGTGGCCATTGGTCCCAAGCCCATTCATTCATATTATGGATGAATCTGGCCGAGTGCTTGTGTGTTCTGCCATGTAGCGTCACTGCCATTAGTGCGGTGGCAGCTAAATGTTTGCTGCTGATGCTGAGAGCAGCATGGGTAGTTGGGTTAAAGATGTTAGATAGCTGCCCCTCAGTTACTCATTTATTTGTGGGGGCTTTTAGCATTATTCAGATTTAACATATGAGACATACAGCCCAAAAAGTTCATATTAAATAAAAATACAGAAAAACTTGACCATCCGCCACATTTGTGATGAAGTACTGTGCAATATACTAATGTTACTGTACTAGCTAGCAGCTGTCAACAGCACAGGTTCTTCCAGATTTCCTAGACATAGCTTCAAAAAGTAACATTACAAAGAAAGTAAAGGTAAAAGTAGAAAATTGTTCACTTCTGAGGACAACTTGCAATCAAATGCACAGATATTGTAGAGAGATGCTAGCGCAGTAATGGCAACTTGTCTACTTTTGGTACTTCCCCAGATTTGCATATACTAATGGACATACATTTTTAAAACACAGACCTTCACTGTCAAGAAAGGCAAAGTCATTTCATAAAAAGCTGACCACTGCATGCACTCAAAACAAAAGTAAAGTGCCTCAAAATAAACTAAGAAAGCAACCAGTTACTCAGTGTCATCTATATGTTATTAATCATTTTTTAATGATGAGCTACTTCAGAAGTAGCTCATCATTTTGGAAAGTATACCTGTTCTCTCTCCTGTTAGCGTTAGATGAGAAAATCAATTCCACTAGATGAAGCTGGAGCCAGCAGCCACTCAGCTCAGCTTAGCACAAGAAAGGAAACGGGGGAAACAGTTAGCCTGGCTCTGACAGGAGTTACCAAAAACTGCCAACCAGCATGCACCTCTAAAGCTCACTACGAAGTGTAAAAACAACAGGTTGTTTTATTGAGGTTCATGTGTCAGACTATTTCTTGGCTTCGCGAGTCTCGCCATCATTGTGAGGTTGTCAAGCATCAAGCAACCTTTGGACAGAGCCAGGCTAGCTGCTTCCCATCTTTGGATAAGGTACAGATAAGAATAAGGTAACTGGCTGCTGGTTGTTTTCAATCTTCTCCTCAGAAATTGGCAAGAAAACGAACAAGTGTATTTCCCAAAATGACGAACTGCCCCTTTAACAACAACAGAGGTCTATGTCACAGAGGAATGATCTATAGCCCGCCAGTTTGAGGATCAATTCACTGTTGGTTTTAGTCAATTTAAATGTAATCTGCTTACAATGGGATAAAATAAAGCATCCTCTTATAGTAACATGTTTTAACTGTTAGTTTTATCATTACATTTGTAGAGAACAAATGATGAATAGATTGCAAATGACTGCAATCATAATAAGCATCAAGCCTCTCTAATCTGCCGTATGAATAAACTGTCACACACTCTGAGTTTGGACAGAAACATCAGCAGTGAGCCGGCTCCTTCTGCCCCCGACACCAGCCAGAGCAGGAACATAACAGACACCACAGCATACTAATAAAGGCTGGTGCACACACACACACACACACACACACACACACACACACACACACACACACACACACACACATAAATAAACAAGCAGAAATCCAGAAACAACAGATATATATACACACACACATGCTCCCATCAACCATTCCCCTTGTGCTCGAGATTCATTATTCAGGGACTTGGAGCACAGCTTGTCTGAGTTAGAGCATCTGCAATTCAAACAGATGAGTCCCAGCTCCAACTCTGGCCTAACGTACCTTCAACAGCGGCTTCACACACACATACACACCGAGACGTGACCGGCTTACCTAGACAGAAAGAGAGAGAGAGAGAGAGAGAGAGAGAGAGAGAGAGAGAGAGAGAGAGAGGGGTAAAAAATAGTGAAGCAGTTCAATTAAATTTTCATCAACTTGACATCTGTGTGTGTGTATGTGTGTCCTCTGAACGAATAAATATAACACACACACACACACACACAGAGGGAAGGGAAGGAGCCTTGAGCATTGACTAATGAAGTTTTTTTTTTCTCAGACAGGCCCAGACAAATAAAGAGAAAAACAAGGTCAGTGTGTCACATCAGGTCACACACATGCTTGGCGTCCCGCTGCTGTCCATCCCATCATGCTTTGTTTTCAGATTGGACCATGAGATTGGATATTCGGGCTGAGCGGCACCTGACAATGAGTCATAAACCGAGGCACGCTTTCCGGCTCAGGTGTCAAGCTATTAAATATTACGGGTTTTGACTCTGCTGAGGCCATTCTTACAGGCACGTGCCACACACACAAACGCATACAACTACACCTGTACTTGCTCGGGCTACACCTGCCTCAGGACATCCCTTAATAAAACAAAGAGTCTCCAGCATTCAGCACCTGTTGTCACACACGCTAACCCGTACCTGTCACCTGTCCCACACGCACACACACTCGTATCCCACCTGTGTGAGGACGCCGATATTAATTTAGACAGCAGAAGCAGCAGGAGGGTGAGGCAAAGCACACACACATTATGTCAACAATTATCCATCCGACCCCATTGTCAGAACAAGATATTTACTCTCATGTGTCAATCAGAGGCACGAGGCTCGAGCTGACTGGCTGGAAACCAGATCAGGAAACAACTGGGGAGCCATTACGCGCGGCTGTGACAGATGCGGATCAAACAGCGGCTTATAAAGGGGCTAAGAAGATGAAAACGGCCTTTAAAACACATTAGAAGATAAACAAACAAACAAAGCCAAGAGTCTCATAAGCCAACCAGATGGGAGTAAAAATGTGCCATAAAAAATATACAGCTCCGTGTTCCCACATGACAGGAGACAGGACTTTCCATACACTGCGGCTTATCCAATCTGTCTTCCTCCTGTTTCATCACCAGAGCTGCAGGCAAACAATTTACATTTCACTCCGAGTGCACTCACACGGCGTTCATTACATTTCAATTAGCTTCGGCACGCCGAGGACATTAAAGCAGCTGTAATGAGGATGAAGAGGTTTGGATTAAACAGATAAATAAATAAACACGCAGATAAAAAATAAAAGGGGAAGACGGGGGAAGGGTCCCGCCAGAATCAAACGAGAAACAAATTACACCCCAAGACCACTTATAAATATTGGAGTCTTTGATCTCCACACCAAATGAGCGATTCGGTCTGTGGGGGAAACGATGAGCGTGTGCATGTGAGTGTGTGTAATGTGGTCTGTGTCGGCCCCAGGCAACATTATTCTTTACAGAGGGGGGTTGAACTGAGGCAAAGCAAAGCTCACTGTGAAAGAATGCAGAGGTGCAGAGTGCAGGTCTCGAGCCTGCCTGACTAAGCAGTCAGCTTTACCGGCCAGAACTGCTGACTCTCTGTGAGAGCAAATGTGGACTGATAATAACACCAGGGGAGAGAAATGTGTTAGAGGCTCCTAAGGCACAAATTTGTGTGCTGCTGCCTTCACGTTTCTTAAAAATCCAGGAAACACGGCAGACTATACATCCAAACCTCAGTATTTGCCCATAGAAAACAACCAATACTTACTACAAATTCATTTACAGAGACAGGACCATAAAGATTAGGAAATAACGTAGGCCTCATGTACAGACATAAACTGTTGTAAATTCTTAAACTGTGTAAAACTAAGTGACACAAGGTGAATCTGTGTCTTTTAAGACCCCAAAATATGGCTCCCCAAGACAGCTGCCCACAACGTTGCTAACCTTATAATCTCACCAGAGTTAGTCTTTAGTTAGCTAGTTTATAGTTTATTGATAGAGGTTCATTAACCAGTGAAAATAAATATGAACACACTCTGTGGCTTCTTTCAAATCAGATTTCTTTTAGATGAAAATGATGACTTTGCAGCCATTTTGCTAGCTAACATTTCTGTAGCCTAGTTCTTCCCACAAAGTAGGGAATATCTTAAATGTCAGAAATTCCCTTTATCTCCATTTTGGAATTGCAACCAAGGGGCTGAAATAAATTGAGGTTTGTCAGCTGGTCCAAACAATATTTACGGGAAGGCTACACGGCCAAAGCCAAGCTGAATGATAGCAGCTAGCTAGCATTACCTCAAAACTGGGAAATGGACAGCTCTGAGGTAGTCATTTGAAATCTAAATATTAAACCCTAGCACAAACAGAACATTAGTAAATTACAGGAAATATAGACAAAAATTGAACAATTTTATAGAACACTAGCCTGCTTTAGCATTAGCCCTACCTCACGCAGGAAGTGTTGGTGGTGGCTGTTGGACGACTGCACATCTAGAAATTAGCCTCGACACTAGACAATATGTTGTTGTTCACTTGAAACACTTTCAAAAATAAACCTGCCGTTTTCACTTGATTGATATTTCATTTTGTGAATCCAAATCTGTGAATCCACTGGCAAAGAATTAGTAGCCTAACAGTTTTCACAAGCTAGCTACTGTTACCTAGGATAGTGCTAAAGAAACCCAACTCAGTGATTTACTTGGGAAACAGGGATGACAGTGTTTTTTTGGTACGAACTGTTGGTTAAAATCACAAAAAGGCAATCTACTAAAACAAGCTGTATTATTATTATTATTTTTATATTAAGAAGTGTAAGTCTTTGGAGCAACCGCCATGTTAATTTCTCTCTAGAATGAATATGTTGCTTTATTATAATAAATGGACACAATTTGACAATTTGACCAACTGACATAACATTGAATTTACTCTAACACCTCCTTAAATACTGTAGGCTATGAGTTGTAGCCATAGTTCGGCTCTACCTTCAGGCTAGGAGATCTCTGCTGGACCAACATACGACACGTGTTTATCTAGTCTGAGACTTATGGACGCTCTCAGGAGCCATCACGCCTGTCTGTCTGCCCTCTGGTTGGTCCGAGATGAGCCTGCGGTGTGGGAAAACTCCAGGGCGGAGGATTAGATGGGAGAGAAGGGGATTTGCTGGTTAAAAGCTGACCTCTGACATGCATACAACGGCCTTTTGATTCAACAGATCAGCTCATTCTGCTCTCCGCCTCTGGACTTTGCAGTCACGCTTTCACTTAACTAAGTCACATTCACTGTCATGGCTGGACAGGATAACACAGGCTTATATGCAGGTCTGTTACGTGACAGGGAACCGATGGGAGAGCTGATGTGGGAGCGCAGAAGGTGTTATCGTACCTTACTGGCGTTGCATCAGCCCCCGAGACTAATGTGTGATACAGTCACACTGTTAACTGGACCAAGTCAAAAGGTGAGACTGCAGGCTCTCGTTCTGATTACATTTCCAGGTGTGCATTTATTTAACTTTCCAACTAACCAGGCCATACATATGCCCAGTGTTGAATATCACAATCATAGTCAAAGCTAATTTGAGCTCTTTCAACATCAAATTTGAGAATCGTTACAGTCTGTCTGCCAGCCAAAACTACAACCGTATCAGGTTGAGAACTAAACCACAGATGGGGTTTACAATGAAAGGCTACCTCGCTGGTCAGTTACTCTGCTCTCTGGTTTCACAAGACTTTCAAACATTACAAATGGAAGGCATTCCTCCACAACTCCAGCACTCACAGGGCCTCACTCCTCGGTGAAGAATGGATCAGGGAAATTTCTCCGCATATACATTGAAGTACTCCCCGCCACAAACGTCTGGGTTTGATTCTTTTAATGTGCGTGTCTGTTTTATGTATGGCAGAGGGAAGTCAATCAAATGTCACTGGCAAAAATTCAAACTATTTGGTATTCTTGCAAAGCACTTAACTCTCCTGCTGATTAGAACATCTATTAGATTAAAGACCAGAATAAATCAACCTGTAACAGAAACAAATGAGTCACTCGGTTTGGGACTGATAACTGAATGAATTGGATATCAAATCCAGGCTATGGAGTGCGCTCCAAATTCAATCTATTTGGATTGAAGCAACCAAATGCTGATGTTCTGATACTTGTTCTGTTTCCCACAGAACTGCATAATCTGAGCAGGGGTCAGATGCTTTTATAATAACTTTCACATCATGGAACACTAAAACATTTCATTGAGCAATGGCCAACAACAACCTCAAAAACAATTTTAATTCCCCTTGGGCATCAACTCTGCCTATACAGCCATTATTACTCAGTATACTGACCACAAGGAGAGAGAAAAACACACATTGTCAAGTACACAACACCAACCTCTCCATCTCTCAGTTTCTCTTTCTCTCTATGCATGTTCACTCTATTTATCCTTATTTGTTCTGCTGCTATTGTCACGCTGATAATGCAGTATTACTGGTCTGGCCCACTGTCAAGGCAGCAGCAAACTTACAGCACATTCATCTCCTTGGCAACCGCTCAACCTGCACAAATAAACTTGGCCAGATGAGCGATAATGGAAGATAGAGACAGAGAGACAGAGTATGAGTGCAACATTCAAATATGCAGAGCTCTAAGTGGTTTAAGCCGAAGCAACAGAGACGCTTTTTTGCACAATAGGTGTGATGATGGCTTCAGTCTGATTGCTGAGGTAACTTTGTCAGGTGTCTGCATTACCGGCTCCTCATTTCCATCCATCTTAATCCAGATGACTCAATGTCAGTGCCCACGCCATCTGTTTGCAACACACAGGCCTTAAAAGTACATGTCAACGTCACATCCTCCTGCCTGAACGGGCTTCAGCATGCACAGGGAAAATGTGATGTGTGCGTTTATGAATCATCAATCTATCTGTCTATCGCTTCAATCTGTCTCTTCAATCTGAACAGAAATATATCTTTAAAAAATTAACTCGAGGAACGAAGAGACTGGAACGATAAATCAACCAAGCAAACATTTCAGCAAGAAGAACAAGGAAATTGCTGTAGAGAAATGCCAAAGATATGTTTGAAGTAGTTTAGGCTCATAAATTGCCCCAGCTCACAGCACTGGCATGTTTATTTTTCAGGCATAGAAATGCATTTCCAGGCACATATCTTTGGCACAATTTTTTAAAAACTATTATAAGGGATCCTTATCAATAAGACTAACAGTCTACAGCCATGCTAGCGTTCGGCTGTATGTAGGCACTTTACCCATAAGCTTACATTTGTAAAAGGGGCTGTAGAACACTGGATACATTTTTTGAGCATCACAACCCCCGCGAAATGACTCGTTTCACGATCATAATTTGATCCATTTGGTCTGATAAGATTTGGATGTAGACGAGCCACAAGATTAAATTATTTCATTCCCATTCGAGTTATCCGGGCGCTAAACCAGAAAGGTTGGTGGAAGACTCCAGTGTGCACGCTCTATTGGGCCTACAAAGCAGAAGATCCAGGTAATTTTATACACAGGAAGTCGAGCTTTTTTGGCTGCATACGCCATTGAGCAGCATCCGAAGCTGTATCCAGATTTTAATTGTTACATCCATGGTTAGCACGCTAACATTTGCTAACTAGCACAACACACAAAGTACAGCTGAGACTGATGGTAATGTTTGTCATAAACAGAGGTTTTGGGCAAATAAAGTTTTGACATGATGATGGTACAAAAGTAGTGAAGTTATTACAATTCATCCTTTGGGGAACATGAATGTCTGTTTCATGGTGAGCCATTAGAAAGACATTTCACACAGTATCTCAGATGTAAACCGTTACGTTGGTGCTAGAGGAAAAGTAAAGGAATCACTAATGTCAGTAGGATGTATCCTCTGGGGAACATAAATGTCTGTTGCAAACTGTGTGCCAATACCATCTAATAGATATAAACATATTCCACTGGAGTGAAAACTATGACCTGGTGGTGGCACTACAACAAAAGATCACAACATTATGATTCATCGTCTAGGGAGCATGAATACCTATACAAAATGTCATTGCAATCGATCCCATAGTTGTCGAGATGTTTCACCTGACTAAAATCTGTCCATATATCATATCAGACTGTTGAAACTCTCAAATCTTAACCTGAAAAATCAGATATTGGTGTCTCTGAATTGCTTCTGATGGGCACTTCAGCATTACCCAACACAACCACCATCATTACAGTAGTCTTCCTGTTTTCTCCCTGGTTTGCGTATGTGCTGACCTGATGCCTCACTGAAACAGTGTGTTACTTCTCTCAGGCCTCTATCAGAGGAAGCTGGCCATGCTTCACAGCCCTTTTTCATCTCCCGCTTCCTGCCCTCCCTCCAATCCCTCTGCACCCAGATCAGTTGATAGATACCTGTACAGCTTGGCACTGAGAGCCAGCCTACTCTCTCATCCATGAAATACAGCCTTCACTTAAGAGCCTCTCTGCTATTAATACTCACACAAACACACACATATGCATACACGTGTATACACAGACACATGGGCTGAGGAAAAACAGCAAAAATACACAACGGGGAGAAAAAAGTGTCGGTGAACCAGCTGAACAGAAGCAGGAACCGCATCACAGCTCATCCAGCCTATTAGATCCGGCCCTGACTCATGCAGAACTGCGAGCAGAACTAAGACGACACCTCGCCCACTCCTCAGATGACGACAAATCACACGGAGACACAGACAGACAGGGGGAGGAAGAGAGAGAAAAACATAGAGAGGAATATAGAAGGGTCAAAGCTGTGACGTTTGAAGAGATCAGTCGGCTCAAAAAGACAAACATGTTCTCTCGTTCACACATTTGGTCCGAGGAATCAAAATGCTCCATCGACACAGCAAATAAGCCTTGTGTTTTCTCCTCAGTGCTGTTTGACGGAGTGGCTGTCTGGGCCCCTTTCTCCAATATTAGACAGTCAATCCTCAGGGGACAATATGCTACTTAAGCCAACCAATAATCAGTGTGCTCGCTGAATCAATAAACCAATCAAATAATCTAACACTGCAGAGTCATCAAGCTCCTCTTTTGCAGTTGGACAAATGAGGCTTCGGGCTCTGCTGGGATTTTGGGGTCTGTAATAAAAACAGGAGAAGTCATTAAAGTAATGGGAGTCAAAGAGAAACTGTCAGCATCTCTCTAACTTATGAGGTCGACCTAATAAACAAAGTAATCATCTCTGTCCTGTGACGTACAGTAGCTCTGAAAATACATTCACTGCCAGTCATTTTAAAACTTCAGCTTATAATACTGCTGTTGCTGTTGTACAATGCTGACCTCTATTGGCTGCTACAATCCTAAACATAAAACTGGACACTCTTTTTCCAAAATCTGAGGCAGTCTTAAAATCCTTCGAGGTCTGTGTGTTCAAACTACAATGTTCGTACGCCTCTGATCAAGGGTTTTCTCTTCCACACAGCCCCCGGAAGGGAACAGGTGGCTGGATGGCGAGAACTTGGGGGGATAAAACATGAGGAGGAGATAATCAAAGAGGTCTTTGAAGTGGTGCACTGCTTAAACCTCGCTGCACTGGGCTGGCAGTCTTTAAACTGGAGAGATGAGGAGATGCATGGATGGATGGATGGATGGATGGATGGATGGATGAACGCAGGGAGGAAGAGAAAGGGGGATGCAGAGAGGAAGGGTTAGTGGTGCGCTGAGGTGGATGTTGTGATACAGATGGTAGAATGAATGAATGAAGACAGATTAAGGACAACAATAGATAAATGCTGGAAACTAAAAAAGGCAACTGAGTAAGAAGAGAGCACGTTTTAACAAGAAATCTTTACTCCAGAAACTCTTTCATTTTTCTATCAATCATATGTTCCCTACACACACTCATCTACTGCTGACACAGACTTAACAAACTCGATAACTGACTGACTGACTAATCAAATAATTACATCATTTATGAAGCAGAAATCTATACTGTCTGACAGCCAGTCGTCTGATCTGCTCCAGACTGAAATATCTTGACAATTAGAACTATCAGATGGATTGCCATGACATTTTCTTTTATTATTACTTGTTATTATTTATTATTTTTAATACTTTTATTTATCATTTATTATTAGTTTTAGTTCGACAATCATGGTTCCCAGAAGATAAATCCTGATGACCTTTGGGATTCCCCAACTTTTCCTTTAGCACCTTAATGTGGTTGGATTGAAAGCCATGGAATTTGCTAAAAAATAATCGAGGTCCCCAGAGGATAAATTCTGACTTCATCTTTGCTTCCTTTGTCTCAAGCTCCAATAATATCTCAGCATCTACGTGATGGATTGACACCAAATTTTCTTTCATAGTTCCCAGATGATGTATCCTTAAGACTTTGATGATTCCCATTTGCTAACTTTTGGTTTTGACTCCTCCATTTTATTTAAATATCTTGACAACTATTGGATGGATTGCCATGACATTTTCTTACATACATTCACGGTTCCCAGAGGATGAATCCTAACGGCTCTTGTGATTTCCCAGCTTCTCCTTTAGCACAGACATGTGGTTGGTTGATGCTTACGATGGAATTTGCTGAAAAATATTCAAGGTCCTCAGAGGATAAATTCTAACTTTCTACCACACATCATTGTCATCACTGAAGTGAGATGTCTGCACAGAGCCCAAAGAATACGAAATGACAACGCCCACCCCAGCCTCAGCCTGTTCACCATGCTGCCATCTGGCAAAAGATACCTATATATCCGCTGACGTACCACCAGACTATGGAGTAGCTTCTTTCCCCAGGCTTTCTTCAACACTCCACTATACAAGTAGTTTTCTTTTTCTTGTGTAGCATAAAGAAACTACAACTTGCCTTTCGTTGTACAACCCTGTGCTCTAGAACAAAAATCAAAATGACATATTTCTCACAGATTTTGAGCATAGATTTCTTCAAATCCATGTTAGTGAGCTCTTCTCCTTTGCCAAAACGATCCATCCACCCGACAGGTGTGGTATAACAAGATGCTGATTAAACAGCATGATTAGTGCACAGGTGTGCCTTGGACTCACAATAAGAGGTCACTCTTGCAGTTTGAGCAAAAACAAAAGTGTTGCATTTATGTTATCATTGTAAGCATGTTAGCATGCCAAAAGCGCTAGCATGGTTACAGACTCTTAGTATTGCTTATCATTATGAATGACATAATTTTTTTGGGACATTTTGTCACACAAAATATACGTGGCATAGGTAGGTTGTTTTTTCTTCCCCCTTTTCATTAAATCTTGATGTTTTAGAGACTGTTTTTTTAAATCAATAATGAAAATAACTGTTGCAAAGCGTGTAACGTCTCCAGAGCTGGGCCAAATCCACTTACTCATTCAGCCGATAAGGAAATCAGAGTTTGATGTGAGAGAGGCTGTAATGATTCTGAGACAAATCTAATCCATTAAGTGTTTTCAAGCAACCCCATGAGTTTGTGTGTAGCTGTTAAGACTGCTGAGAGCTTGTGCACCTCGTGCGAGACCATGGAGCTCACACAACAGGATGAGAATGCAAACTCTCTGAATGAAAATGAAGGTGAGCAGGTGTGTGTGTTCCAACATAAAATGAAAACTGCCTCGGCCCAGTGATAATGTGTTTCGCACCTTTTTTAGTCACTTTGTTTGGAGGGTGAAAGAGATGGGAAGAGGTGGTAGATATATATAGTGTGTGTGACCATTACTTGCACCAAATTCTTACACTAACGCCTGAACTACACAATGAAAGATAAGCTTTTGTTCAAAGCACAAAGAGCAAAAATCATTTGCAGCTCAATGATATCAGCTAGCACAAATTCAGAAGCTCTCCCAGCTGAAGTGCATGAAGAAACTAACAGGGGAACAGTCAGGATGACATGAATTAACTCTCTACCGGGGTGGGCGGGTTGGAATTGTAGGCCTGAGCGCAGTAAATGCTAACTTGCTGTGCATATGACAGCACAGAGCCAGCCTCCCTTTATTTCCAGTGACAGTTCAAAGGCAGCTTAGCACGCTAAGCCTTCATTAAGGCATGGATCAGCACCAGGGCAAAAATCGGGGTGAATTAGCATCGCTGGTGAACAGGTCAGGGTGAATTACAGAGGTTTGCTGATTTGAGATGGGTGAAAACCAGCTGCAAGTGATACGAGGCTACGAGCATGTTCATTTACAGCAGCAACAGAGTGCAAAAAATAGTGTCTGAAGTCAGACGGAGAGAGTTTTTTCAGCTAATTTTAGTCACATCTTTTAATGCATTCATGACTTCAATGTTCCTTTTCCAGTAATCTAGCTTCTCGCCAAAACGCCACTACTTTTCACACTGTGGGATTTTTGTATGGATCGCTTTGTGTCTCTGCTTCATCTCCTCATTCACTCATTCCAGCTCTGATTGACAGCTCCTCCCCAGGTAATAGCTCACTCTACCATCTGACACCTCTCATCCATACAAAAAGACCGACATGTACAGAAACAGTGACGCATTAAAGAAAACATCACATTAAACAATGATTTGGATCTGGGCTGTATGCTTTTAATTAATTTTTAAATAAAAGTTTGGTTTTAAATGAGAGGGACAGAACAGACTGATCTCACAGATAGTCGGTAAAGGAGAGTGATTAAATAACACTGTTCAGTTTGTCTCCATGTTCGAGTCAGTAAGAGCATATTATGCTGAAAATACCCACATACCATCTTCTGTGAGGGACTGAAAGGACTTTTCTGATGCCTATCAGTCTTAATCCAAATTCATGAGCACCTGTTAGAGATGACCTTGATAAGAGGAGCCGGGAACATACTGGGTAGAAAAGCTACTGGCTTTATTGCAGAAGCTGCCAGGAAACATTACACAGACTTACACAGCTGTCCTACATAATACAGCTCTCTTAAGACTATATGAAAGAGAATATGTTGGGTTTGATTAGATAACACAGTCAGTGATTCAAAAGTATAACGATGTATTTTGAAAAGTTGAAGGAGATAATGCTTTTTTTCTGATTATGGAGCATAATGTTGGTGCCTATTTTTGTCTTATGGTGTTATATGATGTAGCTCAGTATGGTTTATCATTCACCTACATAGAAAAAGTAATGACAGAGAGGATGGACCATTCATTTATTTACATTTCTGGCCTATGGTGATTTTCAGTTGTTACCATCTCACCAAAAATGCAATCAATCAAAAGCACATTCAATTTCTGGTCTGTTGTGAAACAGTTTGGAGCAAACAAAGTGGCTAAACTGGACATGTTTGCCTCCTGCTGGTCAGTTTAGTGCCTTTCACCACATGAGAAGAAAATAGCTGAGTGCTGAACAATAGAGCTTCCTTAAAACCTCTTTGGAGTACATCTTACTTTCTTAATCTGACATGCCAGTGCTTCATTTGATGTTTTGAAAGAGAAGAATGCTGCAGGAACAGATAATTAAAAAATGTAATCATGTACATAAAAACAGTTCCTCCCTTTATGACGCTTTTCTCTTCAAATCTGTTATCCATAAAACAAGACACCTACAAACACGATACTGTAGATACAAAAGGCAAATGCAGCTAAAAAATAAACTGCCACAGTCTAAATGACAGGAATAATTATAACGCCGAGCTGGCATGCTGACCTTTGAATAGCTCAGCTTGAATAGGGCTAAAATAAGAGGAGTAACAGCGGTGAGGGTGCAGTCTGTCTGAGGTACTGAGGTGAGAAAGCAGCCCTCACCCTGGCATATATTTTACCTCATGTGGCGCCTTTTACCAGCGACAGCACGAGCATGACTGTTTCTCTTTCACAGACAAATGGAAGAAAATGGAACTACAGTTCACTGACCGCACAACAGAAATGTTACTGCTTTGTCTGCTTTCACATGTAGCTTAAAGGGGCACTATGTAGTTTTGGAGAAGAAATTCAAACTCAGAATTTTAATATTTATAATAGTAATGGGGTCATAATGCAAACTCAGAAATATTCATCTTTTCCACATCTGAATAAACAAGCTGTTCTCAGAGGAAAACAAGGTCCCCAGAACACTGTTTGAAGCTAGAAAGGTGGCAGGGTCTGCCAAATATAAACAAAATTGTGTTGTCCTTTAAGGTCAGTTTGTTTAATCAGTTTATTCAACAAAAGATTATTCATGAGTTTGTTTAGGCTTCTCTTCTGATTCAAATTTCTTCCCCAAAACTACATTGTGCACCTTTAAGTTAAAAATAATAAAGTTTCAGTCAGTAAACCAACAAACATATCGTGCGATGCTAATAACACAGGAGCAACAGAAAGTTACAAAAAGCAATTACAAACATGGAGCACAGGAGCAACCCAGCACCTCTCCGGATCTCCCGTTACACGTCCAGGACCCACCTGGTGGATGAGGTGACACCACCTGCTGTCACTGCTTACACATCCATCTTTCTCTTCCACATGAGGCTGACAACCACATGCACCACATATGCTACATCCAAGACACACCAGGACGCACGAAACAGAGAAAACACATACACACACGTGCTCTTTGTCTTCAGAGGTGTCACATGTGCTTAATTACGAGCTGCATCTAAACCAGATGAGAGAGATCATTTCCTCTCTGCAGATAAACATCCAGCCAACACAATCAAACAGAAGAGGCGTGAAACACTCTGCATGAAAAAGAAATAAAAGCTGGTTGTTAACAATGATTGAGTATACACTCAGAATATCTAATAAAACCACATCAAAGGATCACAGTGTTCTTTCTTGCCAGCGCTGGTGAAACATTGGTGCATTCAAAACAACAAATCAGACGATATCTCCTGCTTGTGTGCTCGCTCCACGACAAATGTTTCTTTACCTGTGCTCATTATTAAAGCCCCAGCCAATCTTCACAACGGGGAAGAAGAGGAAATGAGAGATACTGCAGGAATTCAGCCGTGAGTGCTTTTCTGTAGCTGCGACCTCTGTGTGTGTTTTTGTGTCACATCAGCGTGGCTCGCGAATTTTGATGCCGGGATTTCATTGGAATTCAGCAGCTGACCGTCAGGCCCCTCAGGACCCCGGCCGGCTGCGTGCGTAGACCATCTTTGTCTCCGTGACTGCCATGCATGATGCTCACAGAGGCAGATCAGACGCTGTTTTTTTTGTGTATTTACCTCGGTGTAGAGGGAGGATGGTTTTAGGCGAGATGAGGGGAAAACAAGGGGGAAAACTGCAGCGGAAGAGAGTAAAAGAGGAGGGATGGGACGCGACAAGTTCAGCCCAACCCTGTCTGAGAATCCAAAGGTCAAACTATGATTTATATCAGGGCTCCACAGCTCTCTGGGTTTGCATTATCTGTGAACATCAGTCATACATCACATGGCCCCGCAGACCTGTCAAAATATGACCCCTTCAAAAGAAATCTCCACCTGATGACAAAGACAAAACACACCATTTACACGATAAAAAGCCCAGTTTAACAAGTCATTTGCCTCCTGACCCACACGAGTGCCATCACAGATGTAGTCCAAAACAAGGCCCAGGGAGGGAGAGAGGTGTTTTCGAGGAGGCTTCCCATCTCCATGCAAATACACAGACATAGCCTCAGTGATAAATCTGCTAAGTTTCCATTGTGTGGCTCCTTCTTTTCTCTCTCCCCCCTCACCTCATACTGAGTCTTCTTCTTTTCTGCCCAAACAGCCACAGCCCATTCATATGCCTGGGCGCCCTGACAGTTTTATTTGCCAGGCCGTCTTGTTAACACAGTGAATAGCGGGGCCCGGCCTGTGTTATGCAGATCAGACTGGGTTACCGAGGGGACAGACGTCAGCAAGCCATTCAGGGCCGGGTTAAAACTCAACCCTGATCCCTCTTGTTCTACCGCGACCATCCGCTATTCTCCTCCTCTTCTACTGCTGCTGCGCTTAGCCAGCTAAAGTTTCAGCTAAAGCCCTGTCGCACACAAGGACAGGCTTTGTCCAGCGCCGGTCAGCTCTGGCAACCTGAACTAAACCTTTAAATGAAGTTTTATGCTGTGCTCTTGGCCAGGGAAATGAAGGAATAGGCAAATAGCCGGATCTCATAGCATAAATCCTCCTTTGTACTGTGACTCATGTCTGGACTGACCTAACCCCACCAACAGGTCAAGTGTAACCTTTTAAACGCACATTAGATGCAGATCTAAGAGGGTCATGTGATCAGGCCGATCAGATAGCACATTCGCACTCAAGGCACATGTTAATAGGGCTGGTAATGAGTCTCATTAGCACAAGGAAAATCAATCAAGCCAAAGGCAAGAATTAATAATTCAGCAGGAGCATGTTGTGTGAGGAGAATCTACTCCTATTGCTAACCTGCCCAGAGCTGCCCACTCAGCTTACTGAGCTGCACAGGCAGTCAGGTAACAGAAGCTTTTCTTTTGTCCGTCCATTTTTTTTTAACCACATCAGGGCGAACAGAGCGACACGGGTGTCCTTTTCCACGGCAACTTCCGCCACCTTATCCCAAGACATCTGAAGGGATGCACGGAGAGAACAGTGTCCTGGCTCTTTGACCGAGCCTTTAAAAGGGGCACTATGAAGTTTTGGTGAAGGAATCCCCCAGAACACTGTCTGAAGCTAGAAAGGTGGCGGGGTCCGCCACATATAAACAGAGTAAAACAGCATGAAACTGTGTTGTCCAGTTTGTCTGAAGATTCTTTCTCTTCTGATTAAAATGTCGTCCCCAAAAACTCCATAATGCACCTTTAAACATGTCAGTCAAACTCAGTGCACCACCGAACACTGTGAGCCAAAGGGCATTTACTCAGGCTTGTGAACCATGAACTTGCTTCATAATAGCAGCAGCTCTACAGCAAACTTCCATCACACAGAATGAGACTGCAGACGGTCCTAGTTTCAGCCACTTGCATGAAGTCGCGAGGGGAAAAAAAAATTCTTTGTAATATAAAGTTTGCAGACATGGTCTATCAGGCTTGACACTCATATCTGAGTCAAATAACATCTAGAGCAACTTCTTCAGAGTAATGTTTTGGTAGGCCTGGGTGATTTTAAATACCAGGAGCTCCTCTGAGCTGACTCTGAATGGGAAATGCCTCAACACACTCAGTCGACTTACTATAAAAGACGAGGCTGAGACACCCCCAGGAGTTTAGCTTAGTGGGAACATTTTATATAGAGTACGGGCACTACGGAAGAGGAAGAAGAAAGAAAAGGGGAAAAAAACTGTGCCTGTACTGTACATGCATCAATTGAATATTCAGAGATTTCATCAATATTTCAGGACATTCTGAGACAAACACGTGTTAAAAGTGTAGAGACTGGTAGGGGAGCTGTGTAGCGCAGCCTCGCACCGATAACTGTAATTTATTCTCTAAGAGCTCGACTCTCCTGGCGATGCCACGACAAACAAACACATGTCTACCAACATGGATTACATGTCGTAGAAAAACTCTGAATGGTGCTCTGAAACTAATATATTCAGAAATCAAATGATGCCAAAACAAAGCTTGATTTACTGGAAAACTGGTATGAAAATGCAAACTTGCAAGAACTTACTTACAGACATGAGCGCCACTCATCAAACTCAGTGTCATGAAGAAGTGGAAGCTTTACGTACGTTAAGGGTCGGGACCAAGATTAATCACATTTTCTTTCATTTATGTATTTTCTTGTGAAATACTTTTACCTCATAAGGTCTAAGATAAATCAAAGAAAGAAAAAGATCATTTTGGTCAAACATCTAACAGCTCAAGCCCTCGCAATAACTGAAATTTGAATGTGGGTAAATGATGTTGTAGAAAGCTT
Source organism: Pagrus major (assembly GCF_040436345.1). NCBI lineage: Eukaryota > Metazoa > Chordata > Actinopteri > Spariformes > Sparidae > Pagrus > Pagrus major. The sequence goes on from NC_133220.1 coordinate 26,887,068, forward strand.
AAGTCAAGTTCCCCCCCCCCGTGAATGACAAATGTAACATTAGAAGAATGAGACGAAGAGTTTACAGCCACGCTAGCAGCTTTGTGAGGCTGCACACACAGGCGAAGCAAAATGCTAATACTAGCATAGCAACATGTGCACAGTGACAATGCTAACATTCTAATGTTTAGCAGGAATAATTTACCATGTTTACCATCTTAGTTTCGTGTGTTAGCATGCTAACATTTGCTTATTAGCACTCAAGTACAGGTCAGTCTGATGGGAGTGCTGTTAGTTTTGCAGGTATTCAATCATGAACTGAAGTATATTGGACAAATTTCAAAAAAAAATAAAAAAATTGTTAAATAATAAACCAGGTGATTTCAATTCATCCTGGGGAACACACATCTATACCAAATTTCATAGCAATCTATTCAATAGTTACTGGGATGTTTCACTCCAAACCACAAATGTAGACATCGTGGTCGGTCAGGGATCCCCACAACCAATTAGGACACATTGGTTCAGCACCACCGATAAAATGGACATGGAACAGTTGTTGAGATGGACCAATATTGCCAATGTGGTACAACAAGCCATGAGTGTTTATATGTTTTACTAGGAAGAAAGTGTTTATTGTAGTTTAGAATCTAAATAGACGTGCAGCGCCAGAATAAGCCCGTGTAACATCATTCATCCACAGAGCCACACATTTCTGCTGTTGACTTTGTAACTGCCAGCTTTAAGGGGCAAGAGATAAATCATCCCTGCTGGAGGACATGCAAGTTTGAAAATGTAGCAATGCACCACAACAACTCTTTATTTTTTAATTAGAAGATCAAATCTATTTGAAAGTGTTGTTTTGTCGAAGCAACAGACAAACAGCATCTGGTATGTGACCAGTGGAGAGGCTACGTGTTCACGTGCATCCTACATCTCCCTATCTCTAACCTCAGGGTCACTCAGAGTCCACCACATTCCAGGACACCTGATTACTACCATACCTTGTTAAATTAGCATGAAAACACAATTATTGATAAAAAGACAGGAAATTCTTTGTGACAGAAAAAGTCTTGTTGGAGCTATAAAACAGCCCTTTTGCCTCCGCACACAAAGTCTGGCTCCTTAAGTCTGCATCCACTGACAACGTTTTATTCCAGTTTGTCGGAGGGGAAGAAGTTGACTTTTTATTGTGAGACTGCAAAGACAGGCAATTAAAGGCAGCATTCCTGAGCCCCGCTGTTGCCCCTGTAAGAGTTTACAGCAAAGCAGGCCGGATGGTCTTTATGTTAAGACCCTCCCCTTCCATTGTGGGTATCCATCAAGAAAAGAACATGCCTGACACATCCATGGCTGCCATGTCGACTTACAACAACCTGGCTTCAACCTGGTTCACTTTTCTTTTCGCCAAAATACTGTAGTTTTGTGCTTTTATCAGAAAAAACGACGTTAAGAATCATTCTGGTGTGCTACAGATGAAGTGTGCAGGTGTGAATAACATTTACTTCACACTGCTCAGTTTTGTTGAGCTCATCATTTTTGGACCTCTCCTCCTGAAGTAATCCTCAGTGTACCGAGTCAAGCAGCTTATTGTGTTTCACGAGTACAATGTTGGATTTGTAATCAGAACATAACGTGCTTTCTGGGTTTTGTTGTTTCCACAAAGTGAGCTTCCCTAAGTTAGCTCACAACATCTCTATTAAAGGCAGCACTGCTTATAGAGTCACTTTGTCACTGAAGTGATTATAGGAATCAGCTGATACTGATCGACTCATAGAGCTCAGGGCTCTCCTAGAATGTGTGTGATGCTTTTTGCATTGCATTCCTCAAGCAGACACATTAGTCACACTCTTTCACACACTAACCCAAACCACCTGCACTTCATAGCATGATCGCGTCTCCTCACAATATACAGTTTGTTTCTCAGCAGAAGTACATTTTGCGTCTCACAGAGTGAGTGCAGAGGCAGCAGGCTTGAATCCTCCCTGCTGCAAGAATGGTCTCTCCAGTAAAAACTATTATCTTAGAGCGCACAGGGGCTGAACAATGGTGTCTTCACAGCAGTATGGATGGCTGCTTCTATTCAAACTAGCAGGGATCTGAAAGGGTTCCTCCTGAATGGCACTCTACTTGAAGAAGAAACCCTAGTGTTGTGTTTTTGTACTGTACTGGGCAATTGTTAGGGGCTTAATCACCTGGTTACAGGTCGCTATGTCAGGGCAGCAAATACTTTGTGGTTTTAGCTCTCTTCATGTATTAATTCACTAACCAACCTCCTGGATGCTTTAGATGGCATCAAACCACAGGTTTGATTATCGAATGCACTCCTATCTTTGGCATGGAAATACCTGCACATCAGAACCTACTGTGTGGGGGCATCAATGTGCAGTGGCGGGACTAGAGTCTGGCAAAAATTCTTCCCAAATGTCTCCTGGGATGCTCTTACCTCCATTTGTGCAGGGCGAAGCCAGGACACTGTTCTCCACAGGTGATACAGGGCTGTCCTCTCTGCGGCTCATCCGCTGGTTTCAGCTTGGGACAAACAGGAAGAGAAGATGAAGGGTCATAGTTTACACTCGTTTTAGACAACACCGCTTACATCCTCTGAAATCCATATTTGTTTATCCTTTTTTTGACTGTTATGAAGCATAAAGGGACTAAACTTTTACAACCCTGGTGTTGTAAAATGACAATAAATGAACCTTTACCTTTACCTGTGGTTTTAAATGAGGGCTGAAACCAAAGATTCCTTTCATTATTGATTAATCTGGTTATTATCATTATGATTAATAGATTAATAGTTTAGTCTGTTAAAAAGTTGGAATAAATGCTTATCACAATTTCCTAGAGCTCAAAGTAACATCTTCCAATGACAGCCTGACCGATATATCTGGTGGTCGATATTATTGGCTGATATTGGCCTATTGCAGACGTCCGACATACGCCAATATGGAAACTTATGAAAAGAGATTATGATGATTCCAGATTCTAACAAGGTTTGTGGGCCAGAAGTATAACGCCGTTGGTATCACATGTGTTTCATCAGCGGACAACAGTCTTGGTCGCTGCCAGTTTGTGGAAAGAAAACATAAAAATGGCGGATGTCTACAGTATGCACCGTATATTGTATTGTATATTACTGCGCCGTGCACAGTATACTGCTGTATCCTCTAAAGTTCGCCAGCTAGTGTGAGCAACGTTAATGTTAGCTAGCTAGCCTTAGCAACGTTAATGCTAGCTAGCGTTCGCAATGTTGGCTGGTGCAACAACCTGGCAACCTCTTGAGGGGGCAGATGATCTGAACAACAGTGGCGTTGTTCATGAATGTAATGGGATGGGGAGATGGAATGGCACATTCAGTGGCTGAATGTGATCAATAACACCTTTAAACTGTAAAATATGCTGCTTCCAAGTGTTTGATAAACACATTTGAGGTATAATTGCAAATTAGACAAAACATGCATTTATCAGCTTCATGGTCCCTTATATCAGTATCTGCATCAGCCCCAAAAAATTGATTATCGCTCGGGTTTTACTTCAAATTACTTCTTTTGTCCGACCAACAGTCCCAAACCCCAAAACTCCTCATTTACTACCAGAAACAAACAAATGTTTGATATTTTTGGACTGGACGAACTGGGTACATTGTTTTCAAAGCATCACAACACAGTTACAGAAGTGCTAATTTAACACATATATTTTAAATGAAGTTCCTCATGTAAACTGCATCAATTCCAGCTAACAGACAATAAGTCGATAATAAAACAATAAAACAGTTTGTCTCTTCACCAGGTGAAAACAGTGTCTTATATTTAACAATGACTGAAACAGAGAAAACTCATCTTTCATCATGTCTCCTGCTGTGTTGTTAATGAGGCTAGTTGAGCGTCATGTCATCAGAGATGTAACTTGATGCCCTCAGCAACAGGGCGACAGAAACAGGAACACAAAACTTAACATCCAACAAGTATATACGACATGCGTATTTTTTTTTAAACAAGTGGATCCATGCGCTCTGCAAAGGCACCAAACCTCTAACTTTCTGCTGCCAACCTACCGATCTGCTGGAGTCTCTCCTCTTGCTGCTGCGGCTGAACATGACAGGCTGATCCCAGGACAGTGAAGGCTCAGTCGGCTGCTATCGAGTCAAACGAAGCGCGGAGCAGAGTGGAGATCAGTGGGTGTTTTGTGCGTAAACCTCTCACGACTTTTCCCAAACGCGCCGAGCCCAGGCTGCAGTCCTATCCTATTAACCTCCTTCATTAATGAATGGAGCTGCGCTGTTCCGGATGGCAGCTCCACCCTGTTTCCTCACAGCCAATGGAGGAGTGGAGAAAATAATTTTTGTTTTTTTGGTTGTTTTTTGGAAAAACTGACAAAACTATAATTAGACTTCGATAACACCACTCATCCAAAAATGACTGTGTGGATGAGTTCTGGAGTCCAGTGTGAGAAGAGCCAGCCTGTAATCATGGAGGAAATCAGTGTTTTTATGTAATCTTCATGCAATCAAACTCTTATATTCACTCTGGACTGCAAAACAAGGAGCCAAATAATTCATAACAGTTAGAAAAGATGAATAAATTAAAAAATGCCTCCACAGTTTAATGCCACAGCTGAGTCACAGTGTAACATGATGCATCCTTGATTCAGGCTCCTGTTCCCACTCACAAATTTGGAGACGTTCATGTATACTCTCCCAAATCTACCCTCCATCTCTCTGAGTGTCTCCTAATTCACCTTTGATTAATTCCTAACGTCTGCCATGCACCCCACAGGGCGTTTCTCTATTCCCAGTGGTTTGACGGTGTTGACTCTCCAGCAAGTGCCTCCCATTTATCAGCAGAGAAGAAAAGGCTTGGGAGCACAGCCTCAGTGTGAGAGTGCTGTGACTCAGAGGCACTCCTCACTAAGATGTGCTTAAACTATATTATTATTTCTAGACACACATTTTGCTCAAGGCTCTGCTCTGTACCCATTATGCAGCTCTGTCAGCCTCTCCAAAGTTCAGGCCTGCACAATGCTGTGGGATGGATGTCATGCACAGTTGTGGGTGGTATCTATCCACCTATTTTCTTTTCTTGTTATTTTTAAATGGAGTGGCACTAAGTTATATAGGTGCCTATAGACTCTGCTGCTTTAACGTTGGAGGGTGAGGTTTCTGACTGACTAAAAGCTTGTGAATTGTGCTGCGTGGGTGCTGAGCAGAAATGTGGGCATCCAGTACCTTCCACCTACTCTGCAAGGACATTGCTGTCATTTTTTTTTAGTAATAGCCACAGTCGGTTTGAAGTTAAGACGAAAAGAATCCGTGTGAAATTAATTTAGCATCATGACTGATGGACCCTGGGGCAGTTTTTTCTACAAACAAATTCAAATTGTCTCATGCATTAAACTCTCAACTTGCAATAAACTGATTTATTATCAATCTATAGCCAAAATACATATTATTAGCTTAAAAGTCAGCAAACAGTCCCTGTTTACACATCCAGCAGACGGAACAACGTTAGCAACAATTTGGAGTCATGCTTGTGTCCACCTGGGGAATTTAATCCAATATTTTCTTTGGCTCTGTTTTGGTCTCCACCAGCTCCTCAGGGGATTCTGGCTCGTTCTCTGCTAAATGTTTCACTATGTTCAATTTGTCATTGAAACAACATTAATCAACTGATTGTTTGGTTCGTAAAATTGGAAAATAGCGAGAGATGCTGTCACAATTACCCCAAGCCCTCACACTGTTTGTTTTGACCAATAAATAGACCAAACATCAAAATCCAAATAAATCCAATTAAATTAATTCCAAATCGTCACATTCGTGGACCTGGAACAATAAAATGTTTCAACAATAAAAAAAAGACTTTTGTTTTGCTCTTTCACTCTTGTGGAGTGAGAAAAACAACAACAATAATGCAGGTGTTTCTGTGTCAAAACAAAAGGATTGTGCAGTGAATTGAACTGAGAGAGAAACAGAGCGGTCTCTGCTTCATCTCAAGGACAGACCGGTAACCTTGACACACTCGCTTGTACCGAATGTGAATAAACGAGGGGAAAACAAAAACATTCTCCCTACACGTGAGCAGGCCGGAGTTGAATGATGGCGGAAGGAGAAAGAGAGGAAGAAACCGACCGCACAAATCTACACGTACAGTACACACAAAACAGACATGCAGTCCCTCCACACTCAGATAAACACACGGTATCTGGGCATCCAAATAATTTGTGTGTGCTTGTGGGCCTGGGGCTTACTGCTAAGACTCAGTTCAAAGTCATCCTAGATTACCTTGAGGAATGATGATGATAATGATGGTGGTGCGAGCTGACCCTGGGCGACGCAGGACTTTAAAACTCCCCTCATTAAGTCTTAAGTTGAGAGTCTAAACACTGTGGGCAGAATCGAAAACAGCTTGCGTGCTATTTCTAGTCGAGAAGTCGAGAAAAGCGCCTTTTCGAATTGCTGTTATTGCCGTAGAAGCTCGATCCAGGAACTCTAATGCCGTGCGTTTTACCTCACATTATCTCAAATTTCTCGCCAAGTGAACTTTAGACCTGCAGACGTCTGTCAGGGCCGATTTGGCTTCAAGGGGCAGCTGCTTGCGTGGTGGTGGACATGATGTTCAGAAGTGTTGGGAATGTCTCGTACAGCCTGAAGCCTACAGCTGCTCAGGACACGGGTCTAATCCTTGTGGGAAGGTCTGTGAGACTAGTACTGGAAAACTGCACACTGCACTCACCTGAATACAGAGAGGTAGACTCCAGCCGTTTGTATGAGTGTGAGCCTGTGTGTGTTTATGGGCTTCATCACCAATATTCATGTTCACCTCCTACTTTCATAACAGAAAAATCTGATATCCTCAGTTTGCTGAGTTGTTGTTTGGAACACAGGTGTCAAATGTTTGCTGTCCCCACCCACCCCGCTCTATCTTTCTCACCCACACACACCTCCTCACATCCTACAACATTTAGAAACGGCAGCAGCCTCTTCCACCATTAAAAGCAGCCAACGATGACCTGTCTTTGCTGCATAATTTTGCTGTATCTTTGCAGTCCTCTCTCCCTGTTCTTCAGTCAGCAATAACAGTTCCTCCATTTGTATCAGGGACACACGAGTGTGTTTTGACCCCACTGAGAGTTGAGGTAATGTTGATCTGCAGGAGGGCTGCAGAGAGATCACCGTGAAGGACCCGCAAGACCAGAGGGAAAAAGCCGGTGAAGAATACCAACAAGGACGGTGCTTTAATCGCACTGCAGCAGCCCGAGGCGAAGCACGCTATCTGCACCGCTCATAAAAACTCTGAATCTACTGACTCAGCCACAGCTATAGACAGAGTGGAGGTTAATGAGAGATCAGTGTCTGTCGTACAACTGCACTTGTTAATCATATATATTTATATACATGTGCCTGTGTACAGAGGCTAATACAAGTTATAAAGCAGGGCTGACCAAGTTGGGCCACCATAAGTTATAATTTGGCAGCCAAATGATTCTAGCAAAAAAATATATTATAATAATAGTTAATACTGTTAATGCATTTTGACAATACAGTACAGTAGGTGCTTGCTTTTAAATGTCAGTTTTGGCCCACCAAGGGAAAAGTTTGGGGACCCCAGCTATAAAGATTTAAATCTTTGTGAAATGTACCTCCGCTGCTCAGAACTCAATGTTCTATGGAATATGTTGTTTGGCACCTACAGACCACAGCAAATTGTTCGTATGTGTAAACTTACTTTGCAATAAAAGCAGTTCTGATTCTGATTCTGAGGTAGATGGCGTTCACCAAATGAAAAAGATGGAGGCCTCCATATCTCCAAATTATAATTTACTTTCTCAAAGACATTTGTTCGTAATTGTGAGGTAGCAAATCATATGAGAGACAGAAGTCAGAGTTACATAATGAGGTCTCCATTTTTTCCTTTGGTGAGTTGAAATGTATTTAAAACTATTTTAAACTGAATTTATAGTATTTTACATTTTCATCACATAAATTTAGCTGACACTTTTGTCCAAAGTGACTTACAATGAGTACATTCAATGGTTGTCAAGATGTGACACCAAATTAAGGAAAACATTTCAAAAAGTAGAGTAGAACCCAAAATTACAAGAATTATGTCAATTACATCAATTAATCAAAAAAGCTAGAATGCTTTAACGACTACATTAGAAACACAAGCAATAAAGATATTTTTTCCTTTTTAAAAAAAATCTAAAAATTCACCTCTAGTCTTTGACATTTGAAATTTTAAAAATGTCATTTCCGGTATTTAAAAAATTATTTTTTAGCATTTATACACCTAAACAGAAAGTTAAAGTACTCATAATTTATAATCTAGTGTATATTCAAATTGCTCAAATTCAATGAGATAAGACAATAAGATTACTCAAATCTTTTTGGCCACTTTTTGTTTCCATACAAATGCTCTGTGTACACTGAAAACTCATATAAAACAATAGTTTTTGGACAGATTATTAATGCACAGGTTAATATATAAAGATTGTTCCTACATGCAAACTTCAAATGATCATTTTAAAGTCTCATGTTGTGACACTTACCTCTGAGGTGTCGTGAGTATTTATTACTGCATATATTTTTTTGCTTTGAACCACCTGCCCAGCCTGCATGCATGCATGTGCTGATGGCCGGGGTCACACAGAACACGCCCCTGTGAGGTCTCCATGGAAACCCTCAACAATCCACACACACTCACATAAACACACGTGCACTCACATTATACGGATTTGTCACACATTAAAGGTGCAAAGGTCCATCTACGATCGCTGATTGTAAAGTGCTTTTAATTTGAAATCATATCAGACACAGTGCACCAACTCACCCTCAGTATCTGCACAATAAATCAGATGTGACAGGTTACTTCCTCACCAGTGACCGTGACATATTATCTCCTGTAATGGAAAACATGAAATTACTTGAATATCTCCTCCAGGCTCCGGCTCACCTGAGCTCCCGTACACACAGTAAGTATGAGTGACACTTTCAGTTTGGATCACAGTGCTGCTGAAAACCTGGAGTGAGGGCTGGATACAGTCCCACAGCCAGAAGACTCTTGTCTTTGTAATGTTAAACCAACGTTCAGCACGCTTGGAGGAGTTCATCACAACTTTCAAGAGTGATGAAACTATTTAAGAGCAGCGAGGCAGGGCTCTTTGGATTACATTTGGCTACATCTGCTTTACAGGAAAGAAGATTTCCCCTGTAAGTCTGTCATTTCTTTCTCAGGAATATCTGAGGTAACACACACCTGCTGACAGGCTGCTGTCGTCTGTCTGGAGCTGTCTCGCTGTTTTCACGTGTGAGCGAGAAAGACAAAGGGGAAACAGAGTTTTTCTACACACTGACCCCTGGGATGTCTCCTAATCTACTTCTGAATCACATCCTTAAGTTGAGACAAGCCCTCTTGAGCTGTTGAAAGCTCCCACCGCCCTGCACCTCCTCCCCTCGCTTTCCTTTTCACACTTGTACTTATCCCCTCTGTATTAGAGCCGCTCTCAAACAGCAGCTTACTCAGACTGTTGACAGACATTTGAGGAATCAATGCCCAAACCATGTGTTGGCTTCTATCGCTGCGACTCACCTGAGATCAACCAAACAACATGAAACATATTACATGGCCCCATCTGACAATTACTCATTCAAAAGTTACACAGTCTTGTTCAAAATATGAGTACAATCATTTTAATAGTTCATAAAAAATATATCCTGTGCCCAACACACAAACTACATTTGTTAGACAGCGTACATGATTTAATGTTAAAGGGGCAGTTCACCCCAAATTCAAAATTACATAATTTTCTCTTACCTGTGGTGCTCTTTACCCATCTAGGTTGTTTTGGTGTGAGTTGCCAAGTCTTGGAGATATCAGCCATAGAGATGTCTGCTTTCTGTCCAATATAATGGAACAAGATGGCACTTGGCTTCTGGTGCTCAAAGTGGCAAAGAAATACACCTGAAAAAGGCAACAGCGACCCACAGACCTTATTGTGAGCAGTTTCATGTCGGAACTATTTTCTTTCTACCAAACTACAGCCGCCAACTGTATCACTGCACAGAAGGACGTCAGTGTGCATCTGCTCATGGACGAGAGGCTCAAGCTGGTGACAGTGCAGGATGTAAACATTCATGGAGTTGTCCTCAGCTGAGTTGTAATGTTAGCTAGCTTAGTTAGCTAGTCTTTTGCCCATGAGCAGATGCACACTTCCTTCTGTGAAGAAAGTACAGTACCAAATGTTTAGATCTGCCTTTGACAGAGATCTTTGACCCTTTGCCCCTTTCTGTCTGCTGAAATATGCCCAGTAGTGAATTATATTCATTTAGACCAGTGCTGACACCTGGTAGATGTCCTGATAATTCACCAATATGCATACAGGCAGGGACGAGAATAGATCCATAAAACACATCTGTCAGGCCACGAGCCAGACTGTTATGATGGTAGAAGGTGTGTAATCATTATTAAGCAGAAGCACTACGGAGGGAGAATTTTATGATCCGAGCATTAATCTGACTATTGTGTGTGCTCAGGATCTTTACAGCCACAATACTCCCAAGGACAAACTGGAGAAAGAATTAAATACTAGTGTGAGAAGCAGACAGGCGAGCGTGGCATGTGTCAGGCATTTTATTTCCTGCTGATCATTGTCTTATCTCATCTCATACATAAATCATGCTTTTCATATGGCAGCACCAAACTGCTTATACATTTATTGCAGATATGACATACATATAAATACATGTATTCACAAAACAGGAAATGTGTTTCCAGACAGCTCATTTTATGGCGATACTGCCGATAATTCATAGTCATTTATGGTCAAAGCCTATGTACATTCACATAAGAAAAACAAACAAATAAATATTTGCATATAAAATAAAGCTGTATATATAATGACACATGTTAAAGTTCAATAATACATTTTCAGTTACCTGATAAACATGTGGCAAATGTGTAAAATAAGATAAATACACTGCAATATCATAATAATCCCTTCATTTATGACACCTGAGAACTCCATGGGCTGAATTCAATTCTGACATTCACAATGAGAAGTGCATTTATCCATTGCAACAAAATGTTTACTTCCCCATGTCTTTAAAAATAATGTCATACGTGTATAGTGGCAGGCTGTGAAATTCCCTTTGGCTGAAGTGTGCACATCATCACATGAGGCACAGGAATAGCACCATATACTGAAAGGCTTATAAAAGCTAATATGGCTTCTTATTCAGCTGGACATACAGTATGTACCCTACACACATACAGTTAAGGCTTCAGGAATGGAAATCATAATTTCTTTGTCTATTTTCTTCTTGACTGTCATAAATCAACACACAAAAACATACATACACACAAAAAGTACCCTGATATTGTCACAAATAAAGTCAGAATGCTCTCAGTGGGAGCACATCAGTATGTACAGTTTGGACAGATGCTTCAAAACAAAGACGGAGTGAAGGATGTATGTGAGGTACCGTAAACAAGGCAAAGGTTTACAGGCAGCATCTGGACAGACATCACGCTGCGGGGCCTGTGAGCTTAGCAGATTGAGAGGTGTCTCCGGGGGCCGGACCGGTGCGTTATATCTCCGGAGTATCTACTGGAATTTTATAGGCCTGAGGTGACGTCTTTCTTTCAAGTTGCTCCAGATAAGATAACCTGTCTGCTCTGTGAAAGCTAAAGGCTAATGGCTCTCTCTGGTCACTGCACGCTACCTGAGAGATATGCGAGAACACAGAGGAATTTGGCTCTCTCTGATGTCTGGTAGCATAATCTCTACTGTTCTTGTAACCTGCAGCCTTATGATGCACTAATGTGTTCCAGTGTGCTTGCATATGGATTTGTATGTTGTATGTGTCTGTGGGTAGGTAAATGTTCACTTACTCCCTCTGCCCTGTAAATCCACACAAACTGTTTCTTGAAAAAAAAAACTTCATCATACCCTTAAACTTCCTCACAGTCGCTCTCCCGTTCCTGCCATCCTCCTCTTGCAGTGGTTACATCTGTGATTGTTTACTTTCAACTCAGCCAAAAGACTGAATGGATCTTCTTCGAGATCTTAACATATATAGAAGAATACTGATGCTGATGTACAGATCATAAACTTGCAGAAGATGGTTCCATCTTTATTTTATACGCTAACTTCAATGACGAGAATTTTCCTGTGGTGTGCTATGTTTGAACCTGATCCAGTTAATGAGAATGCACGACGGTTCACGAGCGCAGCTGGACAAAGGCTTACAGCTGCAGTTAACAACTGGAGACATGCAGGTGGGGCAGCCTGGCCACAATCCAGATGCCCACAAGTTAAACCTGGAAGGAACTCTGGACATATTGGTAACATCTGACACATTCACATAAAGAAACTGAAGAGTGCTTCACTAAACCAAATGTCTCCTAAAGTAGCTGCTCAATGGTGTAAGACAGGACTGTGGTTGTGTTGTGCGTGTATCTGTGAATCTTGCCTAAGTGATAAAGGTCTGAACGGAGACACCTCACTGCAAATGAACAACAGGCTCGTCACATCAATAAACACAACTTAGTGAATTGGTCTCAAAGGCACATTTGGCTGTGACACTGTAACATCGTTATTGGAAGGCACGATCTGGCAAAAAATCTGAGAAATGGCAACTGTGCGGTGTTCGCTAATGACAACAAAACTGTTCAATTATATTACAATACAAAAATAAATGGAGAGTACAATAAATAAGACATTTGTATCCTGCTATGTACAGTACTTACAGCAGATTCATTTACACTATACACACATGGGAGTGAAAGAGGTCGTGTGAAGGACGGGGTTGAGCTCTGAGTTGGCTGTAGCACCAAAGAGGAGGGACGTCTTGACACAACAAGGACATGGAGAGAAGTGCCAAGACGAATGGAAACCGATACTAAAAAAAGACATGCAGACAACATTAGACTTAGTCAGTTTGTCATTCAAAATTGGACAAAGGTGTATATTCCAAGGATTACTAGTGTACATCCTTTATGAGCATTAAAATATAAAAACTAGATATAGTTGTTGAGTTGTGTATATGAAAATAAGACAGATTGTGCCTTTCATAGCTGCAATTGAAGTACAGTCATATTTAGAAAGCCTCCCACACCTGTTTGATGGTATTACATGTACTCCACTGTTACAGGCAGGCTGGAGCCAGAGGATGGTGTACATTTACCACAGTAGCCGCCACATATTCCTGACACTCTGCTGCCACCCTGTGGACACAAGAGGAATAACACCAGTTATTTACATTACATTTTTTAATATAGTCATACAGAGAGGATCATAGCTTGTTTGAATGTCTTTGTCCTATGTCAAAGAAACCTTTTGTTGATCTATCACTGATCTGAACTGTCAGTGGAAAACAGATGGGAGTTTGAAGGGTGTGTGAAGGAAAAAGCCTTGACAGTGAAGGACTGCTTGCGCTACTTCAAGTAGTTTTAAAATTCATCACTTTGAAAGGTTTACTGCAGCAGGTTTGTTTGGAGCTTTCCTTTTCAAAAAAAGCGTATAAAGACTGAGGCCCACCAGGCAGACTGTCACCAGGTATGAATTGGGTAATCACTCTCAGCAACAAGCAGAAAATACAAGTTAATTAATCACCAGCCCTTCACCAGCATCATTTACATGCAACATGATGGGAGATTTCATGCAAACATCTAGAAACACAAAGGATATTGCGGCAGACGAGTACACCAAACGCTCTATCCCACGACATGAAAGCCACAGCGTGAGGTGAGTGGTTTGTCTGATCTCCTCTGTAGTGCTCTCTCCGTCCCACTGTCACAACCTGGCTTTATTTAAACTGCCTGAAGAGCGGGCCGGCTGGCTGTGGATATCAGACTGTGAACACTCTTTGGCATCACAAGCGCCTCCTGTTTTCGCCTTGCCAAAAAGCGCTCTCCAGCTTGATCTCCATTTCAAAAGCGGAGTGGGAGAGAGGGGGCACTTGAGGGAGCAGCTGCCCAATAAGGGTCCTTTCTCAGTGAGTTTAAGGGGAGAAGTGGAGCTGGGAATTCAGAACCCACTTGGGACTATGCCCACTTAGAGTTCTGAAGCCAAGAGGACATGCAGAGAGGAAAGGCAGTGAATGTAGATGTAGTATAAGAGGTAAAATGAGGTACAGATAGGTAGATTTAAACTGATTTCTTCTTTGTATACTTTAATTTAACAAGCCAGGACCTCACTGATACAGACTTGCATCACGAATGAATAAAAGATAATGATGATAGTTTTTTTTCTGTCAGTTTTTTAAATGGTTTACTCAAAATCATTAAGACAGAAGTCTACAGTAGTTAGGGGAGTCTTTCCAGGACATGTACATATGAGACATGTTTCCAGTACCTGTGACTTTTGGACATCAGCCACTGCATAGTTGCCCTGGGAGATCCATGATGTGTCCTCAGCCACCTTGAAGCCTGTTCCTGAGAGGTTGATCCTGAACCGCCCCTGAAAGAATAGACAGACACAGAATATAAATTATGAGATATCACATTTATATTCAAACATTCATTAGACATCAATAACTCTAACCATGTGTTTTGATAAAGGGTGTCTGATTTACAGTGAGCAGCAGTAAGGAGTAGGGCCGAAAAAAAAAAATTAATCAAAATATTTCCAAAATTGGCCGAGTGCAATATCCAGAAGGACCCGCAATGTTTCTTTATGATAAAGGGAAAAAGTGTCCAGTTATAAGTGAGGCACTGGGGTGCTACAGAGATGCCTCGGCTTACAAATCATATTCTCATTGTTAATTTTTTTCAGTAAAAATCAAATGCAAAAATTACCATTCTCATTAAAACTGACTCATATCACAATTGAAATAACTGTAAAAATAATTGCAAATATGATTGAATTTTTTTGCGTATCGTTCAGACTTAAGAAGGAGGAAGTAAAGCATCAAAGGGTCTAAAGGGGAGAGGCGCGACTCAAATATTTCCTTCAGAGGGTTTTCAAAGCAGATGAAGTTCAAATTGAATCACATGCAACAAGAGATTTACGATCAATGTCTGAAACACTTTAAAGAAAATTGTGCCGATTGTGCTCCTGGAAAACATGGAAAGGCTTCTCTCCAGTGCGGTCCAACGTACAATATAACACAAAACACCAAACTCTATTCATAAAAGGTGTATTCATATAGATTAATATGGAATATATTGAGTCAAACATCAATTTGTAAGTAAATCTCATTTTCCACACACAATGACGTAAGGAGCCCATAGACCATACATGCCAAAGAATGCATGAGACAGGCCGAGTAACAGAGGTTTCAAGAATAAATACTTTTTTATCAATTAATGACACTTCAGAGCGTTTTGTGGAATTCTAGGACACCTAAAAGAAATGAGCCATCATTTCTGTTATTATCTACACTTTTGCTTTTCCTGCTTTGACAATTCAACAGTTTCCCCTCAGCTGCTGCTGTTCTCACCTGTGGACATCGTGCGGCGCTGTAGCAGTCTCCAGCTGTAGCAAAGGGAACATTCTTGCCTTCGCGGGTGAAAGCAAACTGCCAATCTGTAGCTGAACAACAAGATAAACAAACAAGCTCGTCAGGTACGATGTGACAAATGTGTATCCTGAAATTTGTTGCTGTAAGACCTCAGATGAACTTCTATGATGATAGCTCCCATCTGCCATAATGACCGAGCCTCTTGCTGTTTAACTGGTCTAAATCTAGCCCTAGTTTTAGGGTCAGCCTAATATCAGTATAATTTCATCTACTTAGAGCAGTTTCATTTAATCCCCTCAAGCCTTGTAATTGTGTGTTGCTTAAATGAACCTCGGAGACATCTTGAGCCCATTAACCCTCGTTAGCACGGACATAATTAAATGGCAAAGGAAGTTCTTTTTTGAGAGTAATGTGGAGTTTACACTGGCACAGGATGCTGTTGTGTGTGTGTGTGTGTGTGTGTGTGTGTGTGTGTATGAGCCACTCACTGATGATGTTCATCTTGCTGAGGTCCAGGCGGACTTTGGAGAAGGTGGTGATGCCGGCGGCCGTGTAGTCTCTCCGACAATCACAATCTTCTCTTCTGGAGCCGTTGGCTGGACACTGGGTGGGGTCATTGAGCCTGGAAAACACACACACACACACACACACACACACACAAGATACCTTAGCTCAACTTTACACTTCCATGGAATGTCTTCATTTACGGACAGAACACGCTGCCGGGAGTCAGTTGGATTTTGTAATGAAACCGGCTGTTCTCATTGTTATCCCGTTCGCTGTTTACCTGAAGCCAAAGATCTCTGAAAAATTCTCTCCTTCTCCCGTCGTCAAGGTGATGTACTCCTGTGGAGTCTCTGTCTGCATTCCTGCACAGTAGACCTGAGGAGAAAAGGGCGGAGGAGGATGAGGAGGTGGTAACAAGGAGAGGAGGGGTAGGAAATCAAGGGTGAAGGAAAGGGATGGAGGTGATATGACAGTGGAGAAAAATAGGAACATAGTGAAGAAGTGGAGATTAGGAAAGGAAGGACAATCCATTTGCAACCTTGTACACTAAGCCGCATGAGTGAAAAAAAGTATGCCTGAACACAAGCTAGTAGAGATGAATTTTAAGCACTTTTACAGTAAAACTGGCACACGCAGAAAATGTTCTGGCAGTGTTTAAGTCATCTGAAATGTCAGCAGACCCCTAGTTTTTTTACTGTCCCTCTCCCTTCATAAATAAACCTATTATGGGCTCAAACTTTGTACAATTGTGAGGTAATAATATCATAAAATCTTACCTTGAGTGCTTTTCCTTGAATATTGAGGAAGTGTTCGCCGTCTGGGAGAGGGCCGTTCATGCTCTGGACATCTTGACAGCTAGACGGCAAATGGCCTTGGACACACAAAGGAAGTAAAATAAGTATGGACAGTAGAGTGTTATAGTAGTAGTGTTTTATGAAAATGTTTGACACAGGACAGGCACTCAGGCTGTATACACACACGTGCACGCATGCACACAAAAATTTCAGGAGTTAAGTCAAGTGTGGCAAATCGCTGCATCGAATCAAAGAAAAACCAAAAGCCACTCGCTCTTTGAAGTCCCATCCTACCGTAGGGAAGTAAATACACCGGACAGGGAATCTTTGATGTTTGCCTCAGATCATAAATATTTCACCAGAGGCCAAATCTCTGAGATGACCGGATCAAGTCCGAGCCATACCTAATACTGGCATTCAACTGGCCTGTCTGTAACCCTGCTAGGCTTTGACCTTCATTCAAGAGAGGCCGTTTTTCTCTCAGTACTCACAGCTTGGATTTCTGCAGACTTTTTGAGCCTCTGGCATGCCGTCTTGAGAACACCTATTGCTTTCCTGACCATCTGCTGTGACACACTGCACCGTCCTCTCCATCACTCCATCACCACAGCCCGCTGAACACTGGAGGGGAGGAGGAGAAGCACAACAGTGTGAAAATCAAACTTGTGGATGACAGTCTGTCAGCAGTTTATGCCTTCAAAAAGCCCTTTGAAATAAAATTGCGCGCATGTACATTTCTGTCATGTCAATCCTGATTATTTATCATGCGGCTTTGACACAGGTTGAAGAAACTTTCCACCCAAATTTAGTGCAGTTTTTAACCTAATTTCCATAAAATGTGCAACATATAATGCAAATTAATACATGTTTCCATCCACTACTGTCATGTGAATGTTTAGAAGTTTACTGCATGGAGATAAACACCATCAGCTGTTTATTCTCCACTCAGGTGCCATAAACAAATGTAGTGGAGGAAGCAACGAGATAACGTTAATTAAAAGAGCTCAAGTCAACCTCATACAAATCAAAATGATGTAGAAAACATGAGGGAAATGTGGCAAGGTAAGGTTACACGCCTCCCATGGCTCCACGCAGATGTGATGTTTATTTTATAACGCTATTTTCCCACTTTTTCCACCTTGAATTTCGGGTGTTTCCTGTCAGTTTTTTCATGCAGAATTTTAAACTTAGCATAAAAACAATGATGAAAATAGTTTAATATCACAATTAGTCACAAATAAGTAGAGAAGACCTGTTTGACTAGCATTTCTGAACCTCACAATCAGTCTTTCATAAATTGTACCTTCAGCTTGTTTTTTTTGCAAAATCTCATGGTTATATTTTAGGAGCCTAAGACTAAAAACATGCGTCCTCTATCCTGATAAATGACTGGACAACATTTAGAGACACAAACACACTCACCAGTCCCCAGATTCCAACCCTCCACTCCTGTGGCGGCGGGCACGGGTCCAAATTACAAGGCATGTAGCTCTCAGGGGGGGTCCCGGGGCAGTTGGACAAAGACTGATGGCCGTACTCATAGTTGTCATTCTCCACATGCACCTCGCTGCAGGAGATCAGACGCTGGCGGTAGCCCTGGCCACAGCTGGCTGAGCACTAGAGGAGAGAATAAATCAGTGGCATAAGACAACAACAGTATTCCACACAGGATACATGGGTGATTTCTGTCATTTCCGCACTCCTGGATTTGAAGGAGACTGTGATTCAAATGAATGGTCTTTTTGAAGGGTGAAGTACTGTCTGCTCAGAGCAAACTGACTTTTTATGATTCACATCTATAAGTTTAGTGGGACGACATTGTTTAAATGGCACACGGCTCCTTTGGCTCTCACCTCAGTCCACTCCCCTGTAATCCAGATTAGCTCACAGGCATGGGTGTTACAGCTCTCTTTGTCTGGAGGTCTGATCTGGTTAACACAGTACATCTCATGGACCTCCTGCTGGTTGTGGTCCACACACAGCAAGGCTCGTCGACGGTGGCCCGCTCCACACGACTTACTGCACTGCAGTGGACAGAAGACGGAGATCAGGCTTTTAGAAAGATGAAAAATCATGTAGGAGTTGTATTGGGACAAACATTATGACATTCTTATATTGACTTTTCCTTTTAGGTACAGCGGACCTGATTAAGTATGCACACCTGTCCAGCTTCATACTGGAAATTGTATGTGCAACTACAAGGTTTCCAAGAAAGGATCCTAAATAACCACTGGTGTAAATGAAGAACAGTCTGATCCACATGAGACGAGTAAAGATGTCAAAACAGTGGATAAGAGCCGGGAGGAAAGCACTTTGTTGTTGAGCAGAAGAACCTGAGCTGAGGACATGACCAAGATTATACAACTTATAAATCCTGAAACTGTTTACATTGTGTGCCAACAACGTGCCTGATCAAACATCAGAGCCGAAGTTCACCAGCAGCAAGTGCCTTTGGTGTTAGCACACACACTGTCTCCCAAGACTATCACAGCACAGTCAATGATTTTAACACGTTAACGAGTTATTTCTTATTGGCAGACACCCATAATATTGATGTTTTGCAGATAAAACGTGTGCAGTTCACCTGTGTTAGAACGATTCATACCAGTCTTTTACATCAAAGGTAAACAAACTAGACCAGACCTACTATAAGCACTGCATGTCTTGTAAACAGAGCTGCCCACAGAAAGATACGCAACAACTTAGGCCCCAGTCTAATAACCTCTGTGATGAACACCTTGAGAGGCCATGATAGGACTTTTCCAGGAGAAAAAACAAAACAAGAGGGTGATGGGAGATGGCCTTGAAAACTATTGGCAGGTCTGGACTGAGAAACCAGAAACCTGGAAGCAAACCAATATCTACAATAAGGTTATTTCTTAAAGTAATCATACAATTCCATACTCACCCTTTTTAAAACAAAAAGTATTGAACTTTTTTGTTGAGCCTTGTGAGCCAACCAGAGAATACATAAAAGATGGATTTAAAGGTTTTATGTTCACTACGTATGAAACTAGAGCAAGGATACAATTAGCCTAGCTTAGCATAATAACTGAAAGCATAGCCAAGAAATAGTTACATTAAGTAACTCCAAGTGAAGCCACAAGTTGTTGTTTTTAAGGTTCCTGTATGTCTACGGATTTAACAAACAAGATACAATGTGTTAACTATTTAAGTGTAGAGGTGTTGGCTGACTCTTTTATTTCAATCTTTGGACTGAACGATGCAAGTTGTTCGCCCCTTATTGCCGTGTTTATGTTAAGCTAAGCTTTTGTCTATATATAACAACAGACATGAGATATTCTCATCTAAATCTTGTCAAGTAAATAACTAAAGCATATTTCCTAAAATGTGGCTATTCCTGTCATATGGTTAGAATAAAGATTCAGGGAGGCCCTTGTACTTTTCCAGGCCTGTAGAACGTTTTAAATGCTGTTGCAATGAAAGTGGTATCCTGCGATAACGTGTTTAGCTGACTGTAAGTTCACAACCACAGAGCCATGTGAACCTGGACGTCTTACTACATCCAGGTCCACGCAGTAACTCAACTGCTACGACATTCAAACTCGCAAGAGTCGTAATTTAAGCACTAAACATTTACGAAGAGCTCGGAGAGGTTCCCACTTGCGTCAGAAACTCTGTGGCATTACGAATGCAGCCGACTCCAGCTGGTCTTCATCACTCTTAATTTGTTCAACAATGTCAAACAACTGAAATACTTGGAACTGCTATTGTGAGCTGTGCTGCTGTACTATGCAGGGATGAAACTAACCCTGAGTTTGAGGAGAGGGGAGGGGCTGAGAGAGTTAGTGAACCACACCAGAGAGTGACCAGAGACCCCAATGCTGCCTGGCCTACCAGCAAGGATAGAGTGATCAACAGAGTCAAAGGCCTTAGCTCGATGGATAAAGACTGCTGCACAATATTGTTTAGCATCTTAAGAAGAAATGATGTCGATGACTTTGCAGTGACACAGACTGAACATTAGAGAAAGTATTATGAACATTTAGGTAACTGGTAAGTTGATCGTTCACAAGTCTATCGAAAACTTTCGACACACAAGGCAACATAGAGACAGGTTTATAACAGCTTAGTTTAAAAAAAAAGTGGCACAAAAAGTAAAAAGAGTTAAGTTAAGTATGTCAGATTTGGATTTATGTACAGTATTTGAGTGCACGTACTTAGTTAAACTCCACCACTGGAAGACATTTCATGCTGCTCAGTGACCCAGATTCAACATCACTTGAACACAGTGAACAGGAACCTCCTGCTGCAGCTGCCTCTTCTAATAATCTCAATGGGGATCTGTAGCCTCTAGCCTATAGAAGATTGCTGAATGTTACTCAGCAGGAATGTACCCATTAACTACAGCCTCGCTACGACTGCACTCTTACATTAAGCAGCCAGAGCATATAGTGGATCAAAGTCTCATCAGGACTGTTTGAGTGTGATTTGATCAGCTTTAATTGACAGACCCCAAGACTGCCACCGCATTTCTGATTCAAATATTGCTAAATCCTGATTGGTCCACAGCTGTGACATGTAATGTGTTTCTGATCTCACATTCCTAACTTGAGCAGAACATACTGTGTGTCCATGCAGGACCACATCCCTCTCAGTAAGAAGAAGCCCTTGATCTACCATTAAGTAGCAACATGTAGGAGGCTCGTTACTGTGTATATAACTAACAGCCATGCCTCACAGGTGTGCACTGACTTTTCCTACGTTTACTTTTCTACAGCTTCTATAAAACGAATTAGCCAATCAGAGTTATCCATTTTACTGCGAGGCTTTGTTGAAAAAAAAAAAAAAAGGTCTGATCATCTGATTTTCATCAGCAGCTCCTCTCCTCTCCTCTGGCCTCCGACTGAAGCAGCGACTCTTCACCAGACATGACAGAGCAAATTCATCTCGCCCGGTTTCAAAGAAACACAGTGGGGGGAAACTTCTTTGTCACGATGCTTTTTTTTTTTTTTTTTTCGTTCTGCGCAGGGCTTCACTCAGCTTACCGTCTGCCAGTCCCCTTCTCTCCACCGGTACCGGGAGGGGCACTCAGCGACCCGGCAGCTCTGGCTGGATGCCGGTCTGGAGCGCTGGGAGCAGCCGCTCTCCAGCGGGCTCCGTCTGTCTCCGACCTGGCAGAACACCTCCCGTCGCTGGACGCCGTCGCCACACGATGCTGAACACTAGAAACAAGACAGGAGACAGGTTTGGAAACGTTTATTCAACATTTATCACCGCGTTTAAAGTTTACTGTTGTACTGCGTAGCAAAGAATTAACGTATATTCCTGAAATATCGCGATACGCGTGAAGCTTCGTGAGTTTAGTTTTTCTACTTTGTTTGCAAACTGTCATGTTTTACTTATGTGTGGTTTTAAGATGGACATTTATTTATAGGAATATATTAAAAACTACACAAACCAACTGTGTTACATATTCTGTATTATGAAGCCTATTGCATACATGTTATATACATTATATTTATATAGCCAATTAATACATAGGCCCACCTGTATGTTATTTTTCTGATGTATTTATTGTATTTATTATTCACTACTCAAGTAAGTAATAAATGTGTCCAATTCTGAATGAGATGTTTATGTAAATTTGATTTTCTTTGTGAACCAAACTATGACGCACTGCAAATGTTAACTGAACCATGTAAATGCATCACACACAGGGCTGACGGTGTTGATAGAGTACTACTGAGAAAATATGTAATAATGTTTAACTGCAATCATGTTCATATTTGTTCAGTTTATTAGAGTTTATATTCATATTTATTGGTACTGATGTTTTTCTGCAGAAATGTGAAGAAATTCAAGTGGGAGCCTGGAAAGCGGATGGATTTCTTTTTTTTTTTTTTTGTGAAACTGTGTCTAAGTTACAGCAGGAATGTTTCCAATGAAAGCGTGTACTTTCTGCTTTTAACACAGAACATATTTCTACAGAAAACACAAAGAAAGAGGGAGAGGGATGAAAAATCTGTTTTACTTTTGTTCGGGTTGTGTTTAACAACTATCGTGTGTCTTTTCTTTTTCCAAACAGATGATGATTTCGAAAAATCTGCGCTGATGTTAATGTAATGCTAACGGACTACATGATACATTCATGATATTTGGTTATTTATACAGTTTTTAAGAGTTTTTGGGGCAAATCATAAGGAGTGTGACTGATACACTGTTGAGTCTGTTGTTTGTGTACGTGCACATGAGAGAGATTGAGACCACCATCATAACTCCTCATCTGTTTACAGGTTAAAGGAGCAGGAAGTGATAAACCACTCCAGATGATCAAGCCGAGGTGACATCAGATAACTGAATCTGTTCCAGAGGTTCAGCATCTTAAGACTGAGTTACAGAAATTTTTACATGTCCATTCATAATTGTCACAACTTTATATATTTCAGTGTGTATTATCTGCCATGCCGTTTTAGCAGTTTAATCACTAGGTAGCCCGTTGCACCGTGGGTAATGATGCTATCCTTGACTAAAAAGCTTCGTGTGGAGTATCATTTTCTCCTGGCATGTGTCCTGCTCCACAGCTGTCCAGGGCAGACACACATCCTCTCTGACGTATGGAGCGCAGATGTGCCCGAATACTTGGACTCTTGGCCGTTGAGGTGGATTCGGAGAAAGAGGCCACGAGAAAAAAGAGAGAGGTACCAGACATCCCAGGTGTTCATTGTAAGTGTGTCTGGCGTGGTGACGTTAGTGGACTGCCTCTTCAGTAGGGCAGTCAAAGTAAAGATTAACATGTGGTTCCCATTGGGGAGGCAGAGAGGGAAGAAGTGAAAAATGCTTGAAAGAAAAAAGTGATGAGTAGAGGAAAGAGCAACAGTGAGAAGGAGGATAAAAGGGATAAAGAGGAGGGAAAAGTGAGGGCCGGAGGAAGAGAAAATATAGAGATGAGAGGTGTAGATTTACTCTGGCTGGACTCAACATCAGTAAGGCTCAGATCAAAGAGGGGGAGTGCATGTCCATCCTGCTGTCACACTTAGTGTACTGTGAAGTCACAGCCCCTGCGTACACTACCTCAAAACCCCTGTTAGCAGCCGCCCCAGGCCTGTGCTGCAACCCAGCAAACCTCCATGTGATGTGTAAAAGCACCCTGCCTGAGTTAGTGGCCTGGCATGGCAAATAAACACTGTCAGGTTTAGTCGCAGATGTTCTCACACATATGCACATATTTGCAAGCAGGCTGGTAAGCATTAAAGTGGAGAGAGAGAGTGAAAAAACAGGTCTGGCAGCGTGAGAACAGGAGCGGTAGAGGAGTGTTTTATAGCAGGGTCAAAGAGTCCTACCTCTCCCCAATTGCCAGTCTTCCACTTGGGACACCGTCCGCCTCGGCAGCGCCTCTGCTTTGTAGGTTTGGGGGAAAGAGACTGGCAGTTGTCCTCTGGGACAGGGCGGCCAGACCCGGTCACGCAGGTCACTTTACGGGTCTTGAACCCTCTTCCACAGGCGGCAGAGCACTGCAAGGTGTCAAAGGAGAGAAGGAGATCAATTGAAATCAAAAGGTACGTTATGTGTTAAAACTAGGGGCACTCCAAACCAGGGAAATTCTGATGCGGGGGTTTTTTTTTGGTCAGCATTCAAGTCAAACAGCTCTGATTGGGATTCACAACGCACAGAATTTGTTTAATGCCAGACTTAATTAAATCTGAATCTGCATGATGAAAAATAGATGACTGCACAGCTATAATTAAAAACTGTTTAATTATTTACTGAACAGGAAATTGTCTCCAATTTTGTGGAGCTTTTGTGACTCGAGAAAAAAAAAAAACATGTGAGACACAGTTCCACGTGGGTAGCTAGTCCAATGGCAAAGCGTGCCCCATCATTCCGGCAGCAGTTTGTTTCACCTCCGGGTTCACCGAGTTACTGGAAGTCTAACTCGGTGTGACAGGCACACACACACACACACACTCACAGGAGGGAGTGGAGAAGGGTTGGACTGTTCTCGGATAATCAAAGGGGGCGTTGCATGTGGGGATGGATGGGAAGCGACAGGCTCGGAGTTGAACGAGTGCGCGGCCCAGCGTGTGCTGCTGTCCTGACCAGCGAGGGACTGTACGAGACAGGAACATGCCGTGACCTCTCACCTCATTCGTTGGGGAGGGAGGGGGGATCACGAAAGGAGGGGCTAATAAAATGCTTATTCCCCTTTTTAAATCCGGGCAACCCTCGCATCCAAAATTGATCTTTGATGTGTTCGATTTATTGGAAATAACTCATGCTGTTAGTCGTGTTAGTGGGTTGTTCGTTTATTTCATCAATAAAGACAGAAAACGATGGATGCATTTGTGTTTTTTGACAAAAAAATAAAAAAAATCAGTCATATCAACACTGTGTGATTCTTGTGCAGACATTGTAGTGATCATAAAACTGAGACCGACTGTGTTGCTTATGTCTTAGAGCGACAGAGCATCCCATGATTAATTACTGACAGTTCTCCTGTTTCAAATACCACCACTGACACAATATACAATTTGTTTTAGATGCACTATGGCAGGTGAGTGGGTCATTACAGGTAACACTGGATTTTCCAGTAAAAGGTTCAATTCATAAAACATTTACAATCCAAGTCAGTCCTCCAGACTGTTGTTCTGTTCAAATGTCAGGGCATTCCTCAAAACCTTTATGAACTTTTTTACAAGGGCTTTCCTGCTGTTGTACCGCGGTGTAATGCCCTCAGAGTACCTTGAGAAATGCAAATGGGTCACATTAAAACACCATGTGTTCTATCAGTGCATGAACCCCACATGCAGGATTCATTAACTTTGCCCAAAAGTTCTCTGGGGTTCTGTCATTACCCAGCGCAGTTCACTGATACAAACATCAGTGCTCACACATACTCAACAATTCCTCCATCAGATAATAAATACACTATATAAACAAATTTATTTGCATCAATTTTATTTGCAGAAGGAAGAGCTAATCCACATCCACTAATCGTACAGTTGGTGGTTCGACTCACATATTGAAGCGTCTTTTGGCAAGACACTGAACCCATGTTGCTCCCAATGGGCAGACCACCATCTTTTATTACTTCATGTGGTTCTTCCTTGGGTGACGTAAATAATGCAGCATGAGTTATAGCTAGCAACATGGCGGATGAGGAGCTTCTAGCTAAAAAGAAATATATTGTGTTTTAATGGTGCAAATGGAGAAATTCATAGGCTATCTGAAGTTTATTATTCAAGACCTACAATTTTAGCTTTAAAAATCCAGGGAGGCAAAGCATCCATCAGCACCATGTGGAATGAAGCCCCCCAAAGAGCACTTTTCACTGTCAGCATAGCGTTCGGGATTCCTATTCAACTTTGTTGCGGTTTTTTTGCGGGATCACAGCAATTTCCCAGAAGTCTGTCTATGCTGATGGGATGATCCGGGAAGGGGCCCCTCCCCAGATCAAACGTGACCCTTGACCCACCAATACACCACTGCATTGTCTTGCTGACGGCCCCCCGTTTATTTGAGTCAACGTCCCTGGCCCCCACATCGGTACACTGTCATCAGCTTGCATTAGACCAGAGTAGAGGGGCCTGACAGAAAGGGCCAAAGGGCGCTGGCGCTGGCATGCGTCATCAGGCGTCCCAGAAAAAGCCGGGGCATTAGGCATTAAGAGTGACTGAACACGGTAAATGCAATGGGAGGTATACTGATGTATTGTCATGCAGGACAAAGATTCACCTTGATGGAGAGAGCTTTGAACTCCTGACACAGACGGTAAAAGCATGGTCGCTCAGAGAGGTCAGCAGAGGCCCTGACCACATAAAATAACAAGGATATTGCTCAGTGATTTGTGCCTTTTCATTCAGGAAAAACAGCCCAGTGAATAGACTGGCGGGGAGGACTGCTTTATAAGCTATTTGCCCGGCCTCTCTTTTTATTATAATAATATAAGATAATATAATATAATAGAGGACACTTCCTTATCCACAAACACACTGTAATTACTGTAAAGCTGGAGCTGGTAATCTCTTTCAATATAGGGCTTAGCAGCTGGACTGCAATGTTGTGAGCAGCAAGGTTATTGGTGTAATGAATGTTGTTAGAGTTTGGTACTTGGGTCAGTTATCTTTGCTTATGACTTTTTTAGACAGCCAGTCTGCGCCAGCTGCCAGCAAGTTGAATGTTGTTTTGTATTCTTTTGTTTTTCATTTTTCTCAGTTCACACAGACCATGGTCTGCTTACAGCATGTGACAAAAATGCTGGGAACACTTTAGATTACAGCCCGCAATATGCAGCGTACTTCTTTCCAATTTACAGTGTAGGTTTTTGTACCGTGTACCAGTAAGGAACATACCAATACACACTAGGTACACATGAACAATCTGAGACCCTCTGCAGTAATTTATACCATAGGTATTTTTAATGTTGGCATCGGTAATAAGCAAGTATCAGCCACCAACATTCGCTGGTCAAGTCGGTGGCAGCAGAGACGTCTTCTGTTGTTGAAGGAAGTTGTATGTGTGTTGTATAGCTATTGTACTTAGTTTTGGCATTGGGCTTTCAAAGTTTTAGATCAAAGTGCGAATTTCTCGAAATGTTACCCCCTTATTCCCTAACCTCACATCTTGCTCCATTGCACCTACATGTATTAGTACACACCACACTGGTTGGTACGAAACACTAGATTGTAAATTTAGCTTTAATGTGAAGTGTTTCCAGAATGTTTTGTTCAAATAAGAATGAAAAAAAGCCTTTGACAGTACCTCTACTTCACTTTAATCGTAACCTTTTCTGGAAATAAACAGAAATCCAACAAATCCATAAAAAATTAAATATTGACATAACATTATAATGAAGTAACAATAAATACAAGTAATTACATAAATGTACAGAAATGTTCTTGAAACACAGACTACAGAATACTGCCATTTGTGAATAAGAGACAGACAAAATACTTATTTCAAGAGCCTGTTGATACGGTGTTTGAGCTGTACTGCTATTTGAACCAAGAGGTTGACCACAAGGAGTCAAACTGTTAAGACTGAGAAATAAAACTTAACAGGAATACTAGGATGTGCTGTGTTAATACTGAGTTCTACTTTCACTGATTCAACCTAGATTTGAGTTTAGGCTGCATTACAATCTCACATGTGGGAGTCATTGCGAGCGATAGTTCTCATTAGTAAATGATGTGTGGTAAAAAAATGCACTCACTGCTGTGTTAACAGGCCCTTAAAATAAGGTGTGATGTCAGTACAGACATTTATGACCAGGAGGAGTCAACTGGGTGGGCTGCAGGCAAAAGCTGCCCCTAACCACAGATTCTGGGTCAGTTTTCACCGTCCACAGCAGGATGGTAAGCATTACAAGGTGGGAGATGACACACACCCTGGATCTGTGTTTAGGGCCATCAACTGCAATGGGTAGCCTCAACAACTCATGCTTAATCTTAGCCAGCCAAAACCCCTCCAGTGCAAGGGAGAGAAAGATACGGCAGGGGGGCAATCAAAACAGAGACTGAGGTAGACACAGTAGGTTGGCTCAGAGTAAGAGCTCTGGATACAAAACACTATTAACTTCCCCTGTGGTCACAGGTATCACGTGTTTAGAGTACGACATTTTAACAGTCCATTCTATTAAAGGTTGAGCAAGTTGTTTGATGGACATTTGAAGACAGTTCAACATTTTTTCATCAAATCTGTGATACATTTAGCTGACCAATCTGATCAATCCACTAACTGCTCATGGAAGAAATAAAAAGTACAGAAAAGGCAGCACCAGAAAGCAACGTGCCACAATAAACACCTAACTGACCAAAAATATGATGATTCATTTTTGATATCTTGTATCTCCCTTGTTTGGCCAAAGCACCACTGTAGTGTAGGTTATCATAGTTTAATGGCTAGTTGGGTTGTGTTTTGTTCCAAGTGAGGTATTGTTGAGCATAGCATATTTAGCAACTCCAAGTACTTACTGTACAAAGAAAACATTAACTAACACAATATAAATACACTCATATCAAAGCACCTTTGGAGCAGAGAGATTTAAACCTAATGTTTTGGCCACACTAAGGAAATCTGGGTCAAAACCCTCTGCCAAACTGGAATACAATGGCTATTAGTTCTAATTACCACAAACTCGGTGAGACACTTTATTTTACAGTGCTGGTACAGCTGCTGTTTGCTGGTGTTTACTACTGATACTGGACGTTTCAGGAACTTTTGAATCAACATATTCATGCATTAGTGTGTCAATGTCATTTTGGGGCAACACCACTGTTGGTTTCATAGCAGAGGGTGAATACATAAACTGTAAAATAAAGTGTCTAAATAAGATTAGTAACTTCTCTAAAAAAAACACATGTGCCTTGAGACAAATTGAATTCTTGATACAATAGCCATTTCATAGATGTATATAGTACAAAGATGTATATATAGTACACAGCCCTATCTAAGTTGGTGCTTTAATGTTCATAACAGAACATGAACTACATTGTGTAGCACCACATATTTGGAGATTATGGGCCATTCTTTGGATAATAAAAGAACAAGGCATCGTACTGTATATTCCTGATATACAAAAACATTCATCAGTATTTGCATATGAACAACGATTGGCTAAATGTGCGAATACAAAGAGCTAAGACACAAAATAAATCACTTTTTAAAGTTAATGCTATATACAAAAGATAAAAAGGAAAAAATATCTTAATAAATTATCTTTAAAAACAATATTTTACAAAACTAACTTTGATTGTGATACAAAGTGATCCTGAATTTTTCAAATACTAATACAAGGCTCAACAACAGTTTTATGGTAACTAGGACTGACAAAAAAATGTTCTTATGGTCACAGCTGTCACTGAAGTATTTTGGGATGTTGTACTTTTTTGGCATATTGCAAGTGAGCGGATCTTTGCCATTTAAGTGCAACAGAAATGAACTTTCCAAGTGTCTTGAGGAAATGTTGACCAATCGCAGGCACCAGAGAGGGAGCAGGAAGTGGAGGAGGTTAAAAGTAAAAGTAGAGAAGCGGGAGTGTAACTTCTCCAGTGCAAAAGCACCATAGTCATCCTGTCCCTTTAAGACTGTTTGTGAAAGAGTAAGACTACAGGTATTTGAAAAATACGTGAGGTTGAAAAACAAGGTATAGAGTATTTTTTATGAGCGTACCGAGCTCCATGGGTCTGTGCTCCAGTGGGGGCTAGACGGGCACGGCTGAGTATTGCACTGCTCACGATCTGGTGGCTTGTCATGGATCTCGCAGCTCAGATCATTGAAACGCTCGCCGTTTGGACGCTGACACACCACCAGCCTCGTCTTTATCCCACCTCCACATGGCTTGGTGCACTGAGGACAGCAGGGGGAGAGGTTTTGTTTTACAAATGGGTTTAAGTGTGAAGAAAAAAACTAGGGCTATTTTTTTCATTTGAAAATAGATCTGCCTTGTGTGGAGCATGAAGAATGTGAGACTTAGCTGATTTCTAATGCATTTTCAAGGTTGCATACAAAGCAGCTTCTGTGTCAGTTTTCTCTCTAAACCAGAGCCATGGCAAGCTGTAATCTGATGTAAACAGCAGTAAAGTGGTGTCTGGCTTACCTCTCCCCAGTTGCCGTAGATCCACTGTGGACATGGCCCTGACTCACAGGATCGTTGCTCACTGGGCCGGGTGCGATCTTCACAGCTGTTGGCAGGGTACCCGTTCTCATCCTGGCACACTACTACACGCCGCTGGAACCCTCCTGCACATGTGCTGGAGCACTGTTGAGCAAAGAGAGCATCGAGTGCACACTGTCAAGTAGGTGGTTCTAAAAAATATATGCTCAGTGTACAGATGTAGTGAGTCTTAAAGGGATATACTGTACATTATTTACATTTTATTTAGACACAATATGGCCTTAAAATTATATTGCAACATTTTTAATTCTGAAAATTAATTCACTTTACTAGTCTCACTAGTCTCATATCACAATAACTATATAATATAAATTTATTCCCAAGCCCTGCAATGACGTGGAAAAAAAAAACACTAACTAATACTACTGCAATTAAATCAATGTGTCTAGTAAGTCACATGCACACGTAGCATGTTGTAATGAATCAATGTGCACTATGAGGTATGTATGCAAACAAAGCACACACTCTTCTTCAGAGAACAATACTGCGAGGCATCTCATGTCAAGAGACTGACCATGTCTGCTGCTGCTATATTAAAATACACATCCTCAGGTCAGAGGAAGGAAGAGACACTAGGAATAGCTTTAATCACTTCCCAGAATTATTTAAAGGTCAAAATTATTTTTGGATTATAACTAACCCAGTTTTTAAAAAACAGCTGAACAATACAAAGAAAGAGATCCAAGCGGAGGGGTGGGCAGCCTGTGGCTTTTGGGTCATGCTATCCTGTGGTATTACATCACAATGGCTAAGGTCTAGTGTTAAAAAGAGTGAAGGGCCTGGAGGACTGAGCCTCGCTTCATGAATGTTCGTCTGCATCAGGTTACAAAATGCATTGTAGGAAGAAAATAACTGGTCCACAACTGTGAAGAAGATACTCTGGACTGCAATTTACATTAGTGTTTAAATCAACCGACGGACCTGCAACACGACAAACTAAGGACACTAAAGGAATAGTTTGACATTTTGGGAAGTACGCTTATTCAGATCTGTACCCCCTCTATGTCGGTATTGGAAATATACGTAAAGCTACAGCTGGTTAGCTTAGCTTAGCACAAAGAATATAAACAGGTAAACAGCCAGCCTGGCTCTGTCCAAAGGATAAGCATGATAATCTGATAAGCATATTTCCAGAAACATCAAACTCTTCCTTTTATCCTGTGTAGACTTACTGGTTCAAGCAATAGAGGGCTACATTTAAAAAAAACAGTTGGTTCAATACAGACAGTGACTGTATGAAATGTTGTGATACCGCAGTCTGACTTCATTAGGACTCTGCTGCTCAAAAACATTTTTTTTTACTATTGCATTGCCAGGAAGAAAGTCACTCCAGTTAGTTCACTAACAAAACAAAGTAAACATGGTGCAATTGTGTGTGTGTGTGTGTGTGTGTGTGTGTGTGTGTGTGTGTGTGTGTGTGTGTGTGTGTGTGTGTGTGTGTGTGTGTGTGTGTGTGTGTGTGTGTGTGTGAAAAGAACGGCCTTGAATAATTCCTGGTGTTGACAAGCGGTTTCCTAATGCTCAGGTCATTACAAAAACAGCCATCTCATTTTCCCACTTGCTTAACTGTTCTCCAGACGTCTATTGTTTGAGCTGGAGGTTTGGTTGCACATGATTTAGCACAATATTTCAAATGTCAGGTCCCGCAGAAATAGTGTGCTGACTAGTGATGTGATGCTGCTGTGTGTAGGATAACTCACCGCGCCCCAGGGTCCAGTCCGCCATTGGTGGGATTGGCTACGGGGCAGGTTGTTCCTGGCACTGGCGTTTGGTGAGGACGGGAAAGGTCGGGAATCACTGGAGCGGGACGGGCATTGAGACATGGCACAGTCCTGCTCTGTGGTAGGACGATCGTCTGGGTCACACTCACTAGCATTCACTTCTTGGTCACTGAAGTTGACGCACAGTACCTGCCGCGTCGTCTTCCCCTGGCCACAGGTTACTGAGCACTGAGAACACACACATACAGTGTATCCAGAGATCAGTCATAAAAACTAATGTGCCAAGATACAAACAAACATTGACCAACAATTGAAGAAAGAGTTATTACATGGTGTGAGGCAGAAACCTGGGTAAAGAGCAGCCATTCATACCAACACCGGTCATTAGCCCTGGCACTTTCAACTGCGTTTTACAGAGGTTTGACAACTCTGAAATTAAAGGGTGAACATGGAATCTTGTAACAACTATGGCATTATGATGTGATTACTAAGTTTACTGCAATTCACAACCATCAATCTCATTCTGCTCTCCAAGGCACTCAGTATTTAACTGAATGGATGGATGGATGGATGGATGGATGGATGGATGGATGGATGGATGGATGGATGGATGGATGGATGGATGGATGGATGGATTTTCGACCACTGCCCAAAGTCTGTGGCCACAGATGAAACTCGACTTAATAATGAGGGGCTTCACCTTCAGGCTCAGCTCCCAATGATGCCTGCAGCTGCTGCAAGCACCCAACTGTAGCTCTAGACTCTAAGATATTTAAGCCTTTTCACTGGGGGGAAGCAACTACTAACAGTAATGGAGGTTTGACCCCATTTACACTTCATTTGAAACCTACCCCAAGGCCTGCTGAAGGCCATAACCAGAGCCAACCAGCAGAACTGTGTCAACTACATACAGATGGCACCGAAGTGAAAACTCTCCGCTCTTCAGCTGGCCAATAAAACTGCACAGAAATTTCACAAACAAAAACAACGGGGCACATCCTCGACAAGGTCCAGTGCCAATTTAAAACCAGCTTGACTTGGTGTTGAGGATGCCGATTCAGCTCTCATTCAAGTTGAACAAGGCATAAAACAAATGGCCCTGGTTCTGGCACTGACTGACCTTGCATTATATCCTTAAAGGACCCAGATCTTCTGCCAGGCACTAATGGTGTCTCAAACAGCTCCTCCACAGCGGAGTCCACTTTCTGTCTTGCATAAGGTGATTTATCATACTTATGCAACAGCTCTCTGCTCTAAAATCTCACCTGGGATTACACTGTCCAGAGGTTTACACTGCTTTGTCACAATGTTATGGATTTCCCATGATTTTAGATACAGTGAAAGGCTTTACATACAATAAGTCCATGTATATGATGTGATACTAAATGAAGCTGTTGGATAACGTACTGTACACTATGGAACAATAACAAAACTGTCATATTGGAGTGTTCTGTCGCTGCAAGATTAAGAAGGCTGTTTTGATTTGGCTGCTTTGTGTGTGTGTGTGTGTGTGTGTGTGTGTGGATCTGAAATCTTTTTTGGTCTTAGGATGAACTATTTACTTCAATGAGTGTCTTTGGCTTGGTGGTACATGTGTGAGTGTGCATGCGTGTGTGTGTATATGGTGACCAGACCTGCAGTCTGGTTTTACTGTATCACCAGGACTATGATGAGAAACATCTGTAAACAAGACTGGAGCCCCTCACTGCAGCCCCTTGCATCTCACAACTCCAGAAACTTCAATTCACTCTCTCTCGTGCATACACACACACACACACACACTCCTTCTCGAGCCTCATTCCAGCCCTCCTCCGTGCCTCGATACACACTTGCCTTACAGCTGCCACCCTGTCTCCACATCTTTGCTTACACAAACGGCTACATAGCGTGAGTAGACACTAATTGTCAGTGTAGTTGAGTACACTGAAATAAATAAACGTTGCAGGAAGAAAAACACCCGGATAGCAATATTGACGACACACAATTGAGATTAATCAACAGTGCTGTCTGTTGTCTGTATAACGAGATGTAGATCTGATGGAAAATGCAGGAAAACTAAATTTCCACTGTCCTCTCCAACACTGGGTGAGCTTTTATAAATCTAGGTGCAGCTGTTTAACATTCAGTTTTTCAGATAATGTACACGTATGTGTTAGATACTAATGAATAAATGATGATAAAGGCTTGTCGTCTTACCACTGTCCATTCCAGCACTTTCCACTGTCCACAGGCCACTACTGAGCACACCTCTCTGGCAGGGGGTTTTGGTAGGTGAGCGCAGGCCGACTCCTCTGCCACACCACCCTGGTTGTCACGGCAACTCACGTAGCGCATCCGTGTCCCTTTGCCACAGCTGGCGCTACACTGTTGTGCATGAGAGAAGAACGTTAAGAAGCTGTAAACCAACACAAAGACACACAAATTGAAGATGTGACAGAGGAACAAACCTGGGTCCAGGAACCAAACCGCCACTGGGTTTTGTGGCCCTGGTGGGTGGGGACTTTGGTCCCTGGGGGAACAGGGTGGCTGCTGGGACACTGGGCCAGTTCACAGTCCTGTGGAAGGGAGGACACATACACCCATTCATGCAGTGATTAACAAAATGAATATACTGTAACAACATCTGTCCCTGACCACAAAATACCACGAATATCAGAGATAGCTCCTGTGACATGGGACAGTCATTAACAACTTAAACTATATTCCTTCAGCTCTGCATTTGAGAGTAGTTGTGTTTCCCATCAACCCTTTCCCCCCACCTTACCAAAACAACCTTAACAGGGTCCCCCCCGTCAGTTCAAACTATGGATTGTGGCAGTAAGCCACTCAGCATAAAGCCCTGATCCCTGTCATAACAGGTCATAGTGGAGTGGTATTCAGGGCTCCAATACCCATGCTGGCGTGGTCGTAAACTCCACCCCTAATCCACCCCCTTGTCCCTCACCTTCCGCCCTTTCCTCTTTTTCCACCCCATGCCCTCTGGTGCCCTCTGACCCCCAGTCTCTTGGAATGAGGGCCTTAATCAGGTCGCCCAGGATCTAAGCAGGCTCCACATTCCACACTCGGCCTCCTCACTGAAGCAAACAGTCCCCTCGGTACAACTTAAAGTAGCTTGACGCACACTTCCTGTCAGACTCAAATTTTATGTGTATAAGCTGATAAAACATGACAAATTGTGTGATGGCTTACATCTTCTACAAATCATATAACATGCCCAAGCAGTGTTCATATCTGCCAGCCTTTATCCAATCTATGTGTGGAAATATCGAGGAAAGCATCTCTTGCCTCCGACTCTCTCCTCCTTGTACTCAGACCTCCATCCATATATCTGTCCCTCTTTTTCCAAGCCCTGCTTGGTGGCTGATGGTGGTGGGACTAGCAGCCTGGTGGCCCACTTCATGGCTGGCTGGTTAGAATCACAACGAGGTGGGGCGACTGCTTCAGGGTCACTGGCTCTGCCGGCCCAGGCACCGGAATTAAGAGCCACTGCAACTAAAGGGGGGCCTCATCCTGAGTCTGCATGCTCAGCCCTCTGAAATGGCTTTACGTCCCACGCTGAGCAAACAAAACTCTCATTCAGCTCAAAATAGGTTTCTTTGGTGTTTCTGTGTCTCTAGTGTGTGTGTGTAGCACAGTGAACAAACAGATTTAGACAACACGACTAATTCCACATATAACCCTGAGTAAATTAAACACTTGAACACTATCAATGTGAACTACCTGTGGGTAGAAGAGCTAAATATTTTAAGCCATGGAATCACCTTTGAACTGGACTGCTTTAAATATTATACATATGAATATATATATGTATATATATATGAATATATATATATGTATATATATGTATATATATATGTGTATATATATGTGTATATATATATATATATATATATATATATATATATATATATATATATATATATATATATATATGTATAATATTTAAAGCAGTCCAGTTCAAAGGTGATTCCATGGCTTAAAATATTTAGCTCTTATATTAAATATGATTTTTAAAATTCTTAGCGTGATAATGGAAATGTTCCGTGTTGTTACATACTGACGTAATAGCATTGCATTCAGCAACAAGAAGCATAGCCGAAAGCAAAAGTAACATTGCTACACACCACGGTGGAGGAAAGGGAGACTTCAATAGTGTGGAAGTGCTTTTACAAAAAAAAAGATACACAACGAATCACGGTAAGTGCAGGAATACTAGAATAACAAAATGAGGCAATTAAACAAAGTTATTTCACCACCTGGAGTGGAAGCACTTGGCTGATTTTAGGTCCAAATCACCCACCCCTATTGAAGAAGATTCATTAAATTGAATTTGTAATATTTAATATTATTTTATTTAGGGTTGTAGTCAAGTTTCCAATAACAGCTGCCATAACTGAGGGATTTTGAAGTGAAGGCATCTTCAAGATGATTTAATATTTCTGCCAGACTTTAATGTCTTTAAAACAATGAAGATAAGAGTATTCTGGAATAACACTGTAAGGTCACCCTTTTTTTTGGGGATTCTGTCTGAGAGTTGTGTGTCTCTATGTGGGGATAGTGAGGCCTGTATAACCTCCCCTTCTGTCTTTCCCTCTAGACCAGACTAGATCAGACAACATAGCTTTATTGAGACCAGGTGGAAATGAAATGTGTGTGTTTGTCTGTGTGTGTATTGAGTGTTGGTGTGCATGCACGTGGATTCTCTCCTCACAGTACGAATCCGTTTGAAAGTGTGCTCTCACAATGAAGAAGTGCTAAAGAGACTGTGAGCATTTGAGAGAAGTAAAAGGAAGATGATAGAGAGAGGGAGAAGAGAGGTCCTCCTTACCTGGGTGTCAGTGGGTCGGGTGGCAGCATTACATTCAGTGTCATCCATGACAGCACCATAAGAGCCAACCACACACTTCACTGCTCGCATCTGGTAGCCTGGCCCACACGAGGTAGTGCACTGAGTTCAAAGAGGGGAAAAAAAGGAGTGGTGGGGGAACATTACAGTGAGCCAAAGAGAAAACGGAGAAAGAGGCAAGAAAAGGAGCAAAAAACAGACAGTTCATCTGAGCCAACAAGCAACCCACACACACAAACAAATCAAATAACTGTGAACTACGCTGAGCAAATAAAAAGGCTTCCTTTGCCATTCGACTTCCCTTACAAACTCTCTAAGATCCTTTTTTCCAGCAGCTAAACATTAAATACAAAAGGAGCCTTTGCTCATATACATTGCACTTGTTTTTTTTCCACTGTAGCCAAGTCAGAGGCTACTAGCCCACACTCTCTTCTGCCTCACTGCCTCCAATGAAACAGGGTCAAACTTGTGTGGCGGCAACTTCAACTACCATTTGACCACGCTTCATTAAACGACTTCAAATATACCTTAACGTGCGCACATCCTCTGATGGGGGGCACAGAAATATCTCACATTTTTTCACTTCTCTGTGCACACACACAAATGAGACTGAGCCTACACACAGAGACACACATGGACACTATACACTGTGTACATAACCCTATATAATGCTTTTGTAGGAGAACACGCCTACCCAGATTATCCATAGCTTTTGTATATTTATTTTGGCAGGATGTGCTCCTTGTCTAACCAGGCGAGAGGAAAGGGGACAGTGCTAAATGATGAGCTTAGCTTATCTGTGTCCTCCCCTTGGTTTACATCTGGCAAGAATTTATCAGAAAAGCAAAGGTAATTGTAAATGTCAGCCTCTGTGCTGCTTCCCATCCATTGGATAAACTTATTTATTATTATATACGAAAGCTGTGGCTGTGAATCAAGGAATAGCTTCTTCAATGCCTCAGAAAAAAACAAACACTTTGTGTTTTGATATGAAGACAGTCATGCAGTCTAACAGTGCAATTTCAGCTGTTTCACCTTTTCTGTTAAATAAATTGCTTATCTGCCATCACACATTCAGGAGGTTTGCCCCTGAATTTGTCCCCTAACCTTCAGTTCTCAACTGTTGCCAACCTTGAACAAAATGTAGTACATACTATAAATTATTGCTAACACTCACCTGTCCCCAGGGTCCGACCTGCCAAGAGGCACACTCCTGCTGCTGGCACGTCTGCACCGACTCAGGTTTAGATGACCCACAGAAGCGGTCGTCTAAACGGTCCTCACCAAACTGACACCACGTCTGACGGTGCTTATAACCTTTCCCGCACGTCACAAGGCACTGCAAGTAAAATATTTCAGGGTTTAGAGATGAATACAGTATGTGTACAGTGTACTACATGAGCACTGGTTGTTCCCAGCTATTGAGCCTGCTGGAATTCAAGTTCATGACGGAGGAAGATCACTTGGCGTTGTGGAGAACAGGATATACAGATTACAAAACATATGGTAGTTGGAAGGGACCAAAAGACAGGGCAGGAGTATTTATTTATGTGTGAGCACAGTGCATATGTATACAGTGTAGTGTAGGTGTTTGTATTTAGCAGCACCACATGGGAGATCTGAAATATTCCTGGAATGCAGCCCAAAGCTTTGCAAGCACCTCGCTCTACAATGTGTAAACTGTACAGCAGTTAAGTCTGATCTTACCCTGCAATCAGAGATTTCCTAACACTCACTACAGTGGACGGAGGGGAGTAACTCTCCCAAAGCACTGGGATTTTACATTTGACCCAGATCACTACTGGCTTCAAACTACAGTATGGACACTAGAGTCAGTTTCCTTTCACACTGACCAAACTTAGCTACATAAACACTGGGAAGTCTTCCTCACTGATAAACGTATATGCACAAACCTTATGTAACTGTACGCAACAGAAGCGTTGACATAATCATCCTCTCCATGTCTTCTCTATGTATATGATTTGATTTGATTTGATTTGAAAGAGGAAGTATTTTAATGTAAACATTCAGTGTATGTGATATCATCTTCTTAATCAGCCCACTTCCTTTATATGGAGCACTATATGAGACCAGTGAATATCAGACTGGTCTTCTTCTAAGGGCAAAGAGAATGCAAATTAGAGCTGAACTGACCTCAGACCAGTCGCCAGTCTTCCATTGTGGACAGAGGAATTCATTGCAGGATTGGACGGTCAGCTTGTCCCTTTGACTGCATTTGCTCTCGTCACCGCCAGCCTCAGCTGCCTTTCGACACACTGCCCCTCTACGGCGGGTGCCCCCACCACAGCTCTTGGAGCACTGTGCAGGACAAATGTTTGAACATCATCAAGTGTAAACACATGTATAAGACCTGCAATAAACTTTGACAAACATCTGGATTATGCTCACACACAAACCCCATGCTTCCTACCGCAATCTTACCTCTGACCAAGATGAGTACTCCCAGCCGCCCGGGTTACAGTCTCCATGGCAACCTTCCTTATCATCAGGTTTGTGCTGACCACTACAGTAGCGGTCATCAACCTTCTGCGTCTTCCCATCTGTGCGGCTTATTTTGGCACAGTAAATTTCCAGGGTACGATATCCCAGGCCGCACTGGGCTGTGCACTCACTCTTACGAGCCACATGCCACCTGCATCAGTTGTGATAGGTCAAAGCCTTGTCAGTATTTTTAAATGAAATAAAAAAAGCCTGGATTGGTTCATGTAGGTACTAAAGCTTGGTTAAACTGGTCAAACAAACCTGAGTTCACATTCAGTGTTGCAGGCCTCAGTGATGACAGCAGGTCTAGCTGTACCGTGACACCTCTGGTCTGACACCACCACCCTGTCTGACTCTCTGCTACAGAGAATCTTCCGCTTGCGCTCTCCTGTGAAGATAAAATAATGCAAGTTTGAACAGCAGGTAAATGTGCAAAGTCAAAAGTTTCTTATGATTCTAGAGCACCAAACAAAAGCTGACATACTGCAGACATGTTTTTTTTTTGTTATCTCCTGTTATGTGCATGTATGTAAGACATGAAAATAAAAAGAAAGTATTTTGCTCCCTTTAAGACATAAAGGAGTTACCAAAAATGCATGACTAGAGTTCCAATATGGGGTTTTCATAACTTCATCCTTAAATGAAATCCCACTACCTTCCACTGCCTGACATCAGCTTCTGTAAGGTCTTTCGAATAGTTATCTGGGTCAATGCAGCGGCTGGCTTGAGTACAATATAGATCATCATCGGCTCGCAGGGTATATGAGCAGCAATGTGTGTGTGTTTCGCTTTGGCTCTTGTGTTGACATCCTTGCACTGAATAACAGTGCACCAACTATACAGTAGGGGAGAGAGATTTAAACCGCATGTGGCTCCAGGAAATAGAGTCTCTATCAGTACCTCATGTTACCAAGTTTTGCAGCTCAGCGCTATGAGAGCTTAATGTGTCTCAGTCGGCCAAAGAAGCTGTATAAATCAGAAAATCAAAAGGTGCTGAGGGCATTACATGTTAGCTGTTTACCCTGCGCTGTGAACTCATTGGTTTCTGTTTGATGTTTACTGTTGGTTGTTCAAGCAGAACGGTGTCAAAAAGTGAAGAAAGAAATTCTCAGAAAAGGGATGGAGTCATAACACATAGCAGGTTTTCGAGTTTACCTGCAATCCGCCTCTGCCTGCCCAAACAGTCTGACATGTCCAAAGTTATGCCAAAAAAGGAAATCTGCCACAGTATACTACGAGGTCTAACTTTAATCACTTGTTCCAAACCTATACGTCTAGCATGAACCTGTCAAGTTTAACCAGACAATCCTCTTTCTCCTGGGCCTCTGGCTCAGTGTTTCCCACGTCTCCTCTCTCTGTTCCATCCCATCTTTAGTCTCACCACACCATTTATCACTGACCACTCCCATCACCTCATTTTGCTGATCCCTTGTGCCTCCCACTCACCTTGGCACAGGCGGCTGCACTCCTGCCAGGGCCCATAGGCATCCCAGAAGAACTGCTGAGGTTTGTCCTCTATGGGGATATTAAAGGAGTACCTGACATCTGGGTTGTAAAGATTCCCCACAGATAGCACCTGGGAAAACGCAGGCAATGTGTTATGCATTATTATACAGTTGGACTATAGGTTTTTAATATCATGGATTGTCCACATTTTCTAAAGTAAAGGCAAAAACCTTTACGGGTAAAGCCTGTAGCAACATTTAAGTTCCTGCATTCAAAATAACTTATTTATTTAAGTTTACTTCGTGCTACTGCTTTTAAACCAGTCTAGCCTTTTCTTTTCCTGCATGGCATCATGAACATCAAGAACAGTTTACCTGGACAATGACCTCCTCCTCGATGCGGTCAGTGCAGTTGATCCTCTCAATGACATGGTCAGAACCACTGTACTCGATGACGGCATTTCCTACTTTTATTTCCCTTTTGAACATGCTGACCACAAACTCTCCATTAAGCAGGAACTCTCCACGGCTATTTGATATAGCTGCAAGGAGACAGAAAGCATCACTCACTGACACAGACAGCCAGAATGAGCTGTACTCGATGTAAGGTTAAACTATGTTTGCGTAATAAACACGTAACAACTGCAGGAAAAAAGTGAAATCTTGTGACAATTATCATTCTTATGACACTAACTAGTTAAAGATTTAAAAAAAGTGTTTTGGCATGTGACAGGGCAGCCTAGGAACACTGTGGCTAACGTTTTCAGTTACAGTAAGGCACATGCAGTAGGTAGCAGTAAAGCCTTATTGGGGTAAAATAATCCTCTATTCCTGGAGAAGTCCCATCCAGGGGCGTCCTGTTCTGTTCAACAGTCAGTCTGCTGCACTCATTCACCCTAATGCGATTATGGAGCTAATTTCCTGCCTTTACTTTCCTCGCCATTTCACACATTACACTAATATGACCGAGGAGAGCGGCCCTCATTCCATCTCCACTTTGGGCCCCTAATTGACTGTGCCCATACACAAACACACATAAATACATACACACAATACAGGGTGACAACTGAAAAACAAGGC
Source organism: Pagrus major (assembly GCF_040436345.1). Lineage (NCBI taxonomy): Eukaryota > Metazoa > Chordata > Actinopteri > Spariformes > Sparidae > Pagrus > Pagrus major. The sequence goes on from NC_133220.1 coordinate 26,929,038, forward strand.
TTGGTGGCATACAGTCAAGCAGACAGGCACACACACACACACACACAGAAAAAGAAGCAACACAACACAACAACAGCAACATGCAGACATATACACACTATACATGCCGACACACCGCTGACCTTCATGGAATGGTAGCCAGAGGGCCATCTGTGCTCAAGTATTAGCACACTAGTGCCAACAAGACTTGTATGCTAATAGCTGACAAGGCAGCCGTATCCAGACTGACAGACAGACATATGGTACAGAAAGACACACACAAGACACATGCACACAACGCACACAAACACTTATAAATTAAGTGACCTTGCTGGAATGGTACCCACAGGCCTAGTGCTGGCTCATTACCATGTTAGCATGCACACTACATGCCAACTCCTTAAGTTTGCAATACAAGACTTTACACTAAAAGCTGAACACCATCATTCACACAGACAAGCAGAGACAAAACATGCACATCCAAGTAGATGCTCTCAATAACACAACGGAAACAGTATTAATGGAAATGAAAATATTGACAGTAATTTGCTGGATGTCTTACCGAGGTAGTTGTCATCCTCCGGTTTCCCTGAGTAGCTGTGTTGACGCACATCTATATTTGTAGCACCACTGGGTATTCGCACTACTTCATTGTAGCCTGCAAATTGCATTAGTAACAGGTTTAGATCATTAGTATAGTGAGTTCTGTGCCTATGATTACAAATGAGCACCTCTCCCAGTGCTGTTGAAGTGACAGTATAGTGAAAGAGGCTGCTCACCATAGCGGACGATGTTGAAGGTCCCTGCCACAGTTTTGCAGGAAGAGTTGTCACCTCCGCACACGCCACACTTGTCCCTCCTGGCTTTTGAGTTCAACACATGGTCACAGCCCGCTTGCTGCTCAGTAAAGTGTGAAGAGGGAGAAACATATAGAATGAAAAATAAGAAAATGCCATGAGTCATATAAATGGTAGTGGTAGGAAAAGGACAAGAAGAGGGAAAGTTAGATTCATATATTGTGTATACTGTGCATTACATAAATATATACATAAAAAAATGCACAGGTAGGCTGCAAAAAGAAGGAAGTCAGCCTGATTTTTCTACACAAAATATACTGCACTTTTTTTTTTTACCACACTTTGTCTTCTGCTTCACCCATTACTTGTATATTTCCTGATGAAATACTGACCGTGAGAAAAAGAATCAAACCCAGTGACCCTTAAAGTAGTTGCAAGAACTTATTGAGTTGTAGCCATGTCGCTGACACCCATCTGAAATACATTTCCTTCATAAAACCACACTGGAAATGACATGAGCCGTTCTGCTTGTAACTGGTTGTAGCAAGAGACATTTTTTATTTCTTTCAAGGATGAAAAGCTTAGCTTTAGTGCCACAGCATGGATCAAAATCCACTTGACATGGGCAGGAAGGCAACTTACTGAACCACAATCTAACAAAAACACTGTGTGTGGTTTGAGTGTACGCAGAACAACCCACTGCTTCTTTCAAGAAGCATATTGTTGTGTGTGGTATGTTAGTAATCATGCTTTCAGGCTAAAACTCTGTCACAGGTTTGAGTCAAATAAACACAGTGTGGTTTGGCAAAGGATCAAAATGCTTCTTGAAAATATTTGCTGTAAAGATGTAGAAATGATTATCCACTTCACATAGTACCTTCACACATGCATTTGCACCATGCAGCCTCTTGTTCCAAAATAAATAAGAGTTCCTCACCCTGCACAGGCCCTGGACACAGATGTCGTTGGTATCTGGTCCGCACGGTGTGCCATCGATGACCCTGTCCCTGAGCTGATAGTAGGCCGTGCTGCCTGCCACCCTGCAGAACAGCTTACATCTGTCCTTCATCAGGACTGACAGGGGAGGCAGGAAAGGGTAGAATTTAATAATATAATTTAATCAATGTCAATGTCAGGCTTACATTATGTCTATGATGCAAAAGTGAAATCAGGTTGACAAAAGGAGCAAGCAGGATGCAAGTGACTTGCAAAAAAGGGTTCTTACTTCCGCTGTATTTGGGCACCCAACGAACATTAGGAGGTAGACCGTTGATGTTGAAGTGCCTGCCATCGAAAGCCGCACATTGCTCCTCCCTGAAGTCTTTCTTCTGCTTGGAGCAGGGCTCAGAGTTACAGGAACGAAACTTCATTCGACGACCCACACAATACATTCCTCCATTTCTGGGCCTGGAAGCAATATCGAGGAAGTGAATGGACCAATCATTAGTCTAATCTGGCAAATATCTTAAGGAGATGCTTTCTTACATTCATCTACAGTATCTGCTGATTCCCCTTTTCACCACACTGCCCACCTAAAGTACACCTACGGTATTTCATTGGCATTGTTTCAGTTTCCGTCTCAATTTCTAACTCATTCACATAATGCCCCATTTCTTTTTTATCTGCTCCAGAAAGGATGAAAGACAACATTCAAGGAGACTCAGTGATCTTTTCTTGGAAGATCTGCCATCAGAGGGCCTGTCTTGATGAACATTAGCTATGGAAAGAATTCTCTTAAGGAGGCTTGATCTATGGAACACTGATTTTGGCAGCTAAGATGGAGACAAGGTCCAGTAAGCATTCAGGACTACAAAGAGAGGGACTGCTCACACGGGTCGGTTGCATTCACGCACGGCAATCTTGATGCCCCCGCCACAAGTCCGCGAGCAGGTACCGAAAGGACTCCAAACTCCCCACGCTCCCTCCACAGGTGTGGCATCATGCTCTTTGGCTATACACAGGCCGTGTTTGCAGTGCTGCAATGACAGAGAAACAGGAAACACAGCGGTCGGATAAATGAAGAGAGCGTGAATAGGAGCAGAAGGAGAGAATGAGGTGATTGAGTGAAAGAAAAAGTCAAAGCGGAAGAGGAACAGACAGAGTGAGCACATGAAATCTTATCCATGGAACTGGCAACACATCTATCTGTTCTCTCCTGCTTTGATGCTAATCTGGGAGAAATTATACAGTGAGGCAAATGGAAAAAAGGGGAACCAAAAAAGACGCTTCATGGCTGGGTCTGGCTGGACACAAGACAAGAAAATGTCACGCACACAGTCAATAAATATATCACAGCTCATAACAGGAGGATAATCTGACACTGTTTGAATAAACAGACTCCAGTTTACGTGTTTAGTGTGGTGCGCTCTGGCATGGCACAGGATGAGAAGTTGGTGTAAACACGAAAAGGTTTCAACATGTGTGTGTATCTGTGCGTTTTTTGTGTAGCTTTCATGTTCTTCCAGTCTTAGTGGCAGGAAGCGAGGGCTTGGTGAGAAAGTCCTAATTAAAAGCTAAACTAAGACAGTCGTGTAGAGACTTCCATCATTTACAACTTTGCGCCACCTTCCGTGCCAGCCATGTTCAGTTAGTTTACATATGTGTCAATGGGGATTTTATTTTTGGCAAGTTTTGGGAAATTTGTTTTCTTTTGTCATATTGCGCCCTGGATTAAAACACCTGTGAATACTTTTATGGTCATGAGTCAATGGAAAAGTTGTTATATAAATCTAGGAAATGTGGTTAGGATTGTTAAATCATAACACAGAACATATGAGTATTAAACCACAAATGTATTGGATAAAAAGGTGGCTATCCCACAGAGTATTTAATCTTTCCTTTTACACTTTCATCTCCAACTGTTGCAGTAATAAAACACATTTGCATTCTTCTTTCTCCTCACACTTTTTGAAATTACATAAAATAACATCCCTTTCCTCTACTTTTTAATTCTATATGCTCCTCTAAACAGTGCCTCACTCTCAGCTGCTCTCTTCATTTCCACATAACGCTTACCTTCCCAGGGGAGCAGTCAGTGCCATCTGCCCACGGCATGTGCTGGGTCCTGCAGCCCCTCTGGGCGCCCTCTGGACTGGTGCACCACAGCCTCCGACACTGGGTCTGAGAAACACACACAAACATAGATATATACACACAGTGTTAACCCTGTGATTACACAAAATAATTAGACAATCAGAACAAGACATGTCATGTCATGAAACTACCCTATGGACACCCGTAGGCAGAGATCCAATTAATCGCACATTGCAGAACATTGTGCCAGAAGGTGACTCCATTCTCTAAGTTTGCTGTATCAGCCAACTCATTTGCCAGGTGTTTCTCACATCCAGTGCCTTACATGACCTTTCTGTCTAGGTGGGGAACATGAGCCAGGAAACTATTTGACAGTGCCTAAGGGTGACGCACATACTGTATTTTGGAGACATTTCTGCATTTAAAATTCAACAAGCAGTTTGATCTGATGATTCCATATGCATGTTTTAATGAGTTAAAACAACAGAATTTACATAAGCAGAGATGTCATATTTATTAAATTTGTATTCATTTGCTTGTATCACAGAAAGAACAATGTGTTGTTCAATACAGCAAGTGACTTTAAAGACTTAAAATTTAGCTGGGAACCTCTGCAGCACATGATCATAACACTAGAGGTTTCCCTCAGAGACCCACGTGTGCAACATGACAGTTTAGACTCGTACACTGACTCCACTTACCATATAAGGGCACACCTGCGTTCCTGGCCCAAATATCAATTCACACTGTTTATTGACATTGTATATCCGTCCAGGCAGCTGCTGCGAGAGACTGTACGGCCTAGAAACGGGCTCGTCAAGCAAGCACTCACCATATCCTGTGCTATTAAGAAATAAAAATAAAATGACTTAAAGAAAAAAGGGAAAAACAAGAGACACAAACAGACAGAAAAACACACTCAGTACAGCCAGAGAGGTAATTTTTCTGTACATTTATAAAACCCCTACTGTACACATACTGCTCAGTGTCTTGACAGATTCCTGTTTATATTCAGGCAGCTATATGCCGTAAGTGCTGCTGATCTCAGGAGTTGAATAGTTGGCTGTATGGAAATGGATTTTGGATAGTTGCCAGATCCAGATCCCATTTACTCTGTCCTACAGTAGGAGCTTCTCTGTCTTTCTCAGTGGGGCGAGGAGCATTTGCAAGAGAAGAGATTAGGGGCTGCAACAGCCCTGAGAAATGATGACAGTGTATTTGCATTTAAGCCTAAAATTTGGCTGTTGCTGCCAAAGGTGAAAAAACTGCACTAGATGCACTTTGGTATGTTAAGGAATCACACTTGTGAAATCTCTTAGATGCAGCTTTATAAATACATCATCTTTGAATGATAATTCTATATCATTTCAGGCTGTTTGAGTTGTTTAGAATATTTCTCCTTAACAGCAGAAAAAGAAGAAAAGAGTATGACATACTCGAGGAACTCTGTGATGTACTTCCTGCTACACTTGGACCACATCCAAGGGTTTGTGTTGTAGTTCAGTGTGGGAGCCATCACATGTTGCTGAATCTTAACGCCATCCTCTTTACACTTGTTACTGTCGTCGTGAGGCATGTTGAACCTAGCAGAGAAAACAGAGAAACAAGGTCAGGTACCATAAAAAAGCGTCTTTCATTAAAAGGAGAAAAATGGAGGACTGAACCTTTTTTTTAATTCCTTTTTCTCGTAATACTTCTGCTGGTTTAAGTTAACGTCACGCAGATTCACGGCTCTGTGAGACAACTGTTTGGCTCAGATAACTGTAACAAAAGCCAGTGTTATGGTGATGAATGCTGTGGCCGGCTGGGACATTAAAGTTTTAATTTGTTAGTGTTTCTAAAACCAGCATAGACAAGACTCCAACTGAAAAACTGACATTTTTAGTGCTTCATTGTGTCTCACTTGTTCGGCCACATGTTTTAAATCTAAACATTGATTCTATATTTTCGCTGTCACTGTGTTATTGGCTTTTGGAAACCCATTCAAGGTTGCAGTTGAAAATAATGCAGAGTGTTTGTATTGACAGCCTGTGGGGAGTTTGGAAAGAAACCAGCACAATATCAAATTATATGAAGACTGGGCAATAGACATAACAGAAAAAAAAAGGTAGACGTGAAAATCAGAGCACAGCGAGTATAAGCGAGGCATTCAAGTTCCTGCGGGGTGAACAAATAAGATCGTGGTTGGTGGTGGACAGGTACAGCACCACACTGCCCACGGCCCTCCCTCTGAGCTACTCAGCCCTCCATCTGACAAGTACCATATAACACTGAGCTCCGGGGCTAAGCATGTTGTCACAGCTTGATGCGGATAAACATGGAATTGAACAATCCCACCTTTTGTTTAGTGGTTAGAAGGAGCATTTGCTGGAGATGATGAGGGCTGTTTAGGTCCGTAACAGTCTCCACTGTAGAAGGTTACACCCCCCCACCCCTTAGCTTTGGCTGACTCAGGATGCTTTACAATGCAGAGTTTGCTGAGGGGAAGGGGCCAACAACCAGTGGTTTTGCTTAAATTCTAGGAATCCACTTTACAGACTCTTTTCATTTTCCTCTCGGGTAGAAACTAGGAGATGTGACCAGAAACACACCCAAGCATCAGAAAATACAGAGAGAACAAAAGGAATGTACGGCTGTTGTCCAAATATGCAAGAATCCTTGATCCCCATCTGCTGGTAAGGCATGAGTGGATTCCTAGAAAGACTTCTGAAGCTCTACCAACATCTCACTGAAGCCAAGACTTTCACTTGACAGTGGTGACAGTACTTGGTAGGTTAATATACAGTGGACACATGATATGCTTACACATGGCCAAGTTCATGGGCGATGGTGAATGCAGTGCTAAGGCCATTGTCCTCGCTGATGCTGCAGCTCCTGTACGGATCACACACCGTCCCCAACTCTGCAAGTCCTTAAAAACCAAAAACAACAAGCTCACTTCAGTCTTCCTGAGTAACACCATTATAACTTTACATCATGATCATACTATCGCCAACATGTAAAGTACATTATATATTAGTAGTATTACTCACCTAAGGTGTCACACTTATCCCTCGCTCTGCAGATGTCCTGCCTGTGGATCAGATAATAGGTGACAGTCAGTGGAACTGTGCAAAAGAAGAGCACTTCCCAACCCTCAGGGAACCTCCTTATCCAGGTTAATTTGGAGCAGGTGCATTCATCAGACACCTGGAGACACCTGAGCTATGCTTCTGATGCATTGGATTAAAAAAACTTAACACTTATTACAACCTTTTTTGGTTTGTGGGATATTTGTCAAGAACAAAACCCTGTTCAAGTTTATACAGTATGCAGCAAAGACTTTGGTAAACACTTTTTTCTTGCACCTTGTGATGAGGATGGCAGTGTCGTGATGGGAATGATGGTTATCATCCAGGATATTCTGGCTCTGCTGCCAAATGCAGAAGTTCTTTAAAGTGGTCTGTGCATTGAATGAAATGACTGGACCATCCTGCAAAACATACAAAGAGAAATAATTAAAGGTATGATTTAATTGGTAAGTATGTACTGTACACCACATACTTGTACATGTGCAAGATCAAAACAAATGTAGCAGTCTTACCAGCTCATTGTTTATTATGACTAACTTTACAATCACAATGTTAATCAGGTTGCCAATGCTGGGGTCCTTGTAGATGGAAGAAACCTGAATGAAGGGAACAAGACATGAATTAAAACAGTTTGAAGATTATATGTATTTACTGGTAACTTTATCATGGACTGAGTTCCTGCAGTTTCAAGCAAGTACAGGGGAATTTGGTTGATTGGAAGATCAAGTTGATAATGGCCTGAGCCCCCGTGGAGAAGGCAGCCTTTGCCAAGATCAGAATATAGGTCATCTCAGCCTCCCCCTGAGGGATGTTGGCCTCAGGCGCCTGCAGAAGCTGGTATTTCAGTGGCCGAGAGTATGCGGTCTATGTGACATACCTGAGCTTATTTTTAACATTCATCAAAGCTGTCAAGCAGGCTCTACCTCAAGCTGCCCTCTCTTCCCCCTGGCCGTTTGAAAATGGTGTTTACCCCTGCCCTAGGCTGCCCTTTTCCCTCCTACGGCCCTCCTCCAAAGGCTGGCTGACTGACTTGCAGCACGAACAGCACAGCAGAACAGGTACATACATTCAGTGCACAAATATGCAGACATGTAGCTACTCTTTTTCCATTTATGTGCATAGCATACAGATACATAAACATTCACCTCCTAGCCAACCACCAAACGTCTCTACTAGCAGCCATGAAGCCGTTTGACAGAGAAGAACTTACTATGGACATTAATGTGAGGATGTAGTGCTGTAGGTTGCTGCCATGATGCTCCACCATTTTGCTGTCGGCCACCAGCATGACTTCAACGAAGCGCGGGTAGGAGAGGAAGCGCTTTGATCTCCTGTGAGGTCCTGAGTCACCGCTGCTATCATTTGATGGTCTAGCGCTAGCACTGCCGCTCTCTGATCTGAGAAAAGCATCACTGGTCAGGCCGGTGCTCAGTGACTCCACATCATTGAAGATACCAGCACTGACCACAGGGGCTGCACTGGACAAGGTGGTCACTCCGGCCACTGGTCGTCTCTTAAGCTTGTGTCTCTTATGTCTGTGTTTGTGTCCTAGAGAGAGAGGTCAGGAGGAATGGAGCATTGGTAAATATACAAAGGTGGAGGGATGATGGGAAATACATTCAGTCTGAAAAGTATGAATCAAAGTTTGTCATGACAATGTGTTTACAATTAAGCTAACGTTGTGGTTTATGTTTAAAGGTGGAGACGCATGAACAAGTGGGCATTGTTAAAATATGTTACTGCCTCTTACTCTCTTTTGTTTATTGTTGCTCAAAGAGTGGGTTGACAAATGAACACTGCCTGGAATGCCTTTTATTTCTCTCTCCCTCCTCTTTCAGAAGAGGGGAGAGAAGAGGGCAAAGAGTTCAGGCTAGGTAAACCTGGCACTGAGCCATAAAAAAAATGGAGCACAAACTGCAGTGCACACACCAAAAGAAGGCAGTTCAACAACTGAGCAGTTAAACTTCTGAGGAGAATTAAGTCACACATTGCTGAATAACAGCCTTTTTGTTTTCTCATCACATGCAGATCAGCCTCTCTGGACCACCAGCAATGCATCACCACCCAAACAACAGTGAGCCTGACTACAGCATATTAGTGGATCTACTTTCAGCATGTGTGATTTATGACTCAGATCGAAAAAGAACAATTGCTCTTCTTCAAAACTTACAAGGTAACAATAGAACTTTGTACAAGGATGAATCCTTCTTGGCCAAAAATGGCTCTGAGTCAACTTTATGCTCCTCCAGGCTATGATATTACACACATACACACACACACACACATACTGTATTACAGAATGGGGCAAAAAAGAGCACACACACAAAAAAAACAAAGAGCAAAAGCACACACGCTAACATTTACACACACACACAGTTAAACCAAACATCATCAGACAGATGTCCAGCAGACAAAGAGAAATATTTCCAGGTTTATTTTTTCATAGGTTTGATTATTTGACCTTTTCAAGTTGGCATGACTTTGCTGCCCTACAATTTACACTGCACGTTCATGGCAGTGGGTCGACCCAACTTTCTTATCAAAGAGGCAGAGGAAGTACAAGAGTCAACAGGAAGTTCAGCCAGTAAACTGAGATGGGATGATACAAGGGTGAACTTCCAAATGATTTTTTCCTGTGTGAGAGTTGGAAAGCTTCCTCACTACTGTGCTGCAGCTGTAGGCGCTGAGCTGTGCAGCCTATGACATGATATGTGAGCCCAGATAGTTTCACACCATTCATTCACTTACATTTGATCATTATACCTCTATTTTGTAGCTCACGACAAAAACACCCACATTACACAGTCCCACTGTATTGCTATATCACAATAAATAGCACAGAACAATTGGTATTATATACTTAAGACTATTTAAGCAACCAGAATTAGTTCAAGATAAGACTTTGCTTCGATTATCCAGTAAAGAATCAGCTCTACAGAGCCATTTTCTTTTCTTTCTCTTTTAAATTTTTGCTTCTTTTGAACAGACGAGCTCTATATGATTCTACAGTGCCATGCCATATGACTGTAATAGCTCAATGATCTCAGTTACTATTACATAATTGGTTCCTGTAACTACTGATAGTTGAGACTTCGGTAGCACAGTGTTTATGCCTGCTGACGTCTGTGGGAACCAATTTGAAGGTCACATAACGCAAACAGCAAATCCTCTACTCGCAATCCACACGTATGCCATGACACACACAAAACGACCACATACACACTGTTTTGTTTTTTAGACATAAGGCCTCTCAGTGGCAGCTGCGTGCTGGTGAGTGAGAAAGAGGACTCTGGGTCAGGGTTAACTGGAGCCAGCTGATTGGCTAGAGCAAGTCAGCGATGAGGTCCAGATCAGCACTTGTTGCACCTGCACATTTGCACGCATCTGTGCAGAGGCACTAAGGATGCAGCTATGTATGTTTGTATTGTCATTATATGTGTGTATATATTTGTGACACCTTGTCTGTTTAATTACATGCATGCATACAAATCATTAGTACACCGTACCTGAAGTGTCACAAGCTGAGTCCTCCCCAGATGTCTGTTTCTTGGGTGCACTCTTCCTGTATACAACATGAGGTTTTGTGTGTTCCTCTTCATAGTGTTCTCCTTGATAGCTGTGTAGGGGCTCCACAAAATACTCCCCTTCTGGAGACCTGAAAGTGCCAAGCTGGGCAGCAGAAAAAAATGCACAGCAGTTAGTCTCCATTCATCCATCCATCCATTTTCAGTAAATGCTTACTCCTTTTCAGCAACAACATCCACAAACGTGGGGAGAACTTGCAAAATCTACAAAGTCAGGACCACGGGGAATATACAGTTCAAAGATATTTTTGGAAATCAGTAAGACGCCGTACCATACGAATGTATGTTTTACTTAAAAAATATTTATAGCAACAGTGGAATGTGGCTCATTTACTATTCATCAGAGAAATAAGCCGTGCTGAGACCCGGAGGGCTTTCATAAAAAGGTGAAATAAGCCAATTTGCATGCATGTAAGGACGGTTCCAAAACAGGAGGCAAAAGATATGGCGAGACCTGTGATGGCTATCAGAAAAACATTGAGACTGTATGGTCTTGGCAAGCATGCTGAAAGCCTTGTTTTAAGTATTTCACAAGTTTAGTGTGACTTTCTGACTTGGAGGTCTATGATGTTCCAGATAAGGTACATGCCAACTCAAGCACATTTCACTTGCTGCTCATTGGCTGTTGAGGAGACTCATGGCAGCCTATAGGGGCTGATAAAGGTTTAGAACAAGTCATATTTATCATCCCTGACAAAAATTATCATTAAAAAATTAATTCTCCTGCATGGGCAAAATTGTGGACTGTTTTACAGCAAGAGGGGACGATGAGAAGCTGCCTGCGAGACCCTGTTCCTATTACCACACTGTGACCTGCACTTTGATTGACCTGGGGAGCTGGAAAAGCAAAAAGTGAAGCTCCTACAAGTTTCCCTGCGAGAAAACAAGCATCACATTATTTTAAGATGTACAGAAATAAAATGCAACTGCAGTCACCAGCAGTATTGCCTGTTTTAGAATGAATGAGCCCTCAGAGGTCTTGAATAAATAATAGGATATGCTCCTTAGATGTCAGCTCAACTCCCCAAAGCTCTCTGTGCAGAACAGCATTCACTGCATTTTTGTATGTGATTTATCATTTGGGAAGAAATTGACCCCTTACTCATATCTGTCAGCTAACTGTGGTTTTTATGTATAAACTCAGGGTGCACTTTTGCTCCACTCCAAAACTCATGCTTCAGCAAGCCTGGGAGTGGGACCAATTTGTGATGACGTCAGTACCACCCGTACTCCCGCTGTACTAGCGTGCGTAAAGACGTCACCGACAACCGGGAGACCAGAGAGAGGCATGGAAGTAAGAGTGGATTGTTCATTAAACTTGACTATAGGCAGTCGACTTGGGACTCTCGCAGGTCCGCACAGATCACTATTTTAAGAGTGATCCGGTCTGTGGAAGCACCCACACCAGGATCCCCCAACAAATAAAAGCTTTCACAAACCCATGCAGTCTTAAAGTTATTTTTCTTAAATTGTTTTCAAAAATCAGTTTCGGCTTCTATTCTTAGTGATCACAACGTTTATAATGTATACGTCATGGATCTGCGCAGCTTTGCACTCTTTTCGCAAAATCCAGACATGTTTGAAAGAGCATTAACATGCGACTGATTTAAGTTTGATATTTGCGCGATCAATACTAAAAGCAGGTTGCGCGCAAAGTTTGCGCAGAAGTTCCGAAATCGAAATTTTTCCTAAGGCAATGGTGAGGCAGCTTTTCATGTCTTGTATAAACAATAATGGCCCCTAAACACCCATGGTGGAAAAGTAAAACACCCGGTCGTAAAATCATCACATGCACGCGAGTCTAACCGTGCGTAAAAACTCACCAGTCCGGAGCACAAACTGATGACCGCGGCATGTTCTGCTTGTGCATTTACATGTCCCTTATAGAAGCAGTGCCTTAACTCCGTGTCCTCCTCCTCCTCCTCCTCTACCTCCCCATCTGCTGCAAAATCCGTTATGTTATCTCCTCGGGGTACTCCAAGTACTGTCACAGTGTAGAGAGGTGCGATAAATCCCGAATCCAGCGTGAGGTTGAGGTGATAATTCTGTCCGAAAGCAGATATCCTGTAGTGGATATTTGGCGAGGCCCAGTGATCCGTGGTGTTGCCGGTGCTCTCGTCCAAACTTCGTCTTTTCCTCTTGAAGTGCACACTGGTTGGAAACTTGTCACCGGCTTCATTCACTCGCACCGGTGTTACAATCTCATAAGCGCCGATCTCCTCTTTTACTGGGGAATAAAGGCAGAAGAACAACAATGCAATTAAGGATTAAGTAGCAGCCTAGCAGCATCAGTACAAATCAAACAGCCCCGATGGCTTAATCGATAGATTTCTGATCTACACATCAATGTCTTCCTTCTTAAAAAACAGTTGTTTTACAGCATTGCAAGGAAATGAGAACCAGTCAGTGAAGTTTAGGTACTAGAAAGCGCTGCAGCTCATGTGCATGGCTGAATTCAAAACTCATTCATTCTCTGCCCTCCTTGTTGGAAAATAACTCCATGCGGGGGGGAAATGCGGGGCTTGTCAGACAGCATACTTTACCTGTGCTTGAATTCAAGAGCAGTGTTCCCGTAGATGCGACTACATTCAAGAAATCAGGGAATAGTAGGAACCCCAAGCCCCAGAAGAGCACATGCATGATTGTCCACGTTCAGAGGAGAGCGGCAGCCTGTGTTCCTATAGTAATACTGTATTCCTCCGGTCACTCCGGGCTTTCCGCCTCCGGTCCGCCTGCCACATCCAATTTTTATTATCCTCGACTCTTCAGTATATGTTCTCTGGCCGGTGAAGTACACTGCTGGGACGTGAGCGCTTCGCGGAATCCCTGGCGAACATGCATACTGCAGACAGGGGTGGGCTGCTCAAAAACAGTCAACTGCGATGGGCTCCGCTGCAAAGCCTGTGCACCAGCTTTCTCCCCAGCTAGGGGCGGGATCAGCCAGGCAAGGTACACTGGGGCTGCAATGAAGCCACTCCCGTTATATACTGTGGTGACAAGAGTGGTCACATATGTCCACTTTGGAGGATGTGTTATGATTCATGACTGGGCTGTCCACTAAACTTTTCGGGCTGTTGTTCACAGTTCTAACAGGGTCCATATCCAGGGTCCCCCAGTGACCATAAAGTGCCCAAATGAAGTGACTTCATAGATTTACGGGGTGATTTGATTGTAAATGTTCACTGTTATACAAACTGAATACACAAGTACTCTCAATAGCTTTGGGTTAATCAGGTTTTAGAGGGGTGGGCTGTTGCCCAGTGAGCAGAACAGACTGGTGACCATGACAGTGAGGTGGGGCCCATATAGGAAATGCCTGCCCTGGGGCCACACAAGCGAGATAATTTGGGCATGGCTGTATACTTAGAAGTTCATGGGATCACAGAGTGACAAAATGCAAACTGGCAAGCAGGAAAGCCACATACAGTAGTGATGTGAGGTCTTAAGTAGGTGCTGGAAAAGGTATTGTGTAGAGATAATAGTAATGGTTTTATGAGCTATAGTCTCCTCAGCAGAACAATGCTACAGGCTGTATAGAAGCCTTTGTAGGTGCCTTTGTTATGTGGAGGATCAAAGAGAGGACTATCCAGTCTGTCTCCTGCCCTGAGCGCCTGTCCCCCCCACCACCACCACCCCAATAATACACACAGAGCTACACACAGAACGCACAACTTATTCTGCTAACTTTTTTGTATTTTAAAATCGCCATAATGAGCTGATTTATCGGTTTCACTGTGCATGTCGATCGAACAGGCGACAGGACAAAAATGACAGAAATATGTTTGACGCAGTTTAGAAGCAGTGTCATTACATAGTTTGTCCACCAGAGACCACTGATAAGTACTTTTTCCAACTGCAAAAGGTCCCGCTCAGATTACATCGTGGTAATAGCTATTTATTTTTTTTGTTACTTATTAAAAGGAAACTGGTACGCATTTCTTATGTTTTTATTCACAAAGCACTTCTTGGCAAATTGGTCTGTATTTTACATGACCTTTACATGACGTTTTGAAACACAAGGTCAGTTATGCACGGCCCACGTCCCCAAGATTATTTGCTTCTCAACAATCACCGTACTAATACCGAGATTGGGAAACTCACTTTTAGATTTTATGCTCCACAGAAGTGAAACAGTTTACAGAAATTTCCAAGTCTGACGGGCAGATCCCTTTTGCTCAGTTTGAGGCGCCCTTTGCGGGCTTGTACAGTGTGAGTCTAACTTGCCTTTGGCCCCTTTCCACATGTACACGGGTATTTCTTAAGATGAAGCTTGTTCTATTTGGCCTTTCATACACACTTTAACTGTGTTTTAGGTCATGGATAACAGATCTCATGGAAAACTCTTTCCAAGGTGAAGATATTTAGAAATTTCATTGTCAGTGTTTTGTCTGGATGGGTAGAAACTGAGAGTATACAACCACAGTGTGGACTAAGCCTTTGACGGTTTGTTTACATATGTATTAAACATATGTATGTGTATGTATTAGCTCAGAAACTACCATGATTATGTGAGCCCTACCTGTTTCTACATGTATATCAAATACAAATTACATTAGATTTAAACATTATCACATTTGTTGTCATTTGATAGAATTTTAAGCATCTGAACTAATCATACATTTATCATATTTTGGTGTGAATTCAGCTGTTTAGTGATTTCCAAATCACATTATTTCAGCTCTATAACAGCTTTGGTAATGTTAACGTTATAGCTAACTGAGCTAGAAGCTAATGTTAAGCCTTACTGTGGCAGTGTGTCATTTAATTGAGGTTAACCAAAGATGCATAGGTTAGTTTTCATCCTTGAAACCTTTTTCTGGTTTGAAATGTTTTGAAGTCCCCTCTGTTCTAACACTCACAGAAAGATTTTATCTGTCTTTGTCAGACTGCTAACGCTAGCTAACTGTTAATCTCTATCATGACACTTCTTGACCACTGCCATAGTTGCTTCCAACTTTTTGTTAGATATTAATTTAATCAATGGTGGCAAAATATGTAATATAATCCAATATAATACTAGAAAATATCAGGACTGACTTACTTACATGACAGACAAACTGGAGACTAAAGGTTAGAAAGTTGCTAGCCTAGCAACATAAAGCTAGCTAGCTGATAAAGTACAGACATAACATTAATGTTTCACAGAAAAAAACAGTCACTCAGCTTTTACAAGAATAAAATAATAACTCACCAAGAGGTAGACAGTCTTCTTAGTGACTTATAAGGAGAAATAACATTGTAAAGTAGGTGTTTAGCTAAATACATGACTGACTGATATGGCCTGCTTTAAATGGGTGTGAAAATATGAATGAATAAATGTAATGCTAACACAATCAGTGCACGCCATTGTACACACACATTATGAGTCTTGAGTATGAGTAATGAAGATAAGATTGGACCTATTCCCAAAATCACATTCTGACAAATGAAGAAAACGTTGCTCATTAAAGGACATCTTGTTCTTAACTTAATGACAGCAGTAGCATGTAACCAAAAGATACAGGATTTCACAATACACAGCACAATATGATAAGAACAGTGGTGACTAAGAGTGAGCAATGTTTAATAAATTAAAGGTATTACACACAATACATGCACTCCAAGGGACTTATAATCAGGATTCATGAATCATTTGCTGAATTGTCTGAAAATGTGTCCTTTATCTCCTTAAAAGTTAAACAGATCATAGCAATATTTGAAAAGTATAACTAAATGTGTTTTTTTGTGGCCCATGAGCATCAGCAGCATCTCTGTACTAAGCTGTACTCGATTGGCCCCATGTCGTCACTCCACTCAGAGCCACATCACTGCAGGCATCTGTGGATGATTCCCGCCCCGCAAGACCTTAAGTTGTGATAAACGCTAACAGCTGGCACATGACTTTACAGCTCATTTGTTGTGTGCAATCAACACGCACCGACATTTAGGAGACTAACTTGGGTTTGCAGGTGCATTCCTTGAAAACAAAAGTCTCATATGAATGGCCTGCGGTATCCGAAAATATAAAGAGAGGTCGACGTTTACCCGCAGGATCCTGACTGAGCAGAAAACAGGCAAAATAATCTCTGTCGCCTCTGTCATTATGGTCGTTACATGTGCAGGCCTGTGGTGTCACAAAGAGTCATGATCATTTTTCAGAGAGGACATCATTTCAATAAATTTCACACTTATAGTTTAGAGTTTAGCTGTTAAAAAAACCCAACACCAGCATCTAAACATTCATGGCCCACCCTGCATTTTGCACCAGTTAACACTTATTTTCCAGTATGATGGAACTAATTAGCTATGATCTTCGGAGTCACTGAAATGTTTGCATCTGAGATCGGTGGTTACACTCACTTGAGGTCCTCAGAGTTCCTCACGCAATCACTTGGAGGAACTCCCAAATCTGCTAACCTTTGCACAGGAGCTGGTTTTCTCCCATCGTTCTTCTTGTTATTAGGAACCTCTTCCTCGGGGCACAATGTAAAACAACAACATGGGCAGCCGTAGGTCACAGGTACATTTAAATACAACCTTTCATTCACAATTAGTCCCTTTTTCCCAGAACTCTCTATAAAACATTTTTACAGCACACAGGTCACAGATAAGTAAAAACAGTTGGGGGGGGGGGCCGTCAGACAGTGTTTTGATGTGCAGCGACTACAACTTTTAGTGGACCATTAACTCGTCAGTGTGTTGTCGTAGTCACTGCATGGTTGCACCCTCCATTCCATACTAAGAAAAACTATTCCAAGTTTCTCAGTGAATGGCCATTTGACTCCACGAACATGTGGCGGTGAGAATGCTTTAAAAACGAACCCCTCCACCTTTAACTGCCTCACGTGGCCACCATCGTCAGTGATCTGACCTGTTTCCATGTTTCTCAATGGAGCAGTCACTACAGCTGTGGGTGTGTGCTTATGTGTGTGTTCTCAGTGGATGGTCATTGAGGTCATCAGAGTCACCCTTCCTGAGCTGTGCGCAGGCAGCATCATTCAGAGCGGCTATCAGCAGTGTAAACTTCACTTCCCCTCCAGATCAGATAATAGGCCGATAGGGAGCGGAAAGCTTGAATGAAGTAGCCAAGCCTGGCCCGGGATTTCAAAGAGATACACTTTAATTGTGGCGCTTTCAAACCCTCCTTTTACTCCGTCTCTCCCTCGGCCCCCACCCTGGCAGACTTTCTTGGCTCGGTGAACTTGTCTTCATTAGAAGGCAATATCCATGTGAAGTCAGATGGAAAGTTGACAACACGTGGATGTGTGTTGCGTTGTGGTGCTGTACAACCCACAATGAAGAGAATAAACAATAAGTTGCATTTTTAATCAGAGAAAAGCAACAACAAAGGGCATTTTTCTAATCAGTCAGCCATGCTAGCATCTCTGTGAAGCTGTACTTAGGCACAGTGGTGCTTTGAGCTAAATGCTAAGGTCATTGTGCTAAAATGCTCACAATGATAATGCTAACATGCGATGTTGAGCAGGTATAATGTTTATCACCTTCTTCATTTACTGTGTTATCATGCTAATATTTGCAAATTAGCACTCAACACAACGTAGCGCTGAGGCCGATGGGAATGTTGCCAGTTTTGATGGTTTATGGTCTTTAAACAAAATATTGGACAAATATTAATACAGCACTGCAAGGGAGACTTTTGTAGGCTAACCCGGAAGTTACCATTAGCTCAACATCACCACCACTAAGCCCCCTACTACACTATACTATACACACTTTATTATACATTGATGATCAATGTAGAAATTGTTAAGTTAAAGTTAGAATAATTTGCCAGTAAAGTCCATTTGTAAAGACAGACAGGTGAGAAGATGAGTCTCTGTGTTCGGCGTGATGACGTTTAATGTCCCTGTCAACCTCTGTAGTCTCATTAGCGAGATGATAGCAACCGCCTTTTTAAAGACTAACTCAGACGTAAGGTATTTAACGACGTAGATCAAAGCGTGAAAATATCTTAAGCTTGTGCTAACCACAGACCTAATTTCAGGTATTTAACCGAAAACCCATTCAAAAAACCCACTGACTTCAAGACGAGGGAACTGGAAGTGCAAAAATGCCAAGTTTACTCAGGGTTTTAGGACTCATTCCTGCGGCACTCTATTTTATCATGATAATGGCACTGAATGAAAGTAAGGTATCACCAAAGTTACTACAGTTCATCCTTAGGTTGACCTGGATTACATGCTAATCTGTCAAATAGCTGTCCTCTGGGGAACATGAATGTCTGTAGAAAATATTATGAGAATCCATCCAATAGTTGTTGAGATATTCAGTCTAGGCAAAAGTGGTAGACCGACAAACGGACATTGCCATGCATAGGATCAGCTCAAGGGCGTAGGTTTGGTCTCAGCTTTGGTAGTGACATTACCAGGGGTGGACTGGGACAAAAATTCAGCTCTGGCATTTTCTGTCCAGACCAGCCCACTATATTATCAGCGGACACCACGAAGAAGTCCACAAATCTCGTGGCGTCCTTTCTCACACATACTACAAAGGAGAGTCATATTCCTTGATAGCAGTTAACAAATAAAGCACGTAGCTATGAACTCAAGGACTAAAACTGACAGCTATGGCAATCAACCAATCAATCTTTGTTCATTATAGTGTCAAATCACAACAGAAGTTATGTTATGACCAGGGGTGGGACGAGACTAACGGGAAGAACCCAAAACCAGAGACGGGGTGGAGTTTTTCTCACATCATTACTTACATTTGCACAACAGTTGGTGCATTTCTCAAAACAATTAGTACAAACTGCAAAACCTTGTTGATAACCTGCAAAAGCATGTCACATGCTCAAAATAGAGGTCATTCCTCAAAACCAAGTATTCCTATCAATGAAAGTGTGTGTGTCATAAAAAAAAGTCCTGACACCATCATTTATGAACAAGGTAGTCAAATGGCTTTGTCGTGTTTTCATTAGGACACTTTACTAGTGTTTCCCAATGCAAAACAGCCAGATCTTTGTGACCTGAAAATGCTCAAGACTATACACTAACACTATACACAGCCATTTGAAAACTACAGTAAAAGTAACACATTTACACACAAATTATACCTATTAAATAGTTATCACCTCAGTAAACAATAAATGAATTGAAAGATTACAATAAATTCAATGGTAAATATTGCAAATTAAATTTATTATTTGCTATAGGTTTACTTGTGTTTTGCATCTCTGTTTACAGCTCATCAGGCCACGTGAATGTTTACTGTTGCTATGGCAACAAGAGACCGCTGACGTTAGCATCTGTTAGCTAGCTTAGCTAAATCATCTGAACAATAATAACCCATAATATCACAATTCGGCGTATTTGAACAAAATCAACCACAACTTCCAACAGTCACAGCCCTTTAACTCTGGGCTGATGTGCTGCCACATGTTAGACTGTCAAAGTTAGAAAATAACGACTTCAGTCCCTGAGGAGCTACGTTAGCATTAGCGGCAGCTGCGTTAGCATTAGCGGCAGCTGCGTTAGCATTAGCGGCAGCCGCGTTAGCATTAGCGGCAGCTACGTTAGCATTAGCGGCAGCTGCGTTAGCATTAGCGGCAGCTGCGTTAGCATTAGCGGCAGCTACGTTAGCATTAGCGGCAGCTGCGTTCATCAGTATGCAGTTAGTGAGGTCGCATCACATTCAATGTAAAAGCGTCTTTTACTTGTTTTGGACATGTCTCAAACATTCAGCCGAGCCAGCCCCAGGCTGACGGTACTGACCCTGTCTGCCTCCACTCGCTCATCATCGTCAGGTCCTCCTCCCTCGTCTCCCGGCGCAGCAGCACCTGTGGCTGCTGGCGGGTCGGTGTCACTGGTCCCGGCACCAAAAAGCTCCGTCAACTTCGCACATTTAGCAGCCTCCACCTCCAGAGACTTCAACTTTTTAATCGCTGTTTCTCAGCTGTTTCTTCCTCTTATCCATTTCAAGTAGCGGACACAGTTTGGAAGATGCTCACTACTACCACTCACTAACGTTACTACTGGCTCAGCAGCAGACAAATATTGGTAGTGACTATTTTGCAATCCTCGAACATTGGTTGTGACATGTCACGACCATCTATATAGAAACCTACGCCCATGGATCAGCTACTAGAATGACTAGAATTGACACATTATGCATACTGTAACTATTATTCCATGTATTCAGCCAGTTTCACAGTTTTGTGAAAAACCTACTTAAATGTATGTCATCCCAATTTTCTTTTTCCCCTGGCTTTTTCACTTTCTTGCTGGGGACGTAGGCTTGGTAAAGTTTATTCAATCTTTTGTGTGGAATTTTATTTCTGATTGCATAAATGGAAAAACCTTTCACTAATAATTAAAAACCTTATAGCTTTTGTTCTCTGCACAGCAGAAGAGTCGCACATCTGAGCTTTCTGCATTTTAATATCTTATGCTGATCTAGATTATTTTGTAGAATACATTTTCAGTTATTCCTACGAGGTTGTTCCCTTATCTGTTCCAAGACACTTTGGGTCTGTGCCTGTGTGATTCTTTGTGAGTGTGTATCTCCACATAATATATGTCATTGTAACAAGCGAGTCCTGCAGCAAATCTTTCTCTGGAAGACAAAGCATGATTTCTCTGGTTGCACACTTATTACGTCTTGAAGCATGGGACCACTCTGTCTTCCAGCAGTCATTTTGTAAACATCCAGAGACACGAGGACACATGGCTCCCTCAGACCTGTGGGCATACACGTAAAACTGCACGCACACACATACAGATTGGAACACATGTTCAAACATCAAGCTATGTCACCTGTCCTCACTCTTTTAACTGGCGAAGCAGACAGCAGGCGCTGAGAGCTTTACCAGGGGGAGGGGGAAGGAGGGGGGGTGATTCTGTAAATGGGCTTTTAGGATGGTCCTGGGCAAGTTTACGTTGGGTGAGAGCTGAGTGAAAACAACGCTCAACATTTGAAGTGCAATTAGGGCTTTGGAGGAGCTTTCACGGACCACAAGATAGGGGTCTGGACTCTGCCCAAGTAGTACGGCAGCTGTCAGCGGGTCCGTGCAAAATGAGAATGCTTCCCAGATTCTCTGGCTCTCTGTGGAATGGCAACAATAGACTTCATGCCAGAGACCAAATTAATCTGACCCCAGATCGAAGAGAGGAGGAGGAAGAAGTCATCAGTGCAGTGTAGTGTAGCCTGGATACCAGTGTGACATAATAAATGCCACACACTGAGGCGGGCCAAACTCAATGGCCTTCTGAGTTCCAAAAAGCTCTCAGTGCTTCCACGAAACTCCTGTGTTTACAGAAGACTAAGCTTAGTGAGTCATTCTCCCTCCACTAAATCTTTTTCAGAAAGCCTTGTATTCTTTCATAACATGATTATGTTGAGTGTAATTGGTGGGGTTGGAGGGCACAGATGGGGGCATAGCAAGCTGTGGTCTAAGGTGTGCAGTCTGACTCACCGTGGTTATGATATTGTGCAGTAGTGATCTTGTTTCGCAGGGTCCTGATGTCATCAGTTTGCAGTCTTACCCCGGCCCCAGCATGTCCCCCCCTGTCAGCTCACTTGGCACTCCATGCTTAACAAAAGGACAGCACGATGACCTAATCACTCTCAGCTGCAAGTGAAAGTGAACAAAAAAAAAAAAAAGATGTCGTGACACCCTTTAACCACCTGACTTTTTGCATGGACACAGCACAGCTGGAGCGACAAACTGAGTGTAGAACAAAGGAGGGGGATGAGGGCCCGTATGGGGAGGAGTAAGATTATCACTTCTCCTCTGCTGAAAACAGGCATTTATTTAAAATTCCTCATTGAATATGACAGGCACGATCCTCCAGTTCCTTCTCTCCAGCTGTTTCACACAGTACCAAACAGACACGTTTAATAAGGGTAGTATAGGCTTACTCGTATACGAGGACTCACATGTTAATACAAAGCACATGTGCTTTTTTCCATCATGTGTTCATGGTTTCTGTGCATGAAGATGTGAGATTTCCCATACAGTTTGTCCATCAAATTAAAGGGTAACACCACCAATTCTACACATTAAAGTGTGTTTACAGGTCTTGGGAAGTACTATATGTTAAAAAGTAATATAAAGCCTTTTGTGGCTCCAGAGGAAGCTGCACGTAATCTCATAAATTGCCTCGAGTGATGTCACTCAGTCGCTAAATTGCATTGTGGGTAATGTAGGCGACAGGTTTTGAAAAGGAAGAATGTGTAGAATAAAGGAGCTGATATTTCTAGGTTTGCTGTATTGATTTTGATAATTTTCTTTTAATATGTTATAGGAGTGCAATGCTAGACCAGTGGACCTGCCACCAACATTACCCACAATGCAATATAGCCACCGAGTGACATTGCTGGAGGCACTTTATCAGATTACAAGCAGCTCTCTCTGAAGCCACAAATGCTTTATACTACTTTTTTCACATAAGCAGTAGTCCTCCACTAGTATTATAAGTAAGTGTATTATTATTAAAAATGATTGTCAACATAAAAGAATATGACCTTTGAATCCTCTTTTATATCAAAAATACATTTGGATATATCAGAACCATTTCACCATCTATTTTCCCCCTAGGAACCATTGTGGCACACTGATTGACACTAGATATGAAACCTGCATCACTGTACCACAGTTTTAGTTAAAACACCGGGATCTTTACATCCTCAACCCACACATCACTGTACAGCAAGATCTCTCCTCCATGTACCCCTTTGTCATATTGGATATAGCTTAGTATTCTGGGTCAAAGACTCTATTTTATGGCTGTCAAATCTTGTAGAATAGCCTGGCCCGGTTCCTGCTGGCAGGGCCACTGTGTAAATGGGTCGTCTGGGACCAAGAGGAGCCAGCGAGCTCACTATAGCTGACAGGCGCACAGCAGTGTGCACCAGGTCCACAGCTGGATGTGAGAGGGAAATCTTTACCACAAGGAAGGCCTGCAATAAAGATGATTAAAATGGTTTAAATGGGAAAAGGCGTAAAGTATTTCCTCCCTGTATCGTACAATAAGACGAGTAACGCTGAGGTTACACATGCTGCTTCCAGAGTGTCACCTGGAGTATTTCCATCGCTGGTGACAAAAGCCAAACAGGGCGTCTGTCTCACTGGTTCCAGTTCATTGTCTGTCTCAATCTAATCTCTCAGAAGCCACTTAGGATTACCACTTAACAAAGAAATTATTTTTCACCAAATCTGATTTAATGATTAATTAATCGTATTATGGTTTTAACACAGCAGGGTGAATGGCACCACGTAATGACTGTGACGGCTCTGACTGACAGCGTACGGTATGTGCTGCGTACACACAAGATTAAGACTCGGGGTTGCATTACAGCATATGGAAGTATAATGCAAAAGAAATGTATTAAAATTGAAGTTAAACTCTTTAAATGTCCCATTCACATACACATTGTAAGGATGAAAGGTTTCACAGCCCATTTATATCAGTTTCTTTTTTATCATCTTTCAAATTAGATTCATGGAATAAGTGTTTGTTTGCGGCTAAATAAAATAAAGGCCCGTGAAAAATAGTGCAGTTTACGTGTTGCTTCCAGCCAAAACAACTAGGAACAGATGAGCTGTTTTTCACAATAAGGAGGGACCGCAGGAACCTTGTCCAAAACTGTAAACATTACAATATGGTCTATCCTATACTGTAATTATGAAACCCAACAAAAAGATCAACAGAATGCATTTGCAGTATGGAACAATCCAGCGATGCGGCCTTTCAAATGCTGTTGACACATAAAAGGATATAAGAGGTGAGCGATTTCATGTAAGCTTTGTCTGGCATCATCTTATTGACTCCATAAGCAGATGCTTGCGTGAGTCACCTCTATAATCATTTCAGGCTTTTCTCAAACAGACTGTGAATCACAGCTATTCTTTGTGCAGTCAGCAGATCCATGCTTGATTTGCCATCGAGCTGCACAAACTAAAAAAACCTTCAAATTAAATTACTTCAGTCACAGGAACTGATGATGTGCGCTGAATTTGATACAGCTGGATCGATGCTGAAATAAGAGCCGCAAATACCTTCAAATTGTTTCCCACAATGCGCAACAAATCTTTAATTGGAGCTAGTCACTCGCTAGTTTTGGACATTTCAGCTGGTCACCATTCAGCAAACTGTTTCTCAGGGCCTGTGTGCAGCTGTATGAAGCTATCTTTTCACCTCACACTGGTTAAGTGACAAGTGCTGCAGTTGCACTTGTCATCACCCCATCAAACCATCTGAACAGGCCAGGCTGGGATATTCAGAACTTTGATTTGACAGGCCTGAAAGCCTGGAAGGGATGTGGTCCGACTGTCAAAGTGGGAATGAAACTGGGGGAATTCCCTTCATCTGAAATTCGAACAGCTTGAACTGTGATGTGTTTTTTAATTTGTTTTGGCAACATACATTTTTCAGAGCCATGACATCTTGTGGCTGTGCCATATTATTTGATTTGATTCAGAAACGACATTATTTCACAGGAAATGTCATCGAGACAGCAAATTGATTTGCGTGTCTCAACTGCCGGGAGAGACATGATAGATTTCTCACCACAGGGAGGGTGAGAGTGGCTGCGCTCCATACTTCTTTTAGAAACATATTGAGATTATTCTCTTTATTTCTCTTATTTCCAAATTTTGAGCACATTTCTGTTTGTGCTGTGACACCTAAAAAGCAGCTGTCATGTCCAACCATACTGGATACAGCATAGGTTTCCACCCACCTGTCTGTTTGCTTGTTAAGCAAGACACCTGAAAAATCAACATGCTGGTCAGAGGATAGACCCCCAAAGGATGGGATGATTCAAATCTTTGGCCCGATCTCAAAACCCTTGCCCTTACCACTTAGCCCTATCCCTATATTTTGCACCTTGAAGCCTAGGGGTCGGGTGTCTTGATTCTTGTGGGGCAAAGTGTCAGAGCTGCCTGGCCAAGAGGTTTTTCTGTGCTTTCAATGTATTATGGTCCTTTTTTTAAAATAAAAACCATAAAACAATAGACAGTGGGAATGACAGTCCCACTTCTGGATGATTTCAAAGGTAAACTTCAGTCCAGCAGCGAAGTTCCTGTACTTGGTACCACAGGCTGGCAGGGTAGGAGCTCGGGTCGCTAATGTTAGCCTATAAAACACAATTGATAGCGTGAGGTTGTGTAAGAATTGCGAGGGTCAATGCTTTTCTATCTCCGTCAGATAAATGACAAATGGCATTGTGATAATAGCAGGATTTCTGTAGTAATGCCAGAGAAATCACCACAGCTGAAGACAGCATATTGGAAATGTCTGGTTGCATCTTTTCTGCATAAACACCATCCACGACAATTGATAAATTGAGTCTTGAAGGGTTGTTTTTTGCAGTGCTTCCTGGGAATTCATTACTATTCTGCTGGTAAGGGAAGACAAAATGATAACCAGATACAAAGGCCTTTTCTATTGACTTGAACAATCATTCATTTTTTGGCTCTACCAGAGGTCCCTCTTGTTTGTTTTTGTGCTCATGCTGTTTTCTCAGTTAAATACTAAATGTGTTACAGACTGTCTGCTCTTCATGGGCATTTGGCCATTCAAACCACACTGTGCCTCTTCTTCTGTGTACATTGCTGTTTAGGCTGTGCACCTCTGACTTCAAAAGTAGCTACAGGAAATATCCCACGTCAGATGGCTAGGATTCCTTTAGATTACATCCCCAGAAAACAGCCATTCCTCACACACGTGAGGGCACTCGTCTATGAAGGAAATTGGATACTGTAGACGGGATTTCTCTGTTGAAAGGGAAGCTATATAAGAAGCTATTGATACATTTAAAAACGCAGCTAATATTTACAATCTTATTACATTGAAATGAAAACATCACCATGCCTTTGGGTCATTTTTGATATTCCACTGTGGCCCAAACGATATAACCGGAGTCTCATGCGTCTTATTACACTGGCAGCACACACACGGGGGCGAGCAAAACAACAAGATCAGCTTTGCTCACACTTGCTCCCCTCTGCTCCTGCTGTCCTGCTTTTCACATTTACTCCCACTTGGGTCAGCCTGAGGTTCAGTTTTGATCCAGTTTAAGCAGTGGCGTCTCATAGCTGAGGTCACATTATCACACGTTAGTCTGTGTTGCCTGTGGGACATTAATTCTCTGTCACACCTCTGGTCGAATGTTGGGATGGTAATTTAACCTGAGTTACAGCATTGCTGTTGTTTTTGCAGTTAAGTAAGAGGGGTCAATGATCTGCTAAGGTAAAATCAAATCCAGACATTTTGATTTACCCTTTGACTCATAAAACAGTATAATCACACATGATATACCTGAAATAACAGCTGACCTCTGCTTATGAGCATCTTCATCCAGCTTAATGCGGGCCCAAGTAAAACATGTCAGGGTTTAAAGGAACTGTAAGTGATAAATGTGCTCAGAAATGCCTCGAAAACAAAGCACGGAGGTGTCAAAGTGGTTTCACAAGTGAGCCAAAATGGTAGAAAACTCCATCACATCCCTCTCTTGTGGCACCTCATTGTTAATCACATCCTTTCAGGTCAGGGCTGGAAAATAGCTGCACAAGAATGTTTTAATATTGCAGGAATGCCAACTTTGACACAAAAACAATGCTAAAAGTTAAAAACAGCACGTGATTCTCCAAAGTTCGAAGAGGCAGAAAGCTGCATTGTTGCCTGTGTAGGAGGAGCAGGCTTCTGTTTTTGACATCAGATGGCAGAAGAGTAATCATTTTCACAAGTAACTTAAAGACCTCATCTAAAAATATCTCCATGGTATGATAATCAAGGCATTGCCCCATCCAGAGAGACATACCACAATCAACTAATGGTGGTCAAATGTGGGCTGGCTCCTAATCAGTGTGGAATGGTAAGTTTAAACTTTTGCACAGCTGGCTTCCACAATGTCCAGCTCAGAGACAGGAACAACTGGACGGGGTTGTTGGCAAAACACAAGTGGTGAATTTGAAACGTCACAGTACAATAGAGATTTCATGAGCAGAGTTTGTGACACAAACCAGTTGACAATTTAATGTGAAACCTCTGAGAATGGAGGCATTTTGGAGTAGAGGACCTCTTTAAAGCAGCTACAAGGAACTTTTATATTTGCTGATTCTGGCGACCCCTGTGGACAAAAGTGGTATGAGCACCAACTCCTGTCATAAAGATCTTCAGCCTCAGCTTCATCAATGTAAAAACAGAAAATCTTCTCCCTGATGGGTTTCATTTGCCAAAGTAGGTCATATAGAGGCATCAGTATTAAACTGAGATTGTTTCATAACCACCTAAAAACTCCTTGCAATAGCCTAGTTTGGGAGAAGTGGGCTGTTGACAGATAGTAAGATTAAATGCGCTGCTCCCTCTGCTTGGAATCAGCTACAACATTGTCTGAATCTTCGGGGGCTGGTCCCACTGGGTGTTTGAAGTGATTCCAAATGACTTGGAAGAAAGACCATCTGGCTGTGTTGAATGCTGATGAATGTTTTGATGTTTATATCTCAGCAATTTGTTATCCGTCTTCATTTGAATTGATTGTTTAATGTACTGCAGCCTGCATGGCCAGAAATCTCGTGAAAAAACAAGTTTAATCTCAATTAGAATTTTCCCAAGTTAAATAAAGGTTTACAAAAACATTATGTAGAAACTGGCATTTTGTGCAATCTGGCGCCCCCCACAGTTTGAGTGCAAAACCACTGTCGTAAATACAAATCCCAGGTCTGTAATGTGGGTGCTAACGACAAACAAAACTCATGACGTCATAACAATGTTATGTGTTAAAACTTGTATGTTGAAGTAAACATGTATGTAACGCTGTGAGTGGCTGAGACAGAGACACCATTCACCCTATAACAAGACACTGTACCATCAAAATGATTTTGAAGCTGTTTTTTTAAGGGAAAAATGTTACATAATGTTGCTTTAAACAAGAATAATAAAAAATCAATAGTTTCAGTAAGTGAAAGATAATTACAATATTGCATTTAATTAATGTTACTACACCTTCTAAGCTTACTTTCTAGCATATATGTAAGATACCAGAGCTGGTCAAACATGACAGCTCTTCACAGAATCTTCCAGGATAATGTTGTTTTTATTAAAACGTTGTCAGCAGCCATTTTCATCTCTCGTTTCCATCCTTTTATTCAAGTGTTGTGTCTTTCTAAATATAGACAATGTCATTCATTCTGTCAGTGTCCAAACGCAAACATGCCACAATAACATAACATAACATCACGAGTTCACATTTGCCAATGAATCTACATACGCTAAAAAGACCCAGTTAGGAAGTGAACTTGGCTGTCTGCGTCACTGTTACCAAAAATCTCCAAAAGGTTTGTTTTCAGTGAACTGAAACCCAGTTTATGTGTGTACAAAAGGCCAAACGGCAAAAATCTTTGTTTAAAGAAATACTCATGTGCATGTGGACAGGGCCCATCGCTCTCTGTCTGTGTTCGTGTGTGTTGCTGTGACTATGCTCTGCCGTCCTCACTCTCCCTGCTCCCAGCGCTGCTCATGCTGCACACCTGTCTGCAATCGACTCATCACATCTCACAGTCAAACTGCTCACCTGCTTCTCATTAGCTCATCAGTTGGCAGCGTTTCAAACCCAACTCTTCATCGTCTCATCCACAGTGGTAGTTGCATGTCAAGGCTGAATTAGCTTGTTGTTTCTGGTGTTCAGCTTCTTGTTCATTGTGTATGTTAACCAGTATTTCTCCACGTGTCCCAGGATCATTAACCACTAGCTGGCCTTCCTGTCTGTCTGACTGCCAGTATCCTCCTAGCCAACAGCCGCGCCTGCCAGCCATTTGACAGATGTCAGTACTTCACCTTTCTTCTTCGTCTGTGTTCTGCATTTGGGCACAAATTGCAAACCATAACAATCATTAAAGTATTGATTTCAATGTATAATGGTAATTTTTGCTCAACGGATCAATTTCGTATTGTACTCACAAGATGAGACAAAAAGACCGTGTTTTGATGGACAAAGAAAATACTCTGGCTTGACGACTACATTAAATGTCTTGAACAAATCCTCATGTTCCAAACACAAGAACCACAAAAAGACTCTATAGGAATCTGAATCAGACGAGACAAAGTTCATCAAATGCCGGAAATTGCTGAAGTAATAACAAAAACCATCACTGCCTTGACATTTTGAAGGCAACCACATGTTTTAAGTGTTGAAAATGTCAAAAAAAAAACAACCAAAAAAAAAACAAACAAAGAAAACAATATGAAACATTGCAGATGATTTTTCTTCTGTAAATATTGCACCAATGTTAAAAAGATTTTCACAAAAATGAATTGTCCTTGTCTGGGGCTTGTTCAAGCTGCAGTGCAGAGGTGTATGTTACCAGTACTAGTAACATCAAAAAGTATACAGCAAGCATGGAGGTATCAAAAACTCACTTGATGCAGAAAAGGCTTTGCTGAACCTACCAGCCTCAACAAAGCAGTAGAGAAACTGTAACGCTTAAATTTAGGACAAAATGTGCAAACTGTCAAGACATTGTGTCTTATTGTTAACAGCCTTTTACATGGAGTGCAAAACGCTAGAGTTTATCTATACGAAGTGAAGGTGAACACCAAGACTTGCCGCGCCTTCATAGGGCATATTGTCAGTAGCATGAATGAGGCCATGTATGGAGCAGTTAATGGCTCTGTGCTATTTGATGGTAGCATCAGAGAAGGAGGTGATCAGTGTAAAGGTAACTGAGAATGGCACATCAAAAATAAATCCTGCTTAGAACAGCAGCACCATTAAAGAAAAATGTCAAGAGCATCAGCTTCACCTTAGGAGCTGATGGAGCGTCTGTTAACTTTAGTAGAATATTGTGTTGCCCATCGGCTTTAGCTTTCCTGAAAAGATTCATTTAAGGAAACCTTTTTCACAAAAAATAATGAACTTTTGATGCTCCTCATGGAAGGAGCTGAACGAAGTGGCAGTCATCTTAAGTGAAAATGTCATCAGACTAGCGCGCTGCCAGGGCACCAGATGGATAGACCATCAAAGGAAGGCCTTGACCTGCCTCACCACCAGCTTCAAAGGTGTGGTAACAGTTTCAAGAATAAACGTCCCGCCAACTTTAGGACATCCAGGCTGCAGACTAGGCAAAGATAAAGGCAGAGCAAATGACATCATGCCAGTTGATTCTATGAAGATTTGGTTGACGACCTTGCAAGTATGGAGAGTTTTGCCATGTGGAACTGCACAAAACTGCTGAAGCCTTCCCAGACATCATGACTGTTGTGTGTTTAATCAGTGGGATGCCCTGTGACTGTTTTTCACTCACAACACACATGAGGCCAGATTGAACACTGCGGAGAATGTTTTTCTCACAGTCACAAGTCTCTGCTGCCTTATTATCACTTTAACTTTATCCCTTTATCTTTACGACATTATCTTGTCGTTATAATTTTCCTCAAAATCCGATAATTTAAGATTTCCCATATGGCAACGCTGTTCATAAATATACACACCGGCCATTCATCGAGACCCACAGTTCTCCACTGGGTCCACTTACACCACAACTCAATTTCTGTTACCATGTTTTGTTTTTTTCTAATCCTTGTCTTTTTCTGGTTCTCTGTGGTCCATCATATACATGTGAATATACTTTTACAAACTCTTCAGGGACAAAACAGCATTGAGATCCATTCATTCCTTAAAGGTACTATATGTGACATTTTAGCACCAATTACAGTACAATTCCTATATAGAGGTCAAAGTAGTACTGTCCACTGTATGTAGAGATTTCAAATCCACCCTGTACAAACAGCAAGCAGTACTAATGTGACCTCTATATAGAATTTCATTGTAATTGCTGCTAAAATGTTACATATAGCACCTTTAATGTTAAACCTGACTGCTCTCCCTTACGTGATGTCACTTTGGTTTGAGTTTTTTAGATGCAGAAGTAAAATTCTCTCCCAAAAACAGCTCCAGAAGTCACTGTATTTTTTTAAAACTGGTTCACATCATTTTCTTACACATTGATTCACTGGAGTCTCCAACCTGCAAGCTGTTCTTTAAAGACCTGCCAGGTCTAGCTGTGATTGCTTAGATATGATTGGGTGATACCTTAACAGTCAATCCTCACAATAGATTTCAAACATGTTGGTTATTTATGATTGTTTACATCTGAAATGGCTTTGACTACATCCACCCATCACCAATGACAGTCCCGTTATTGGAGAGATGTTTGTCAATAAAAGCAAATATTCATATATTATTTTCTGTACTCCCCGTTCCAACAGAAGAAGTGTGTTTTTCTCTCCTTCACATGTCAGCTTCTGCTCTGCTCTCTCCTCTGCTTGCCTGCAGTCTGTTGGACATCCTGCTGACACTATTTTAGCCCCTTTCACAAGGGTGTGTTGACCGCAGCCTGCCTTTGTAGTTTGTGGACTAAATGCACAGCAGAGAGGGATCCCTTTTGGGCCCGTGGTTTCCTGAAACAAGCCATCTGCAACTGCTCCGCTCTCTACATGGCCTGAGGAAAGAGGACAGGCACAAATAAAGTGGATTCATATACTGTACGGACCTCAACAAAGAATTCATTCATTTTGTCGTCCTGCTGTGGGCAGAATTACTTCGACCCATAAAACCTTTTTATGGGTTCCACTCATAGCAATTAGCATCTCTGTTTGATGTTTGAGAAAGTCCTTTCCCTCAGAATCAAGGTCTGTTTTTTTCAAAGAGCAAATGCATGTGGATGTTCAAGGAAGGTCAACTCTCAGGTTTCATTTTTGTGCCTTTCTTGTTTCCTCTTTCTTCCCTTCCCGCCTTCTGTCCATTTAACCTAATGACCCATATTTAGTATCTACATGGTGGGGAGTCATGGTAGTTGATTAGGATGGTGGGCGGTGGTGGTGTGAAGATATGATGAGTGTTTAACCTCAAGGAAGCTTCAACAATATCTCTGGATATAATTATCAAATGTCTCAGTAGCTCACTGCCGGGCTCTGATTGGCTGCAGGACAATAGCTGAGGAGTGTGGTCCTAATCTTCACTTCAGATACCGAGCGTGCTCTGTGAAGTTTGAGTTTGTGATGAGGAGAGAACAGGAAGGAATGAAGAGAGAGAGTGGAAGAGAGAAAAAAAGGGGAAAACAGCGGAAACCCTTTTATAAAAGTGCCATTTCTCTCCAGTGGTTTCAAATGCAATAGAAATCAGTTCAGGTGAGTTCAAGGCTTCAACAATGTTCCATTTCAACAGCCTTATGTTTGCACCAAAAGCAAAGGTCGTTCTCTGCAAACAATAATGCATTCTGTACATAAAACTGCGTGAGTTTCATGCAGTTGTGCGACTGGCTCGGGTTGAAGCCTCAGGCAAAGGAAAATGCATATTTACCAGCCAGTTTATGCTTTACCATGACTCTTATTCCCATTATGTTTAATGCGTTGCCATAAACTTGAAAACATTGTTGCTTGAGATGAATTTGTGGAAAAACAAAAGAGAATGTAAAAGTACGTATGGATGCAGTTTAGGAGGATGGATGCCATGTTAACTGTTTCAATAGAGAGCTCTTCACAGAATATAATGTAGCCTCAGACCAGCTGTGGACACAAGTGTATTATGCATCAACATCTTCAACCCAACCAACAGCATAAATGTTGCAAAATCACAGATAAGTTTCTTTATGTTGCAACTTTGTCAAGGTTGAATATTTGTCACAACGCTGTTTCATAGTTTGGGGTTTTTTGGTTTGTAGATGTCTTGTTTTATTTTGTAGTTATAACCTCTTCCCTCTACTTCCTGCTCACCTGTGCTCCCAATGTTCTCTTTCTCTCCTGTGTTCCTGTGCTCCTGTGGTCTGATTGTCCCTCTCCACCTGTCTCACATCAGTCTCATTAGCACCGCCTTGTTCCCAGTGTCTCTCCACCTGCACCACATCCCGTTCATTAGTTGAGTTTGTATTTAGGCCTGTGTTGTTCCCTCAGTTTTTGACAGCTCGTCTGTTTCACTTCCCCACGTCCGTGTCCCTCATGTTCCTGCCGGTGTTCCCTGTGCTTCTTTGGTTTGTAATTTATTTCGTTTTTGTCTTTCACTTTGTTTTTTTGTTGGCTTGACCCCTGCATGTTTTTTGGTTTTGGGTCCTATTTTCTTAACTGTGACACGCTGTGCTTATGCTCTGGTTACGTTTATGCTCAAAAACCATTTGGTTAGGGTTAGGAAAAAACATGGTTTTGGTTAAAATAGCTATTATGGTCACCACAATCACAGATGGCGATGGTCTGGCTTCACATGAAAAATAGCCAGTTTTGTCACTACAAAAACTGCTGGAAATGTCTGCAGGTCTCCTTAAAAAACATCCAGCTTTGACACCATGAAAAAAGGCTTGAGGACTCCAACTACAGTTGTCTGTTTGGCAGCCTTGTTGGCTTTGTAGTAACACCACCACCTTCCCCTCCACCTCCTGTTGTGAAAGGTGGCTAATAAGCATATAATATGAACGTGATATGCTACATTTGGTACAAATGTCAACCTAGGACATTACTGTGGTTTGCAGAAATGTTACGTGCTGACATATCCTGGAGACTGGGCTGAAAAATCTTACATACTGCGCTTAACACAGTCAATTCTTTCTGCTTCAGCTCCCAAGTAAAAACAAATATACCCTGCAGGCCATTCATAAAAGTCTATTTCAGCAGTTTTAAAAGAGCAGACAGCTTTTAACTGACAATCAACGGGTGGTGAACAAAAACAACTGACAAATGAGCTCGAAACCAAAGGATTTTTTCAAGTGAACTTGCCTACAGATCTCTTGCCACCCTTTGCCCATGTTAGGTAACAATCACGTTTCAATTTGAATCCAACGGTCTCACTATTTATTCATTTCAAAAACCACAGAAACTTGAACCTAGAGTCCAAAAGTACAAACCCTCTCATTTTGTCCTACTCAAATTGAGAATTACTTCAAACCCACAACAAAACTGTTCAAACTCACGAAATGACTGCACAAAGCGAACAGCTACATGATGCTGCGGCCAGATCGGGGAGTATTTAAATAAGGCCAGCATGTAATTGTATCATATTAAAATGATGGCAGGATAAACATGTCATCTCTTATTTTGAAGTTGGCTTTATAAAACGCCACTTTCATAGGAAAATCACACAATGTTTTAATATTTCTGTTTTTCTTGCCAAGTCAGGGGGTCTGAAAGAGGCTTGTACTGTTCTGCATCAGTTTGACAATAGAGTCCATTTTGTTTGATAATGATGATCGATCCGTAATAGCTGCAAATTCAAAGTTGAATAGAAAAAACTGAATTTCACAGAACACAAGCTTGCATGGAGAGCTTCCTTTTCCCTCCTTTTTCCCTCTCACCACTGAGCTTCCTTTTCCCTCTCACCACTGTTTGCCGACTCACCTCCGTACACTGCGAAGAGCCCACGAGGACAGGGCCATCAAATGAGCAACAGATGAATCCAATTACATCATTTCCATCTCATTAGTTTAAAGCTTTTAACCTGATGATTCCTTCAGTTTTCGTTTTTATCTGATAAAGCAGCCACTAAGTGCCCTGCAGGGTAAAGGGCAGTTAGTTATGAGCATTTCCACCCCCCATGCTAAGATTTCCCAGCTTGCAATCCTTCCCCAAGACATGAAAAAGAGCCTGTTAAATCAGTTGTAGGAGATTTATTCTGGTGTTTTTTATGTTTTGTTGCCATCTCTATAATCATTCGGAAAGTCTGCCTGAGTTTGGTGAGTGGAAGAGCAACACTTGTGTATCGTGACACTGGGGTTGCCACAGATAATGCTCTAATTACAGTTTTCGAAGGCTCATTTAAGGATGCTTTCACAGATTTGTCTTCCCACACTTCTGAAGGAATTTCTCTGGTAAAGCTCTGTGTGCTTTAAACAACAGCATGAGCCATATGTTTTAAGTCTGTTATTTCACTGTGGTTATCATTGAGAAACAATAGCCCAAATGATTTGAAATCGTCTCATTGTCGTCCTTTTGCATTTTGCTTCAGTGATCATTTTATATGCAATAAACGGCTTGATTTTTGTGTGTTTTCCCCCCAGAGATCAATCATTGCGAGGTCAATCATTTTGTTTAAACAGGGAGAAAATGAAAGCTGCCAGATGAAACCGCACATCTCATTCTTGTGTTATTGTGCGCTGTAATGCAATCAGTGAAGCAGACCAAGTATTTTCCATACAGGCTACATGTGGGGCTGCACACTCTGACATCAGTCCCCTGTTCTTTCTCTATCTGGTTGCTATAAAACCGCTGAAATCAACTCCGCAGTGCCCTCTGAACCTGTGGCATCTGTTTTAGATGCTGAGGTAAGCACAGTCATACCCTGTGTGCTTTGATGGCGTTAACAATACATGACACGTTGTTCTCTCTCGCAGATTTAAACCTTCGCTGCTGAAACTGTTTTACAAACACAGAAAATTAAGAGAATCTCAGATCAAATCTAGCTGTGAAGAGATTTACAAAGCGAGCTTCAGTTAAAGCAGATGCAGAAGGGCTTTAATTATCTTCCTTAGTGTCACTCCATCCTGCTGGATCTTGTCAGCACAAGCTTTTAGCCGGGCAGCCATTTCCAGTGTTTTAATCAGTGTTTATAAGAGAGCCTGCCTGACCCTGATATGGGTTGGATGTGGTAGCCCAGGGGAGCAGGGACCGGCAACCTCCCATCCTGCCCGCTGAATGGAAATCAAATGGGAGATTACATCTTCAAACACGACGAGCATCATACTACTACACGACCAAATCTTAAGAGCAGAGGAACTCTGTACACTCAACATATCCCTTTCACAGGACTCATCGCCCACCGCCTCACCATCCCCATCATCCCCATCCCCCCCTCGCCTCTTGGCAGGAGTGACGACACTGCCGGTGAACAAATCGTTTCCAGCTCAGGTCACATTCGGGATGTTTAATCTGAGGGAAGTCCAGATGTGCTCGGCGAAAAGCAGGCGGCGCCTCTTTTGTTTATGAGTATCGTGATCATCTTGGAGATGCCGTGTCTTTTTTTCTGTAAGGAGAGAAAAGAGCAAAGCTGGCAAACTTTAGACACAAAATAGATCATATTTATTCTCCCTTTTCTTCAGCTCATTAGCTTGAACACTTATTTGTTTTGGCTACAGAGACAATCTATAAAAACACAGAGAACAAAATTCAGTACACGTATGCGTGCAGACCAGAGTGACACACTGCTGTGTCACTGAAATCATGGAGTTAATCAGCAGTGCCCTTAAATGTCTGTTTCAAGTGCCCTTGATCTTTGAACACACTGTGGTGCTTTAGCCAGAAACTTGATGAAAAGGCACAAGACATTTTGTGGGTCGAACACAAAAATAAACCATCAAGGTCCATCTCCTAACACGGCTAATAAAGTTAGCGTTGGACTTGAGTTTAAATCTTCAAAGAGCAAGAACGCTAATCTCTTTGAACAATATGATTTGCTGTGTTTGTCATTCTCAGGGAGATAGTGTGTCTGGCAGGGCTGTGTGTGTGTGTGTGTGTGTGTGTGTGTGTGTGTGTGTGTGTGTGTGAGGGGAGGGGGGGGGGGGGGGTGGAGACCACAAGATAAATGTTCCAATGACAGTGTTTCTCTCTCTCTCTCTCTCTCTCTCAGTGTTTCTTGAAAAGCTGTGAATGGACGTGAGATGAGCTCATGAGTGGTGAAGAGCTGAGCCACATGCTGGGTCACACTCAAACAAGATATTATGGAAACAGCCAGAAAGGGCACCCAAGGGAACAGGACTGCCTGTGCCACTGCAGAGAGATGTGAATGTGTACGACTGCACACACCTGTCATTCAGATGCACGTGCACACACTCACACACATATGGTGCACATGGTGTGAAAAGGAAAAGTAAAGTTCCTCATAACAAGTGACTTTGGTTACCACCGGTGACCATGTTGTCATGATGTCAGTCTGCTCACTCTTTTAAAAATGTAGAGCAATCCTAGATGTGGAAAAAACGTTTTTTGTGTCATTAATAACGTGAGACGTCTTTGATTAGGGACAAAGTCAGGTAACCTCCATCAGGTGACCCTCGTTGTCAGGCACGTTCTCACTCCCAACTCATCATATACGACAGCTTGGTCAGAAGCCATGAGCTTCAAACTATGATGCTCTACTTACCCCTATCCCATCAGTTTCACACATGAATAGTTTCACAGGCAAGTTAGCACCAATAAATATATAACCCCCAGTTAAACTGTAGAAAATAAAGCTTGCTGACAAACAGTTCAAATATAATGACATTTCATAATATAATGACTTTGGACTGTTATTTACATGGTCACGGTTTGGTTAGGTTTAAGCATAAAAACTATTTTAGGCCCCAAATCTATTTCTATGTAGGCAAAAAAAAGAACTACTTAGTTAGATTTAGGCAGAAAAAACTACTTGGTTAGGTTAAGAACAAAAACTTGTTGGTTAGGTTAAGAATAAAAACTTGTTGGTTAGGTTAAGAACAAAAACTTGTTGGTTAGGTTTAGGCAGAAAACTGACCCCAAAACTGCTTTTTCAGGTTAGGGTCAGGGTTAAAAAAAAAACATAATGGTTTGGTATGAAATAAGTATATTAAGTTGTGTTATGTTACGCATGTGACACAAGTTAAATACGCTACATAAGTCACCTTACAGACGTGAGTCAAAATAAGATAATGTTGACATTTGATTTCAGGACACAAAGACTGGTTTCCTCCGTCCATCCACCACAGACTCCTCCAAAAGCAGACTTTCTCGGTATTTATACTATATGACCTGGTAATTTTAAAAAAAACTTGGTGGAGGGCATTAAATGACAAGTGAAAAGCAAAAATGCACTTTGATAGCCGTGAACTTATTGTCAAGTGTTATTCATGCACCAAAGTATGTATTCCTACATACTTTACATTTTTGTTTGGCATTGGATATGAAAAAATCCAAGGTTCTGCAAAATGGTGATGATAGGGTTGGCATCTCTGTATTTAAAAAAAATAATTTATTCATTTGTTTGTTCTGGTTTTCCTTGTTCAAAGCCTTCTAGGCAAAAGAAAGTCTCACTTGGGATCCATCATCTTTTGTTAAAGATGTTTCCTTGTCTTTCCTCTGCTCTGACTCCTCTGATGTGCTCTACAGGGAACAGAATGTGCAAGAAAACTGCAAGTTTGTGCAATCCTGTCCTGACTGACATACAACACAGATTTACTGTCCAATTACTTCAATTATTTACTGTGGCTTTTTGGATACATTATGAGAATGACGATTTATGGCAGCATGTTGCTTGTTTTTTCCGAAACTGTTTACATGCAACTGCCTTCTTGTCCTCCACTGTTTTGGATCTCATTGTAGTTAATGGGCCCTAAAGTTAGGGTTACTGTACATATGTAAATAAGATAAATCAGACCGGTGGACAAGGAAAAAAAGAAAAGAAGGAAGGATGGAGATCAGGCAGGAAGAAATTAACACAGGAGGGAAATAAAATTTAAAATAACACTGTGGCAAAAGGTCAAACTTGTATTTAGTTACATTCCACTGGACATTAGAAAGGCATTAGTGTTGGAACATGACAGTCCTCAGCATCAGTTTGGGACCGGCTCCAAATATGTGACACTCAAACGCTCTCCAATTTTATCTAAGAAAAGAAGATAGCTGGGTGGCATTGCTGCATCAAAACATTTCACATTTCTGTCAGGTAATACGTCGAGCACAGGAGAGCAAACATAATCATTTTGAAGACGGAACCAACAAACAGCTCAGGGAAGAAATACTATTTCATTTCTGTGGGTGATTTGGAAACTGATTTGTTTGGGTTTGGGAGTTTAGCTGCTTATTTTTATGTCAATATTGAATGTTGATTATGCTTATAGACAAAGAGACTTGAAATAGTTGTTGACAAATGCCATTTTTCTGCTTGCAAATGAATTATACTCGTCATTTAGATGTATTCCTACAATAACCAGTGTTTATTAGAAAGGCTGCATTGTGATGCCGCCCATGTTGACTCTCACAGCGAGTAGTGGAGTAATAACACACTTCTCAACAAAGACGTGTTTTCTCAAAAACATTTAGCTCAAACCGTTGAAGGATTGTGAGAAAAATTGTGAGCGGAGACATTGATTTGTGTTATGTCACCACTCAACACCCACAAAAATACAAAACAGCTTGAGGTTGAAGAAACATTTAGTAGTGGTACTTAACTTTGCATTTGTTACTGATGGTCTGGAATGCGTTACATAACTGTGATGTGTTGTAACCCCCGCATACTGTCTGAAATCAGCACACTTTCCCTTTGAGAGTTAATACAATGAGGTTACGGTCAATTACGCTTTCATTTTCCAAATGTTGCTTATGTGTTGCACTGGCATCGGTCAACCACTTGATCAATTTTGTAATTTCTTTTTTGACAAGCGACTCATTGTGGGCCTGCAAATGATGACTGTAATGGCAGAATCTGACTGCACAAGCCTTAAAAGATGGATGCTTTGTCAGCATTGTCAATCATGGAGTCATAAATTCTTGCAGTGACATGGTCGACAACAGATGCGACCCTGACCAATCGCGGCTTGCCTTGATATATGAAACACTTTTTTTTTTTTTTTTGCCACAAACATGGCTGGAGATCTCCCGCTGTCTCCTTAAAATTATCCAGTGGTGTCACGCCTACAAATGTTGAAACCATGTCCCCTTGTTAAACCATGTCCCCTTTTTAATAATATCCAGATGTTACTCCACTACCATCCCATCCACCTCCGCACATGAAAGTAAGCCAATATGTAATCACAGCGTGATACGGCTCGCATTTCAGAAATCTCAATGTGAACACATACACATGACACGTACAAATGTACACTTTGCCATGGTTTGCATACAGTAAACGTAAACAGTCAGCATTGTTTTTTGTGAATGATTACGATGATTCCCATACCTTAACAAAGTCCTTTTTGGGCCTAAACCAAATCTTAACCACAGCAGCGTCAGATCAGGTCTTAGATGATTTGTAACAGCTTTGGACGGCACTGACGAATGATGTCTCACTGCTGATTTGCTGACTGATTTTTAGGGATGTCGTTAGGCCTGCCAGATGCTGCATTGGTTGACTTCACTGTCTTCACTGTGTCAGGTCAGGCTGTAATCGGACTGGTATTGTGCAGTCTGATCCCAGCATAAGCAAAGCGTCTGAAGATGTTTGAAGAGAGGAGATCAAGTCGGATGGTTGGGCACACAAAGTGTATGACACAGTCAATATTGATTTCTTTTGGTTTTCTTTGGTTTGTAAAGATAACTAAGTGCGGTAAAATTACAGCTTGCAAGCCACTCGTTGTGCTTCCTCCTGCACTAAAACAGCACTACAGGTAAGAGAAAAATTTGTATTTTTGATTTTGGGGTGCATTGTCCCTTAAAGCAGATCTATGAACAAACAGTTCCTTCATCATCTTTCTGGTCCTAAAGAAGGCCAATGTACAGATAGCGCTGAATAAGAACATTCTGAGGATTTTAGTTTGGCTTGTCTAATGTGAGACAGCTTTCTGATTGGACAGAGAATCTGCTTTGAACTGCCACTACACACAAGTCAACTCTAATTATCATAACAGTAAACTAGAGACGAGAATGTCACTGAGGAAAATATATATAATATATTAAATCCAGGCACCGTACATGAACACATAAACACACACTGTCAACAACTTTAACTTGTAGCCCTGTTGCCAATAACGCTGTGGTTTCTGCAGCAGCTCTCAGTGTTATCAATAAGTCCTTGGGAAGTTATGGAATAGACTAAATAGTCTAGTTCTGTTTGATATACACTGGTTTTCTCTTTCCTGTTTCCCTTCCATTTGATATGTCTGGTCAACGGCCTCATGGCCAGGTGGATGATCAGACCACATCCGCAAGTTCATCTCTGCATCTGCCCCCAGTTATCTGCCCCACGCAGTCTTCAAGGGATCTGACTTGGAAATATCACACATTAAACATTTCCTGTGCTGGTTACAGTTCATCTCAAGACTTATATTTGAGGTTAGCCCTAATTCTGACATTAAACACGACATGAAAACCAGAAATTACAAAACAGACGGGCTTGGAACGAGCTCAGTTAAAACTCCACCGGTCGCATTGACAGGGAGATGAAAGGCAAGTGTTGAAGGGGCATGGTGGAATCATGAAAATGTTGTGTGTTATCGCCTGGTACCAATCAAATGTCCATGTTTTAGGCTCAGTCCTTCCATCCGGTTTTTGCCAAACCAAGATGGTTTGTTTGTGATATGCATTACATTCCATGCTGCTTCATGTGTTCACAACCTCAAAATGAGTCGGGGCTGCTATTCTGTTATTATCGAACCCGCTGCCCATCAATGAATTCCTGGCTTTTTTAACAGAATGTCTAACTTTCTTCACAAATACATCAATACACATGCGATCCAGGGACTGTTCAGCCTGTGTGTTTCTGCCTGTGTTTACCTAAACCACAAGAAAGGTTAATCTGCTAATCCTCAACATCTTTAAAAACCATTTGTTATTAGCCTGTTGACTGATTTACAAAGAAACAGAGCCAAAAAACTTTTCAAAGTATCAATCAAACCCAGAAAACCAATCTTTTTCTATTTTCGTGGATAGTTATTGATGCCAAAAATCATCCTCGGGGGATGGGTGAAAGAGTTTGAGCTGAACTCTAGCATGCCTCGCCTGCTTTACGACGGCTGCATCCATTTTTGTAATTAAGATGTTTTAATTAGGCTTATCCTTTCATGTTGGGGGAACCATGACCACAGTTGTGCCTCTCTTTGTGAGAGCGCAGAGGAGACACTGGATTTAAACTGTGCCAGAAGAGCTGCGGTCCGCCAACCACAAACCACCGATGCATTTTAAGTGTCTGCATCGCTCAGTGAGAACATCCTCGATGAGGTCAAAAGACCATGAACGAGGGCACATCTTGAATCCTTTCTTTGTCATCGTGCATCACTGTCACGGCACCTTTTTCAGGATTCGCTTACTTCATCATTGTTGGTGGGCCATGTGAACAAACATGCCTGAATATTAGTGAGCCAGAGGAGTGTGGAAAAGCGCATGAAGCCTTCAGACTGGCGGTGATAAATTAACCAGGCTTTATTGAATAAACGGATGTGTTATGTGTAACGATATGACGACCTGGGCCGGGGCTTTCGCGTGGAGGATGTGTTACTAATTCTTCCTTCCTGGCCTCGCTCGGGACTGCTGCATTGTGTTCGAGCGGGTTTCATCAGCAGAATCTGGCTTTCACTACTATAGGTGGAGTTGGAGGTACGTCCCCAATCTGAAGTTCAAGGTCAGCCATGGATGCCTTCGAGAGATTGTACAATGGCCCCACATAAAGTATGTTCACTTTTTGATGATGCAGTGTTTACTTCAACAGGCTGCTGCAGAGCAGAAAGAAGATAATGATTTGACATCTCTGACAATGTTGAAGATACAGCAACCTAATATGTTAAATTTGTGCATTTCATACCGATCATGTCAACATTTCTTCAATAAGTATCAAACAGATATGTTGAAACTTCCCAGTTTGTGTTGTGACCAGGGGCGTGTCCAGACTTTTTTGACTGGGGCAGCCCGAGTTGGGTATCGACTTATGCAGGGTAGCATGAAGGATGTGCGCCCGCAAACGCACATTGGAATAGCATTAATTTACCATTTCTCATATACTTTAGTTACTAACATTACAGCATCTCAGAGTATCTAGCATTCATGTGTTGTATATCACATTCATTTAGCTTACACTTTTATCCAAAGCGACCGATAGGTGCAATTAAAAGATAAATAGTCCTACCAATCACAACACACCACAGAGGGACCAAACAAACGTCATAAAGCTTCCATGCTTTTTTCTTTAAGCACCTCAAAAACAAATTGTACCTCGAAAAATAGGCTCCATAGAAAATAAAACTACTCATCAAACAGTTGATTTGGATATGAGTTCCCACCTCTCCGGGCAGCTGTTAATACAGGGAACCGGCCCTGGTTGTGACAACACTGTGGTTAGGGTTAGGAAAAGATGTTTTGCATTAAAAACCAGACATCTCATTAAAAATATCCGGTTTGTGGACAAAAAACAGGTTGCTAAATGTTCCGGTCTCATTAAAAACATCCTGTGGTTTCATGTTACAAATGTTGAAAAGCATTTTCAAACAGTGGTTTCTTGCTTGGCAGACGTTTTGCCAGCTGTCACGTCACAACAATCCCTTCCTCCTCCCTAACCTAAGTGACTAACGTTACTACTAACGACTCACCTTTGACTTCTGGTTTC
Source organism: Pagrus major (assembly GCF_040436345.1). NCBI lineage: Eukaryota > Metazoa > Chordata > Actinopteri > Spariformes > Sparidae > Pagrus > Pagrus major. The sequence continues at coordinate 26,972,688 of NC_133220.1, forward strand.
ACACTGGACACGAACAGCAGAATGAAAGTACTGCGCATGTTTAACCCATCAGTCCTTGCCCAACCTCGTCCCAATATGAACTTTTCACTCTTTATACTACTTCTCCTCACTGCCTCCTTTGCAGCTGTAATAATTAATACAGCCACTAGAGGTCGCCACCCCACAACAGCCTTGTATATAGTTCGTAATAAGCTGCTTCCATTTTCAGCCTGTATGGTAGTTTTCATGGTGAGCACAAATGTATCCGTTGTTTGAAGAAATGCACAAAGGCAACTATTTATTCTGGCGACTGGGGTGAATAACTCGAGGGTTCTTTGAGACGCTAGCAGGTCAGCTGTCCTCTGTAAACTGCCTGCAGCACATGATAATTGTACACAAAGAAAGTGTTCAACAAAGCCAAATAATCCTACAGTGAAACAGAAAGATATGGTTTTGCATTCAAAACACCATGAATATGAATGTGACCGCAGGCCTCACTGGACTTTTATTTCTGGAACTATTCAATGTGTTGACAAAAGTTTTTTATTCACCTTTGCGAGTTCAACTATTCAAAGTGGTGAAGAATTCTGTAAAAGTTACAATTCTGTTTCCAACACTTCACAACAGCCTTTCACATTTGCAACGTACGCCCCAAATATGCAGCGCCAATACTGTTGCATTAATGATCTGAAGCCCACCTCACATCATTACCTCAGTTCACTTCAGCGATATCCACTTCTAAAGTGTGTAAAACTTTATTCTCCAGGTCTGTTGACAACTTGTCAGACAAATCAGCAATAAGGGGAGAGAGACACAATCCTTGAGGAAGAGTCGGACTGATAAGAGAAGGGAAAAAGAGAAGGATGGATCTTGGATGTGTGAGGGAGAGAAGAGAGAGGAGGTTTATTTACAATTCCGCTGGAGGAGGGATGAGCTCACGGACCAGCTGCATCTTGTGGGGAGCGTAAAAAAAGGAGCAGGGAGGGGGGGGCAAAGAGAGGAGTCAGATCAGAGATCATTTCTCATTCCCCAGACTCGGCTTCAAAGTCCTGCAAACGCAGCAGGGAGGCAAAGCCAAAAATATGGCCTCCAAACTCAGCCGCAGACAGACGCACAACATCGATTCTGTATGAACACGCACATGCAGATTCAAACGCTGCGAACATGCAGACACAGCTTGGGGTCACAGACGCAAACAAACTGGAACTGCTCTGCCGAGTCTGTGAAAGGAGCAGTCGGGGTTAAGAGGTGAGGAAAGTGGAGAGGTGGGGGGTGAGGAGAAAGTCGCTACTTGGGGGACAGGCAATCATACAAAGTCATTTTGCTGCTGGTTCTGCGAGAAAGTACATGATGACAGGCGTCACATGGCAGCTTACGAAACAGTCAGGTCTGTTTGTAGTAGAGGGAGAGAAGTGACGACAAGAGTTTGTAGCCGGTGAAAGCCTCATTAAGATTCAGACCTGCAAAGTCGACGACTGGCTGGGGCGGGAACAGGATGTCTTATCAGGAACACAAGGAAAACACATGTGATACACCAGCAATGTGACACTACTGATACACATCTAATGATACAATGCTTACTGGCTCCACCGATCAACCTTTTTAGCCTACAAAATCTGAAAGAAAAATATCACCGCAGGTTTTCAACACTGGCAGGAAGCACTGCGGAGCTTTTATTTCTAATGAACAGTCCTCCTCCTTTCTCAGCCCCTGTGCAATATTCCCACAGTGCATTGTTGTTATTTCGCATTCCACAAAGGTATTGTCCCATTTTTGTGCCGAGGTATACACCAGAGGTTTCCCAGGAAGTGGTGTAATGAGCAGGGGTTGACAGGGGTTGACACGGGAGAATTAGTGCCTGCAGAGTCCCTCAGCTGGGGGCAGATGAGGGCCAAAGCTGAGGCCTTTTGTCTCCACCAGCAGGTCCTAGTCACCAGGTCCGAGCACTGAAGGGAGCCTGTAAATCCTGAGCAGCGCCAGTACAACTGCGCTGCAGATTTTTTCGTGTTCAGTTCATAAAAACCAGGGTTCAAATCCGTAGCTGAGCCTTGTCTAAAATCTGGATCTCACCACTAAACATTTCCTTCTGTAACCAAGTGTGGAGTGGGAGCAAAACAGTTAAGCTAACCTCAGCCCCTATGCACAAACACAAACACACTGGGTGCGACCACAAAGAGGTGGAAAGTTTTGTCAGGTTGTTTGAAATCTGCTAATCCTATAACGTCACCGGAGGAGGAAGCAAGGTTTCACACAGGATTTAGAGGTGACTCAGACTAAAAAGTCAAACCTATAAGCCCAAATGTTCCATTATACGTTCACGTAAACTAATAACTACCGACTTGTGCATCAAGCCTACACTCTGAAACATTGTTTCCTCCCAGATCCAAAATGTCCACCCACAAAGATGAAAGATAACTCCTCTAAACAGCTCCGCTCCCAGGGTGGGAGGCTAAACGAGAACCTGGTGGCGTGGCAGAGGACCAGAGAGGCAGATGAAAAGCTCTGTAGGCTGATAAGGAAGCCAGGCAGACTGGATGATGAGAAACCAGAAACAGGGCCTGTAATGGCGGATTGGAGATTTACTGTTTCTGCCTGCCTGCTGCATGTGGTCGGCTTCAGTGACAAAAATGGCCACCTAGATAGAGACAATGAGAGGGGCAGAATCAGGGGAAGGGAAAGACAGAGCAATAGAGAGAGACTAATGATGAGCACTTTGAAGGAGCAGCTTTTAAAGATGTTTTCCCACAATGCAATCTCCTTTTTTAATGTCACATCATGGGAGAGGTTCAAATTATCATCCATGCACAGTAGCCTACAGACAACAATAATGCACATGGTTCCATTGTGAATGATGCTTACTTAATGTGTGCCAACTGTAGCTGCTGTTAGCTAGTTAGTTAGCTCATTTAGCCGTGCAGCTAGCAGCCCATGCTCTGAACCTGGAGCACCGAGGGAGTGTTGGTGTTTAACACCACCAGCACAGGAGCTTTGGACAGGACAGGGCTAGCTGGTTAGCATGCTAACTTCCATTGATATCTCCTTAACATTATACATAGACATCATAACATTAAAACTGTAATTTTTTTGCATGACATGTTATTTATAAGCTTTTGAGGTGCTGGTATGCAAGCCTTGTCTCCTGCCCATTTCTTATGCGAAGCAAAGCTAACTGTCTCCTGTCTTTACCTTCATAATTAAGGGACACGTTTAAGAGTTATTTCAATCTTCTCAACTAACTCAGGCCACTAATTGTATTTGCCAAGAATATCCAACTTTCCCTGCAATATCATCTGTAAATTGAGCAGTGAATATTAATTATATTGCTTTTCATCCTCGCTGAAACTCTGGAGTGGCTAATACTACTGAGAGACACAGGCCAGGTCTCCGACTGAAAAGCTTGGAGGTTTATTGACAGATCTGTCACACCTTCAAAGAGCTTTTTAGCACACTCTTCTTTTCATGATACCTTTTGGCTGAAAATACCAGCCCAGCGTTCACACCATATGCCCTAGAAAAAGAGCAAAGACAAATGTACGATGAGAGCAGGTGTCATTTTATGAGAGAAAGAAGAATGAGAGCATATAAAAGTCAGCTTGTGAAGAGAAAAGTAGCCAGGCAGTAATTTGGATCATAGATTCCTTAATATAGAAATGTGAAGCCACAACTAACACAGAGGGAACACAAAGGGAAGAGAGAGTGAGAAAGTGGAACATTAAAAGAGAAAATAATAACGTTGCTGCATCTTGACTGCAAATTCACCCTGAGTTCTCACTCTGATCACGTCTCTACATCTCCCTCCTCCTCCCACCTCACTGGGTCTCTGTCTTCAATCTCACAAGGCTTCAGATCCCCCTGCATGTACACACACACACACACACACGCACACACACACACACACACACACACACACACACACACACACACACACACACACACACACACACACAAACACTGACAACCTCCCACTCACCCCCTACAGCTTGTGCTCCTGGCCCCATTGTACCAAACTGATAGCTCGAACATCTAGGGAATGTGCCTTCATCAAAACACTCTCCCATCTAATTAACAGCCTGACAGCGGGATAAAAGGGGAAGGATGAGTTGGTCTCTGTTTCCCCCGATTTTTTCCTCATTTTCACCCTACCTTTCCTGCCAGGTTTGTGGAAGACAAAAAGATGAGGAAAAACGCAACAGAGAGGATGGCGCTGGGAATGGCTAGGTGGTTTGAGGGATCGGACATCATGAGATGGACCAAATGGAGTTAAGTGGAGATGATTGTTGGCATCATTACTGTCGAACTCTGTGCCTCCAGCAGATGGATTTTTTGTTGTGCCTGGCTGCACCACAGATAGCGTGTTAAGTATGTCTACTGACAGGGCAGGCACCACTGAGGCCACAGATGTTAGGTTCTTTGTCAAATTCTTTGAAAAGTAGGAAATATGACTTCCCATGCATGATTATATTGTCACTAAGAGGAGTTATAGTCTAAAATTACACACATATTGGGTTTTGGCATTTTTTAAAGGGCAGTATTTATATTTTAGACTCAATTTGACTCTTTCAAGTCATAAAGAAAAAAATAAATAAATAAACTTAATCAAAGTGGAACCTACATTACATCAGCCCATAGTAAAGAGAGACAAAATAAATTAAAAATTAGTTTTAACTCTTAATTTAATTAATAAAGTGTGAAATCTCAAAACTTTTTTTAACTTACAGATTTTAGTTGATTGTTTGTAGTAACTTATTTGGACTTCTGGCCTCAGTGGTTTAAAAAAATCTGTTTCTAGTCCTGCCTACAGCCACAGGCGATCGGCATGAAACTGATAGCCACTGCTGGACACTGGTAAAAATTGAATAAAGCTCCAGAAAAGAGAGTCAATGTTTAATGGCAGGAGATCTCTCTTCCCATAGTACAGAGAAAATACTCTGACGTTAGACAGTTTTTATGAAGCTATTTTATTGACAGTGGGATGTGAAATGCTGCTTTCAGAAGTGAAGTTGGGATTACACAGAGGTCATTTTGTTGCGAACACCACAGAGAGGATTTTGGTGTCAGGACTCTCATAGTTTGAAAAAATAATCTCACTTAACTTTTCATCTACTAGCTTTTCCAAACCTTTCAATCTACTTTCTCTGGTATCACGTGAGTGATTACCCACACCGACCACCATAACTTTTACTACACCTGCCCAGGGACTGCAGCTGAAAATTAGCCAGGATGGTGAAACTGGGACATTTGAGATGTTGTTAATGTGTAATGTCCCTGTAAGTTTAAACTGGATGAATACAAATAAAATACATTGGTTATGTGATAACAGCTGAACCAATTAGGTTCAGGTTTTCTTAGCTTTAAACAGCGTCTGACAGTGTAGTACTACTTTAACTATGACTGTTTTGATTATGACTTTTACTTCAACACTCATTACTAAATACATTCATATACTCATTCACTTTCTCGCAGTAAATCTTTAGATATCTTAGATACTAAGATATCCTAAGTGGAGCCCACCCAAGTGAGGGTCAATGAAGATAAATCAGTCAGGGTTTTGTTCAGGTTTCTTTTCACCTAATAGTAAAACTGTACTAAGACTATCTCAAAGGTCCATTTTGTAAGTAAGTTGACTTTTGAGTCTCATCCCAAACTAATTACTAACTTGTCAAATACTGACACTCTGAGGTGGTAGGTCTGGTCGGTCGTTACCCCAGAGCGTCAGTATTTGCGATTTGGTAAGAGACTCAAAAATCCACTTTCTTACAAAGTGGACCTTTAAGGAGTGAATGATTGAAACCATCAGTGTGTACTCTGCATCTGTGCAGCTGTTAAGCAACAAACTCTTCAAGGCTGTGCTTTTACCGTCTTACTCTTAGATATATAACCTGCTGTCACTCTCTCCCAGGCTGTAATTAACGATTTATTCTTAACCATCCTGCCAAATGAAACAAAAAAAAAGATGGACTGAAAACAGTCTGTGTACCCAGACTCCTGTTTTTAGTGGGAAGGATGTGTCCTAAACCTGATGACCCTGAGAAGCTTTAACCATCCCAACCGCTTTACACTCATTCCTATAAGCTTTCTACAGGTTTACCTTAGCATGTGAGGGCTCCTGACATACATCATTGACTCTACAGACAACTCACTTACATCTAGAAGGCCCTCTCATTAGAGTTACAGATAACTGAGGTCAAAGGTCAAATGAAAAAACCTTGTAGAGCATAAAGAGCAAAAGTTGCCAACAGACTGACCACACACACACAAAACATCTGGGGTTTAACCCAGAGATACAGAATCTGAAGCTCTGTTAGTGCTCAAGGGCGACTTCATTCAGTGTGTGTGTGTGTGTGTGTGTGTGTGTGTGTGAAGGGGGGATGCTGAGTTAGCATGCAGTGGCTTATTTGACCACTGTCAGTCTGGTGGGAGCGTTCAAACACTCAAGGCCCAAACTGCTCCGATAGCCGGTTGTGATAACCCCTGGTGACCTCTGTGTCTGACATCATCACTGCCAGAGAGAGGTCAGTGAGAGGGTCAGCCAGAGGGGCGCGGGGGTGACTTACCCGAATATACAAAGGCGAGATGAATGTGTGTGTGTGCCAGGGTGTGTGTGTAGGCAAAAATGTAACCCCCAAGTGCAGTTGTACTAACTTATTGTGTTTTTCTTTTAATGGTTGGAAGGTGTCGTCAATTCATGTTTCCTTCGCTGTGTCCTTTGAAATTAACTTTATCCCTAAAAGGTGCAATATGTATGAATGGCCTTGACTCTGTGGGGTTTGAATGAAGTGTGTTTTACGCTGAGTTAACAAGACAACTGAGCTCGTCTCCATTCTGTAAAAGAGAGAAACTCACGCCTTTTGAGGTACAAAGTGGTGTTAGGAGACAGGACAGGCTGGGGCTAGCTGGTTAGCATGCTAATTTGGATAGATATCTCTGCAGCACAATACATGGATGTGACATATCAAAACTTTTTCTTTACATTCTGTTGATACTTTTAGTTCATTTCTGAACGTTTTAACTTAAAATATAAACATATTTCACCTTTAGAAGAATCCACAAGTTTGTTAACTTTGATACAAAAAGTCAACGATTGTTATTTGACATTTCTCGAGAAAAAAGCAAAGAGAGCTGCCTTCAGCTGAAGGTCTGAGTCAAACCCCAGACAGACAAAGTCAAAATAACCCACATGTAGAACAGTAGCTCCAAAGATAACATGGCCCAGCTACCGTAAATACGGTGACATCACACTGATGCTGTTCTTGTGTCAGACTCTGCCCCAGTGGCAATAAGCAGAGCAGAGTCGTAAACTCCTGAAGTTGCCGGACGTCACAGCACTCGAGTGCCAGAGAGCGTTCGCAGGCCCGCTACGTCAGCAGGGTGAAGTATGGACTGGGGATTCACTCTGTGAGCCCTGTGAGTCTGGGAAGTGTCATCATGAGTGTATTTCCCTTCTTTATACAGAACTCTCTGTATGTTCCCTGCACACAGGCACAGAGGGGTCGGTTACGAAATGATGCAGGCGATAAGCATCTACGTCATCATGCGCTCACCTGTGCTCTTAAACGTGCAAAATCTCAAAACAAAGTACTTTAGAGGGAGCATTTTATCTTTCACATGAAAATGCTGTGCGAGCGAAAGAGAGACTGAGATTGACTGTGTGATCTTCTATTTTCTCTGCACAGCAGGCGAAGCACTGGAGCGTCCCTCTGGGGTCCAATCCTGGAGAAATCCCCCACCAGACAGTGGAGACGCTGGTCAGCAAGGGTCACGGAGCATGCTCAGTGCAGTTTTCCCACAGAACTGGTGTGGTTTGCATCCTCTGTCCCGCTGCGTGACCCTCTCTTACTACATACTGTGTCATGCTGCCCAGGGAGCTGTCACTTCCTTGAGACTGCCGGTCAGCCCTGCCCCTTGAGCCAGCTCAGGTTTTTGATAACATGATGAAGACGTGGATGGCCTGAGTTTACCCAAAGGTTGTTAATCAGATCATGTAGTATCTTTCTATTTTTGGAGTCAGTAGTTATAAATGACCCCCTACTCTACTTTGTTAACCCACCCCAGTCTTGTGGCTCCATCCTTCCAGGATGTATATCCCAGTCAGACTTCATGTGGAAGTCCACGTCCAGGCCCACAGGCGTTTTTTCACAACCCATCCGGCTGCTCCAGGTATGACACAGCCCTGTCCTCTTAATCACCAGCCGACCACCCCCTGCATTGTCCAGCACAGTGTGGGATGTAGGGGTGTGTCCGTGGGGGGTCACCTTTCCTCTCCTGGAGCACACACCCTCTTTCACAATCCTCATTCAACCCTTCGCTGTAAGACGTCACATCCTGGACACACGTGCTTACTCACAGTAGGCTGCGGAGGATGCAATACGGGGCGGCGAAGAATTCATGGAAGGAACACAGATTCACACACGCGCGCACATACACACAAACACACACAAGCCCGTCGGCCTGGCCCAACACTTTGACTCCCACCCAGTGTTCACGCCTCACCGCAGGTGGACGTCATCACTTTTTAAGTTTATTGCTCAAGAGAACAACCTGTGAATCAAAACCTTTTGGCTCGAGATTCAAACGAGTAAAAGGAAGCAGGAAACACTCCTGTTTGTTCTTCCTGTCTTTGTACATGAAGTTTTTAATATTTCCCAACTGAAAGAGATCAGTCACGATTTATGGTCAAAACTACCTCCCCCTCCTTTTCCAGTTATCTTCTACCCCTTTAACACAAGTCAGTCTTCCTTTAGAGATAACTATATGAACGCACTGGCACAGAAATAGATCGAGGCTCGTGTTTCTTCAAATGCACGGCTTTACGACTTCTCTAGAGATGCCTAAAATATTGAATTTACTTCCATCGCTGTGTCTGCTTTATGACTGCGGCTCTCCAACAACACCACAGAGGTTTCCCATGAAAGATTAGCAATAGGTGGACCAGAGAGACTGTTCTGCTGGAGTCTCAGGTGATAAAACAGGCTCATAACAATGATAAACTTAGCAGTAAATGTGGACTTGCTTAGTGGTCTCCTGGCTGGTGCGTCATGTGTTTTTACAGGGCCTGTGGGCCTCTGACAGTCTATTTAGTGCTGATGATTGTTCCACTTTTCTCATCCAAGAGGTGAACCGGCTGTTGATCATCTTTGTCCTCATCTCTCTGTGGTGAATTGTTGCTCACAGTAATCACACGCAAAGAATGAGATGCCACACATCATGTATTTAAAGACATTTGTCAGAAAAGGTACAACCTCATGGTTTGTGGCGTTTGGTCTCATAAATCACTGTGATTGAAGATGATCTCGGGGGCCGGAGAGACGGGAAAGGAAGACGAGATTAATGATGACTGTGAGGTAACTGCAGCGTCTTACCTCCAAATCTTCTTGACTCATCTGTTCCTGCTTGAGGACTTAAACCTGCTTCTCTCATGTATAGGTGAAAGGCTGTGCAGTGTTGATGTTCACATTAATACAGGTCACTGAATCCAAACCACATATTCATTCAAAGCTGCACTGATCACTTTTGGCCACTAGGGGACAGAACCCCACAGCAAGCTAAACGTCACACAAGTCTTTATAATGTTGTTAGTGGCAAATAACAAACTATTGCAGAGCAACAGTAGCATGCTTTTGGGGTCGAGTTGCTGGTGACTTGACTGATTAAACTTTTTAGCCTTCTTAACAACCTTCTCAGAAATTAAACTTGCTCTTAGAATGCTAAATGCTTTCGTTGTTCACCAGCAAGTCGCTAACATCGTCTGTCCGCCATTTGGTGCTGGAAAGGTAGAGCACAGTACTGACCTTTTGCTCATACTGAAATTGGGCCGCCAGAACACCATAAGTGCTTACTGGTAAACTAATCAAAATTAATTAGCATTTTTATATTTCTGATATTTCTGACCAGCTGTCTGTTTAAAGATTTAAAGATGCACTTTATCTTTATCTTCATATGAAAAGTGAAAAAGACTTAATGAATGAATGAATGAATGTAATATGAACCACGTTGTTGTCACTGACAAACACAGAAGGAATTATCACCCATCTCTGGCGGTCCCCTCAGAGTTTTTCAGTCTTTCAGCTCATTGTTTTGGTTTTATTGCCCACTTTACTGTTACGCTTCATCCATTATATGAGCATCCAGCAACAAACAACATGCAGACAAAGTTTGCAACTTCGAACATAGCGGAGCATTTAGAAGCTAAGGAGTCAACTGTCTTCCTCAGGAGTTGGTGGAGAACAAAACTGAGCACAGCAGATGAGTGAATATTTGACTTACATTCATCAGGTGTCCAAAAATATGACTAAAACAAATGTTGCAACATGGAATACTATGAACTGGATGAGGTGATAGGCCTTACTACATCAGTGTCCTGTCTGGAGCTTGTCGCACTGCCTCCAAAACCGAATTAATTTAGGTTTAAATGAACTTGTGGTTCGGAGTCTGTGTGCAGGTGCTCTATCAACCAATCTAATTTGGACAACTACAAGGTTGCAGGCTGAGGCCCCAGCTTGCATCTTACAATAGAAAATCACTTCAGCATCACTCGACCTTTCCAGCTGTTGCAATATACGTGGCCTGGGTTTCTGAGAGTCTCAGGACTGTTCGGTGCCACGATAGGCCTGAGTACTGTGCAGAAAACAAAGCTCTTCCAGACAGCTCAGGCAGGCTGACAGTAATCAGGCCACACAAACAGCTATTGTTTGTGCAAATGTTTATTCCAAATGTACCTCTCATTATTTCTACTTTGTTCTCTGCTACAGGCCGGCGGCGAGGTCACAACGCAGATGTATATCTGATTTGTGTTTTTCTTGGCTCGCTGCGGGCTTATTAGCATGCTGTGTGGATCTCCTTGCAATTCCCCTTGTGGTGGAGATCGACGATGTTTGTGTGCCCCGCGCTGCAAAAGCAATTGAGTTTGTGTACATTAGATAATGTCGCTGCTCTGTTATATACGCCAAAGCCACACTTTCCGGGGGCTGAATTAAGTCGGTTAATTTCAACAATGGCCTTATGTTTTGTCGAGTCTATGTGGAGTTAATACAGCAGCACAACTTTACAGCTTGTGCTATGGTTATAAGAGCTGTCGCACAACACAAATCTTTGTCGTCAACCATAGCACGTGCAGTTATTACAGAGAAGCTGCTGTTAAAGAATTGTGAAAAGGGACATGAGAAAACACTTAACTTGTGTCGGCTCAGCATATTTCTCTGCTGGTTTTTTGCTGATGACTCTGTGTCCAGCCCCTGCAGCCTGTCTTTAACTCCACCGTGCTGTATAGACGAATAGGCACTTTGATGTACTGATGCATAAAGGGCAGTGGGATAACACACCATGCAGTGGTCAGGCTGTAACTCAACTTGAAAGCAAACCATGTGCTGCTTGTGTGTGAGCGTGTTTGTCGGACAGCGTATAGGGAGGGATGTGAGTCACTCTTTTTCATGTAGTAAACACTGGAGCGGCCCACGCGGGGCCTCCCATCTTCTTCTGTGTCCTTGCTGTACGACTTTTTATATCGCTCGCTAAATCATCTATCGGTCTCGCGGGCCTTACAGAACCAGTGGCAGGAGGGGAATGTGTGTTTGGGAGCGCACAGAGCTCCCTAAATGTGCTCAACTCCACTGATAAGAGTTATCCACTCATCTCCAGTGCAAAGAGATAAATCACTCACAAGTTCAGTGCTTATTCAGTACTTCAAGGTGATGCGTTTTCTTCTCGAGGAGGGAAAAAAAAACAGAGATGTGGAAAGAATGACTTCTTTTATTCCGGCCTCAGGAGAAGATTTATTCAACCGACAGTGATTATGAAAAAGCATTTTGAGCTCAACCTTAATGTCTACACCTATTAACCTGTTTCATCAGAGCAACAGTAGAGGGCGTTTCACCACACTATTACTGACCCTGAGCCAGCGTGCCACAGCGTGACATCAGCTCACTCTCTGCTAGACTGAATCAATACCACGAACAAAGACGCTTCAGACCATCATCTCCGCCTGACCCTGACTATGACAAATACACACAAACTCACACGTCGGCACACAAATTCCTTTGGTGACGTATTGATCCGTCTCTCTCTGACAGAGTCCTTGGCCTCAGATGTTGAATGTGTGACATTCTGGCAGCAAACTCACTGCTTCATAATGGAAAAAAACAGGGGGCGGAAAACGCAGATTGCTCTCCTTTTGGAGCATCAGTCACACTCGAGCTTGTGAGTTATAACTTAGGAGGTGACAGTTTGTCTGCCACAGGAAGTGAAGTGCCCTGTTCAGTCTGTCTCTGCTCAGAGCTTCAAGAAGTTAGAGAGGGAGGGTGTGATGTCTCAAAGCGGCCACAAGATGACACTGTGGGACACACACTGTACCTGAATGTAGTGCTGCTGACACAAAAGCACATGTACATTTAGCTGTTTATAGATAGATTAGGTAGATTTTCTTTTCTACAATGACGTTAATTTCAGCAAGAGAAAACAGCTGCATTTCCATTTCATATAATCCAGCATTCTGCACGTATTTCGCTACATGAATGGACAACTTATGGCTGTAACAGCCACAGCATCCAGTCTCAGAAGCCAATTCCATCATTTCTTGTTTGAAATCCCTCTGTAAGAATCTGGACCTTTATTATTCAGGTCTGTTTTAAATTAAATTAATGTTTGAAAATGAATTTTCCTGTGTTAAAGACAGACTTCATATCACACCTCCATAAAGTTAGATGACACATAAGAGACAGACTCAGAAAAGAATGGTCAATATTGATGCAGCTCCGACAACCATGGATCTTGCATTTTAATGATTTGAACTAGACAAACATGAGAATATAGGATCCACAGGACCTCCAAAAATCACAGCTCGTACACAACACAGTTACCAGAATAAGTGTTGGTTATGTGCGTTTCTGCAAACCACAGATATGCTGAACCAGAGGGGTGTCACATTTCTCACAATGCAACCAAATGCATTTTTTGCTGGACCCTCCCTGCCTTGCCATTCTTTCATAAATCCGATGTGTCCAAGCCCGAGCTGAGATAGCCAGAGCCGCAGAAAGGCTTTATACAACTGTATGACTGCCACTTGTGAAATTGATTTCATGCTTGTGACACGTAACGCACCTAATACATTTGTCCATAGCACATAATAACTACAGCCTCTTAAATTATGCAACGAAAATCACAGCGCAATGGGTGTAATTAATTACGAAGTGTGAAGCATATTACTATTTATTGTTCTGGAGGCACTCAATAACATAACCATGGCAACATGTCACTGGCCGTGGGGTGTAAATAATGGTGATGCACAAGTAATTTATTCAGCTAATCAGTCAAGTTCTGATTGCCAGAATAAACAAGCCTACTTGTTTTGACCTGCAATAAGACATCAGTGTTAAAGATGAATTACCACCTAATAATGACTTCTTATTAAAATACCTCGTGATTTAAGCAGTTTTTTATGTGTGCATTTGACTTTTTACCCAACATTAGTCAGTCATTTACAGACATTTTAATGCTCTACCTTTTGGTTAAGGTTTGGTTTGGCTGCTGTTTAATCTTATGGAGACTAACACAGATTAGGTTAGATTAAATTAGACAGCTCTGTGGTGTCTCTACTTTCTGTTTGTGCCTGTCTTTCTTCCCTTGATCTGACTTTGAGGTATGACTGAGGCATTCTGGGAGCTCAGGATCAAACCTCCTCTGCCTTCTCATCAATGAAAGAGAGCAGCAGCACTCATCCACTCAGTGTGACGACGATGAAACCTCTTCAGACGAGTTCCCTGCATAAGCCAGGTCAAACTAGAGAGCTTTTTACGCTCTCTACTCACACGGCCAATCAGAGTTGCTCTTTCAGTCGAGGGACCAACTACAGAGGCATCGGTCCGCTCAGTAAGAGCTCTTTACTGAAAGGCCTGTAAATCAAGGAGATGGCTTCACCCAGTGGCCAACCAGCTGCCACGGTCACGACATCTATCAGAACCAGTCGACCAAATATTTTGTTGCATCCCTCAGCAGCCTGCAGCAGCTGTCCGCAGCTGTAGTTTACAACCGCCGGCCACTTCCTAGACACCTATGGTCCGGCCACATTTTAACCAATTACACGAGAGGTGTCATTGATCATTTTTGTGTCACTGCTGTATTTAAACTATTTGGTGGAAGGGCTGGAGGGTATCAAGCATTTAAAAAATGATTAACCTGTCAGCATCCCTTTACTCTCTAGTTAAATCAACAATCAAAGGCAGTTTCATTGATTTGCATTTACAGTGGCAGTAAGACTGAAAAAACTGATGATGATTTTCTACATATAGTATATTCTTCCTCTTCATCTACGGTGCGGACTCATGCATGATATCATAATGCACATATATTCAATGGGCTGGGAGAAGCTTGTAAATTCATATGAGACCAGAACACGTTAATGTCTCACGGTGGAGACATTAACATTTTGAATGTAGATTGCACTGCCTTTGTCAAGTGTAAATATTTATGAAGCAGGTTGTGCATTTCCAAAATGTGTCAGGAGGTTTTTATTTATGGACAGAGGTTGCGTGGGAATTTATATATAGACAGAGTGATATTGATTTTCACAAAATGTGTCTGATCCCCATTTGGTTTTGTCTGACTTCTGATGCGGCGCAGGTGTTTACATCAGTGCATGCATAAAATAATTTAGCCTTGAGACACAGCCTCACGCAAAGGAGATTTGAAGAAGAAGCTCAAACACTGGTGTTTGCGAATTCAGTCCGCATCATTTCAAGTGAGAGTGCCATTATTCAAGGTCCACATCATACTGTGCCTGTGGATTTATTGAACACTTAAAACTAATAAATCAACTTTTAGCTTCGTGTTGTTTTAAAAGTAATGAAAACAATACTGAGATAAATTGTATCTAACTCTTTGTTTGGATTTTGAATATATGTAGGAGTATTATATTACAGCTGGTGCTGCAAAGAAAGAATAGATACATTTAGTCCAATTTAAAGGTGCAGTATGCCAGAATTTCCGTTGAAAGCGTTGAAAATTTAACTAAAAATATCGACAGAATGTGAAGAAATGACAGTTTTTACATTATGAAGTCTATGTATCGTGTTGCTAACCAGGTAGCCCCGGCCTGTCCCAGTCCAAACCTCCTGTGCCAGTGGTGTTAACACCAACACTCCCCCAGGACTCCTAGTTCGGTCCACAGGTGCCGTTTTTCCATTACATCTGCCGGCCTGGCTCTACACGGTTTGGCTCGGCGCAGCAGGGATTTGCATTTCCACCACAACTGAGCTACCTGCTTGAAGGTGTGTCTTAAACTAATGACGCGCTACTATCGAAGGATCACCGCTAACAAAGTGGCTCTGCTAATTCAGCTACAAACATGTTTCATTCACTATAACTTCTTCACAATAAAAGCTGCCTGCTATTTACTCATTTACAAGCTTTTGTTATCAAGCAGCATTACAGGAAATGTTATGTTTTCACCAGCAGTAACTAAACATGACTCCCGAAACAGCTGAAAGTGAACACGACAAAACGGTTAAACACAGCAGATGTTTGAAAGTACAAACAGGACGAGAGAAACTAAAGAGATTCAGTTAGAAGCTACAAAAGCACTGAGAGCTGAACACACTGACTTTTAAAAACGTCTTTCTGTCAGGTTTCCTGCAGAAACATGGGTTGAGTATCGATTTTAGGGGGAGAGGAGCCTGGTGCCAGAGCAAACAGCAAAGCATAAGTAGGTTTATTGGGAACCAATCTATACACCGATGGTGTCATTCTCCTACAGCCATTACAGTGTGCTATCAGTATTTACCTCTGAATGATAGGTTAAAGCAAAAAAGTTGTCTATTGCCAGTTTAAACAGCTAACTTAGAAAACATAGTAGCTGTCAGTAACATTCTACACTTAGCTACCTATACAAAGTGGTCATACGAGACTGGATGGGCCGGGGCTAGCTGGTTAGCATGCTATCTTTGCATCACAATACGTAGACGTCTTTGACATAACTGTCATTTCTTCACATTCTTCTGATGCTTTAAGTTCATTTTGAACGCTTTAAACTAAAGTTCTTACATATAGCTCCTTTAAAAACAACCCTTCTACTCCTTTTGTTTGTTGCCGAAGTACCACTCTGCGCCCACCCTGCACGACTCCTTTGAGGCAACAACAGAGCATCAATATTTAACCTGACATTGTCAAATCTAAAAAAAGAAATGATGCTGAGAGGATGGCAGAGCTTTGAAGCATGTGTGCGTGTGGACGCGCGCTGAACACATGACTGGTTTCCTCTCAGAGCACAGACGCAGATTTCACACGCGTTACAGTCACACGGACCGTGCTCTTGATTACATAGGAGGTAATGGGACGGTAACCTGATGGATAGACGAGTAGGTGGCAGATTATTTCTATATCCTCATTTCATTTTCTGCTGACAGGACGGGATGTGAGATCTCATGTGTTTAATATTTTACAGTAACAGAAGGGCAGCTTGGCCGTAAGGAAAGAAGTGAAAGATGTGTTGAGGTGTGCTCACGTCTCAATCATCCAGGAGCCACGGATGGAACAGAGGACTTTGACCTTTACGACCCTTTTTCAAATCTCACTGGCGTGTGTAGTTTGCTAGCCGTTTTTCGAGGCTAATCAGTCACATCGCTGTCCAAATGCACTTCAGTGAATTCAGCAGTAAGTGAATAAATCACCTTCGCACAGCCTGACTTTCAGCGCTGACAGTCTTCAGTTCAGTAGGGTGTTCAGTCTTTCGCTGGTTAAAGCTGTTCAGTTCAGGACTGAATCAACCTATAGTCTCTTCATGGTTCATGGGGGATTGGGAAGCCAGTCTACCGTCACCACTAAGGCCGAGGTCACACGCATGGCAGTGATCATGGTTGTGGCCTCACTGATCCGCTGGGAGCTATATGCCGGCGTTGCACGGTACATCGTCGCCCACCTGGGCAGCGGCTTTTTGACCTCTCTTCAAGACGCTCCCCTGATTCTTCGTGAAGTGCC
The DNA here is from genome assembly GCF_040436345.1 of Pagrus major. Taxonomy (NCBI): domain Eukaryota; kingdom Metazoa; phylum Chordata; class Actinopteri; order Spariformes; family Sparidae; genus Pagrus; species Pagrus major. The sequence goes on from NC_133220.1 coordinate 26,989,629, forward strand.
GTGCAACGAGTCCTGTGTCCTCCAGATCAGCGTACGTCAAGTCAAACTGACTCAAAATACCTGCTTTTAAAAACTTCCAACAAATTCATTTGCTCACCCTCTTAGAGCAACAACAAAACCATAGTTCTTTCACAGACTTTACAAGGACATTGCAATACGTTTCAAAAGCTGAAGGTTCTTCTTTTTGTTGAGTACAATTGGTAGCGTACCCCACAGAGGGTTTGAATAAAAACAGTCATCATAAGGGTCTGGGTTTGTGTCTTCATCTGGGAATAACCATGACCGAACAACCTCACACAAAGTTTGAGATGAATTATTCAACAGTGCAACAGGCACAGCCGACATTTCCGCATGCATTTCTTATGACAGTATAACTATTTTATCGGTTCATATCGAGGCAGCTCCGGAGTGCCATTTCTTTTCTAAGAGAGGATGAGCCACTCCTCAAACTGCATTATTCTTACCATTGGGGTGTGCTGCAATTTGCCTTTGATCAGGAGCCCCATTTGGATGAGACAGGAAGAGGGATTTAGCTGTGAGACAGAGACCTGATGAGAAGAAAAACACTTGAAACTGTACACCACACGCAGCAGAAATAGGGGGTTGTTCCTTGCGTACATCTCGACAGAGGAGGAAGCCCCGGAGCGACACCTCTGGGGCAGGCAAAAGTAGAGCGTCTTGACATCTCTAAAGGGGTGGCGACAGCAGCCCTCCACTAACGGAGCCACCTCTGGAACTTCTGGATCAAGTCACAAGTCACCTTTTGAACTGTTGATGACCTCGACTCAATGCGACCTGCCTGTGCCATGCTTAAAATAAGTCAAATTTACCACGCGTCATTGCTGCAGGGTCCACCTAAAGTGGGGAAAGCATAGGTGTTAATAATAAAATGAATGATTTGGTTTCAGGGTTCTGATATTGTGCATTGCTAGCTCACTGTCATGGCTGATTTGGACACTTGGATAGAAAAGAGCCATTGTTAATATTATTAGTAACACCTGTGGTTTTTCCCAATTGTGACAGTGTATGCTTTTAAAAGCGGACAGGCCGTAAACCACTGTTAAGGCAAACATGTAAGCAAATAGGAGCCTACTTACATATAACATACACGCGAAGAAACATTTGGCAACCATCTTGATCCTGATGAATGGAAGTCCAGTAGTCTCTCTTCTCTTCTCTTCTCTTCTCTTCTCTTCTCTTCTCTTCTCTTCTCTTCTCTTCTCGTCTCGTCTCGTCTCGTCTCGTCTCTTCGTTCACCTAGCTAGTTGCTAACTGTTGTTTGTTGCTGGCCAGCTAGGTATTGTACAGCAAACAATGATTAGCTAAAAGCCCTACTGAGGGTAACGGAAAAGTTGGTTAATAATTCTCTAGTTTTGTCACCATGACTGACCAGTAGCCCTTTTTTTTAAATTGTCAATATAAAAAGACTAAGCAGTGACTTTGTTAGGCTGAACATGGGCAGAGAGCTGCTTTGAGCTAAATGCTAATGACCGCATACCAATATGCTCACAGTGACGTTAGCGCTGGTGTTAATGTAATGATGTTTAGCAGGTTTAACCACAGCCATATCTTATGCTGCGTTCAAGGCAACTCAGCACTCGAAAACTTCCGACCTCCTCCGAGAATAAGTACGTTGGAACGCCACTCGAAGTCGGAATTCCTTATTGTAAAGTCAGCGCAAATCCATCTGCCACAACTTCAGGAGGGAGCAGTTGTCTGATGTCACACAACAATGGCAGCACCCATGGGGAGGAGGTAGGAAGTACTTGTAGACAGAGGTATTTGTAGTAGGTGAACAAGTTTCCAAGTATAAGAGTTCTGTAAAATAATGTACAGTGGCCGCTGTTACCTCACGTGTTGCTTTCCTCCTCCATTTTGTTTACATGTAAGGAGGCTGCATGCTAACATTTTCCATTTAGCACTATACTAAATTACAGCAAAGGCTCATGGGAATGTTGTGAGTTTTGCAGGATCAAGCTGATCATTAGAATTCATTCTGAGGAGAACATTAATGGATCATGGCAATCCATCTAGTTGAAATAGGCTTATTTCGTATATTCATGCCAAATCTTTACATAACTGTCAAGATTTTTCACCCAAATCATAAATTACAACCTTAATGTGGTGGTAGAGTAACAGTCAAAGTACCACTTTAGTCAGTAGGATGTGTGTTAGTTAAGATATTTCAGACAAAAGTGGTGGATGACATTACCACCTACAGTGCGCTACAGCTGCTGTGACTAAACAAATCTTTTTACATATAGATGAATGCTGCATCAAGGGTTTGGGCAGCTGAGCATACTTTAAACAAATAAATGCATTTAGTAAGAGCTCTAATAAGTATTTATATTTATATTAGATAGATTTTGTTTAATCAGATAATGTGTATCAAGCACAAAATTAAGATTCCAGGCTACCAAAATCAGATTCTTATGGGGTATTTGAAAGGTTTATCAAAGATATCTATCAAGTAGCACTGGAATACACTGAAATTCTGGATTGCTTAAACTAATGAGGGAAAAGTCATGATTTAATTAAACGTGACAGACTCTCGATGAGACACTGTCTTTTCTATACGGCTGCTGATTGATTAGCGTGAGGAAGCTGCAGCTATTTTTCTACTTAATAAAACCGTCCACCACAAGAGCCTCAAGCGTTACATGTACATTTACGGTATCTTATTAAGTTCTGTTATTGTAAACCGTGATGAGATAAACACACGCTGCGTGAAATGCCCTTTGAGCAGCCACACACACACACATCCCTCCACCACACCTCTCTCCCCGAGAAGGTCGATTTCCACGCACAGCTGAGCATGAGACAGATACAGTATTACACTACATGTCAGCAGCGTGGATGTCCATAACATGACAGCAGTGGGAACCCACAACAGGCTTGTTATATAGGACGCTGAGCTTCCTGCGAGAAAAGTAACTTCAAGATGTGGAAACTTTCCTCATCTCATGAGTGAAGGCGTCTTGAAATCCTGAGCACACAGCCAAAAATAACCCCGGCACAATCTTGTTTTCTTTTCATTTACTTTTCTCCCTGAGCCTTGTTTACGCGTCTACAACTCTCGTCTGCGCCAGTCGGCTTGAGGAAAAAGGCCCTTTTGCATCACTGTTTCCATGGCAACGGGGAAGCTGAGGGTCTCCAAGGTCACAGCGAGAGCACCTGGAGTCGTGGATTCTGTAGTCATGTTGTGATTGGACATTTCATTACCGTCTCTTCCTCCTCTGCCTGGCACTGACATGATAAATTGTCACCAGACGCGGGTTGTTAATCATTTCTGGGGTCGCTCAAGTAATAAAACACGGAGCTCTGTTCCTGCATTTGATGATGAGAAGGAGTGGAGTATGTCCTGATAAAGAGGGAGAGAGAGATTTAAAGACAGGGGAGGAGAGTGTGTCGGTGCTGGAAAGTGGATTACATCCATTATTTAGGAGCTGCCTCCCCCTTCACAGGGAGAGAGGAGAGAGAAAGGAGAGGTGTTGGCAGGATACAAACATCCCCTTTATGTCTCTTTGTGGAACTGCACGTCCTAAATAAGACCTCACTCTTGCACAACTAAAAAACAGTGACCTAATTGTAGTTAAAAGACTACAGAATTAGAATGATGTGTAATTTTAGGATTTCATTTACAATAAAAACCCCTTTCTGTGCAACTTTGTAATCAATTAAAAATGAGTTGCAATGCATGTGTCTTGTACTAGCCAGATTTGTAAATGCAGCCATGTAAAAACACTTTCAGATCGTTGCATCAAAAGGAGTAAAATGCATTGAGGCCCTGTTGAATCGCAGAGAAACTGGGCCAAAAAAGGCTCTGATATGTTACCGTTTGATCGCGATGCTTCATCTCTGCTTCCCATTTCCACTTATGAGCTGCAGATTGTGTCCACAGGGTAATCTTGGATGCACACTTTTGAACATATGGTATTAAGTACCTTGGCATGTGCTGCAGCAAGTGGAAAAATACCTCCATATGATGTAAGCTCAGAAAATCTTCACAGCTCTTTGCGTGTTTGAGCTGCATATACAAAGCCAAAGTGAGCGTGTGAGGACGGTAAATATCAAATACACATACAGAAGGTTTATGCACTCGCCTCCTTGAATTATTGTCTTAAAAGTGAATGTCAGTAATTATGAAAAAAGACTAAAGGGACTCTTCTTTTACTTTGGACTGAATTCAGCAGTGTCTCATCTTTCTGTACCGAGCACTGCCCAACAACACATTTCATTTATGTGCAGCAGTAAATCCCTGCTGACATCCACGGGTCAACAGGAGTGACCACTCTGCTCTCTGCTGTTTTTCTTTCATCTTTTGCCCACCTCCGCTGTCACCATCCTGAAATAGGGGACACAGCTTCCCCCAATGTCTGCTCGCTATCAAATGAAAAGTCTTTCAGCAAACAGAATTGATCCAGGAGGAGGAGGAAGCGAAGGACTGTTGAGGACAATGGGAGAAATAGGGCACTGAAAAGGCACAAATCAAAGTAGGCAGCGAGAGGAGGAGTGGAGGAACATTTTTTAAGACTGTTCTATCCAGGCTTTGATGTTGTGAAGGGACGGGAGCTCTTTGCTTTACTTTTCTTCAAAGACTTTTTTTTTTTTTCTCCACACTCATACACACATACTGTTGAGAGGCCTGAGATAACAATATCAGCCTCCTCACTCTTTTGTTTGCCCAAATGATGACAGCTCGGCACACTATAGACACTCTCTACCTGCCACCCAGTATCTGCCTCCCTATGACACTTACACACCATATTGTTAGGAGCTTAAATGATTTCCATCAAATCCCCAAAATGATTCCAGACCAAACCGAAACAACCACACATTGGTTCATTTGTTGAATATATTATTTTATTTTAACATCATCATCATCATCATCATAGTTTAACTTTTAATTTTCCCTTCATTCATTTAAAATGATCACCTCTGAATGTACACATACTGCAAACTGTCAAAAATATACAAACAAATGCAGGCTTGTGCTATAGTCTGGTCAAATGTCTAAAAAACAGTGGCACTGGGGAGAGAGAGAAAGAGATTGAGAGTGAGAGACAGAGAATAAAGGCGGGAGAGAGCGAGAGAGAAAGCGAGAGAGAGAGAGAGAGACAGAGTAAGACAGAGAGAGAGAGAGAGAGAGAGAAAGACATTGAAACCGGTAAAGACATGCACAGCATCATTGTGAGCACCGGTTACAGTGATCCAGGTGCGCGGTACTTCCATGGGTTCCTTGTGGAAAAGTACATACATTTCATCATCTGACAGTGCGGCACAAAATGCCGGACACGTATCAAATCAAAAACAAAATGTCGCTCGTTAATGGAACTGTTAGGCACATCATTGTTTTTTATGGTTTTACATTTTCTGGAAAAGTCTGAGTTACTGTAAATGTAGAATGCTTTAACCAAAAACAAGAAGAAAAAAAAAAGAAAAAGAAAAACATACAATTAAAAAAAGAAAGAAAAAAAAACAGCTTTCAAAAGTCATTTTGGAATCACTGTCTTGTTAGTAACTCAACGTTGTTACATAATGTGTGTGTATGAGTGTTTGCGTGTTGTGTATCTGTGTGTGTGTGTGTTCACATTTGGGTGCATTTCTGTAGAACCGAGTGATGATGACAGTGAGTACTTGAGGTGTTTTGTGGATAGAGGCTGTGATTGGCTTGTAGCCGTCCAATCAGATGCTCAGGTCTTTGGGGTTCCCCTTGTAGGTCTTCTTGGGCTCAGGGAGTGTGGGCTTGGATGAACGACTGGTGTTGTTGGTCTTGAGCGTGCTGTAGTACTCTTTCACCTTAGCTGCGACAAAGTTGTCATCGTCCTCTTCGTCCTCAGAGTCGTCCCGTTTGGGGCTCCTGATCGGGGAGATGTCTCGTCCCAGGCTGCGTGTTCGATACTGCGACTCGGGGGAGCTACCTCGGCTGGCGTAGTGCCTGTCTCGCTCCGTCCTCTCAGGCGAGCGCCCTCTCAGCAGCGAGCTGTACCTCTTGTAGGCTGAATCTGAGTCGGGAGTGCGCACTCTGGGCAAGGTCAAGTCCCTGTAGTTGTCTCTCTGGCCGCGGGATGCCAGGTCCCTCAACAGGCTGTCCCCCCCATAGGCCCTATCCGTGGAGGAGGCTCTCAGCAGCAGACTGTCCTCCCCGAACAGGCGTTCCTCCTTGCGCAGCGGTGGAAGCGTGGCCTCCCTGTTCAGGCGATCCAGGGCCGGGGCCTCACGGAGGATGCTGTCCTCGAAAGGAAGGCTGGGTTCAGGAGACTTGGGTGGCTCCTTCAATACGGCCTCTTCTCCGTTGGGCTTCTCGTTGCTACGGCTCGGCCTCTCTGGGGAGGCGTACCGGTGGTAGGGGTCTGAGGAGTGGGCATGCCGTCTGGTGGGGGAGTGGTGCCGAGAGCGATGGGGGGACCTGTGGCGGCGAGGTGAGTGGCGAGAGCGGTGAGGAGAGCGGTAAGGAGAGCGATGGCGGTGATTAGAGGAGGAGTGGTGACCGTGGCGTCTGTCAGGGGAGCGGCCGTGGCGATGTCCCCCATGACGGCTATCCAGGGTGTTTTCTGCACTGCGTGACCGGCTGTGCTTCTTGTCAGGCGAACGGTGGCGGCTACGGTGGTGCCCGCTTGAATGGTGGCGGTGGCCGTCCTTTCCCTTGTCATCCTTCTTCTTGAACAGCTTCCCCGTGGTTATTTTCCCCTTGTGTTTTCCCGTGCTGGTTTTCTTGTTGGGGGAGCGGTGGCGGTGTTTGGAATGGTGTTGCTTGCCGGTGCCGGTAGAGTTGCTGCTCGGCTCCTTCTTGCTCCGGGATGATTGGTGGGGTTCTGGTTGGTTGCTTGACTCCGATGGCGCGTTGTTTGGGGGCATGGTGCTCACTTCCGCAGCGTTTTGTAACCCGGATTCTGGGTTGGCTGAGCTGCTGTCGTTGGGGCTGCCGTCTGCAACACAATGTGACATACAGACGAGGGAAGGGGGATCAAACATGCATCTAGACTCTAAAAGCGCTTATCTGTTTTCACATTAACCATGCTGAATCACTCAGACATGAAGCTGAGAACATTTTCAATGGAAGCCATTCTGATGTTAATGCCAGCAAAGATGGCTCGTTGTTAGATGGCACAGGAACAGCCAATGGGAAAATATTAGTGTAGCTTACACATGAGAATAAAAAGCAGTGACACAATGGCAGCCATTGCTTGAGGAGACTCGTTACCGACAACAAACCTGTTCCCAGGTCTACCTGGGGTCACCTCTCTGAAGCAGATGGGACTTGGCTGGTTGGGCGGCTGGACTGGAGGCTGGTAACAGTCAGAGCCAACGTGATGCATGTTGATGATGCTGCTTGGTTGTACTGATTAGCCATGCTCTTTCATGCATGATGACTTAGACACTTAAAGCAAATTAAATGCTCAAGATGAACTAAAAAAACTATGGCTGTATAGCAGTAACCTTATAGTTCTTTGACCAACTTCTCCCTGGAAATACATCTTCGGGTCTCCGTTATAAGGAAAGACTACAAACTGCAGGACTACAACTATAGCGACAACAAAGAGGATGTTCTCTGATGGCCTAAAGTAGTGTGAATATCTTAACTATGACACAAGAACATACTAACACTCATTTCACCTTTGGACTTGTCATCGAAAGGTTAAATTAGGTATCCATAACAGCGGTTACGGCAGCGGCGGGACTGGCAATGCATTTCGGGTGAATGGATTTGTATGCATGGAGTAGAGCGTGGGCATGGGTGAGTTGAGGCCACACCACACAGGACAGAGACCAGGATGAAAAAAGAGAGAGAGACAGAGAAGAAGAAAGACAGGAAGTGGGAGGCAGAGCCAGACGACAGGGGAGGACAGTTACAAACCGTGGTCTGATTTTGGAGGACAGAGGCCTCCCCCATCTTGTCATTTCTCATACATGCAGTGAGATGGGGAGCGACCATCCCTGAAGGAAGACAAGAGCCCAGCGCAATACGGGAAGAAAGGGAAGATAAAAAAACAAAAAAACAAAACAGGAAAGAGAAGAGCACAGGGTTTAGATTGCTTTGGAACTTGAAGGAAGAAAAGGAGAATTATTGTGTTGATTTTTCAATAAAAAAAATGTGTTTATTTGATCATTGAGTCATTCAGAAGAAAGAAACAGTCCAGGAAATTGCCCAAACCCTTCAGTGGAAACCATCAGTTACAGAGAAAAGTCCTGGAGCCAAGCGCACACATACACACACTCGGACACACTAACCCACACACACCTAAACATGTGGACACAGAAAGCAGCAGAAACCCAAACCCCAAAAATAAAGACAGTGAGACTTGCACACCCACAACAACAGCGTATGAAGCAGTTTTACATTGCTGACAGAAATCAAAAGAAATACTGGCAAGACTGTCAAAGGTTGTGCCAACTAAAAAGTACAAACAATGATCCAAAATATACAAGTTCACATGATGTCATATCGGTGCGCAAATAAAATTACATTGATGAACTTCTCAAGACGGGCAAATGCATCTCCACTCAAAGAAAAACAGTAACAAAAAGTAAAAGAAAACATTTATGATGACTCGTGACTATCAATCAAAACTGGTCAATACGATTGAAAAAACCAAAAACAAACGTTCCATAAATATTATGGAAAATAGACAGTAGAAGGAAAAAAAAAAATCCAATTTACACTTTTGACAAGTTCATGCAGCAATAGACTTTTATCCATTAATATGTGGCTTCGGTTCATGGCTCTGTACATGGAACAAAAATACTCGTCTCTATTCTTTTCATTACTGTACAAAACGTCTATATAACTGGAGCAACTCTTCTTTTTGAAACGGGGATGGGTGGAGTTCCTATCGTCACAGCTTTTTCAATGACATTAACAGTGGGTGCAAATAAAATCCATGGATTAGTGACTAATGTCAAGCACAGTATTGTGAGATTTTCTCTTTGAAATGGCAAAAAAAAAAGCATCAGACTGCCTTTTCTTCTCAATACAGTTCTCACTTAAAACCCTTAAGAGTTCAGTAGCTTACATTCACCTTCAATAAATATCATAAATACGCTTGTGTCACGTCCTAACCACAGCTGCGAGATGTCCCATTTTATCATGGGATGCAATGGATCAAGTTTTCTCTGAACTTTTAATTAGTGTTTAGTGAGGATTTGGAGACCTCAGTTAAACATTTATTTTCACTAGTCTGCTCATTCAAACCCTGTAAACAGTTTCTGTTTTAATCGAAGCAGTGACATCAGACCCACCACCTTTCTGTAAAAGTCCCAGCAGAGTGCTTTTGCTCAGTGGCCAGAAGGTGAAAAGTGACAGCGGGATGACATGGAAACTGAGAGCAGGTGACAGCAGGAGGGGGGCGGCAGCACCCACAGGAGCACCTCCACCCCTGCTCCCCCCCAAAATCCCAAAGCCCAGGGGGTGACCTCCACCAGAAAGACACCCAAGACCAACCAACCCCCTCCCCCTCCCTGGTGGGTGTGTCCCAGGGATGGGTGAAGGGTCCTGGGAGGGTAATATAGTTCTTCCCCCTTTGACCCACCACCGTCCACTGGGTGTCCCCTGGCTCAGGGCGTGAAGATGGGGGAGAAGGGAATGTTTTCGTAGATTGACCCACCATATTCAGGCACAGAGCCGTCACCCCTCTTGAGCACCAGATGGGCGCGCCGGCCTCCACTTTTGATGAGCTCGATGGCTCTCGCGTGCTTCATGCCCTTGGTGCTTTCGCCGTTGATCTCCAGGATTTCATCTCCGACCTGCGGAAGGAAAGAAAGAGAAGGAGGAAGCCAGAGGTAGGAGGCGGAGGAGAGAGACAGAGTGACAGGTGATGATGGAAGGGAGAAGAGGTAAATCAGAGGGGAAAAGGAGAGACAGCAAAAGGCAGAAAAAAAAAGAGGAGACGGCAGAGCAAGACAGAATGCGAGAAACAAGTGACAGTGGGGAAAGAAAGTACACAAGAGGAGAGATGAGAGGCACGGAGGTTCAAAGGGACACGGTGACAGCAGGAGGGAAGGGAAAGGGAGGACAGATTGAGGAGAAGTTACATATCGAATACTCTGAACGGCAAAACGCACAACAGCAGCATTTTTTATCTAAATCAACAGTTTCCAGAAAGGGCAAAATGCATCGAAAAGCAGCGGCTGAGCGAGGAGAAAAACAGGAGCCAGAAGACACACTTTTTGCTTCTTTGCCTCCACGCCTCAAGTTATCCGTCAGTGCTGTCTGCGCCGAGGGAATTCCTCTCTGGCAGAATATGGATCTCTCTCTGACACCTCTCTCTGCCTCACAGAGCTGCTGCTATTAATATCTCCACTAATAAGGAGCGCAAACACAAACGTGTGTATTTCATATATGCATGTACAAATGTGCTAATTCATGCACGCCCACACACTTCCTGACATATATATATGTTAACCTATATCAAAAACTCCTTTTAGCTCACATGCGTACAGTATCTGCCAACAGGCTCTCTGCATATGTCTCACATACAAATACATCCGGGAGAATCAATTAGCCCTACGTTGTATATTCAATCAAGCAACCCGGGGGAAGTGATACTGATTTATGCGATTAATCAAAACAAAGGTTAAATATTACAGTTTCATGACAGGTTCTGCAGCCGTTTTACAAGCTGGTAAGAAAACGTTAATTAATTAAAATGTACATATTCTGTCAGGAGGTACGCTCCGTGACTCTGCAACGTTTGTATGCCTTGTATTTTGACATTGCACTCACACAGTGAACCCGACACCTGCTCAAGACTGGAGGCGACCGTGTTTATATTCAGTGAGGTACAGCTTGCAGTAATTGGGGTGTATATTATGCAAGAGCAATTATATTGAGAGATAACATTATCCTGATGCCTGTAAGGTCTGTGAGGCAGTATCATCAGCCCGCGTGTTAATCAACACTGTCAACTGGTTTAGAGGGAATTATTCTATCACAATCAGGACGTGACAATAGTGTTTGAGACAATTTGTCGTGCCGTGTGCAGACATCCACTGAAAAATCGCAAATTGTGGTGTTTTTTCAGATTAATTAAAGGATTAAGTTTTTATTCATGAGTTGAGAAAATCCTACAATTTCTTAATCCAATAAACCATTTAAAAACCCACTGGATTATTGAAAAAAAAAAAAGCACAATAACAGAGCTGAAAATATTGACATTTTGGAGAGACATGCAAAATGTCTCTCACACAGCTCATACACACTGTAATACTGGAGTCCTACTATCAGGATCATCTTAGGACCATCGTTGTCCGATTCTTACTGTTTGTTAACCTTTATAGTGATGATTAGCAAGTACTAAACTGATCAAGAAACCCCCAAGGTACAATCTTCACCCCTGATGACATACAGTAAAAGCTACCTGATAATATTAACCGTCAACAGTTGAGGGAACTGTCCATTAATGGCCCATTATAAGCCAAAACAGTCCAAAAGGACCCGAGGGGATCCTCTGGGTGCTCCCGAAGAATGCAGCTTAATCCTGTTACAATGTGATTCATTTGGAATTGTTCCAGCTACAAAATGACTATTGCCATCACATTTGCATATAACCTTTATTTAATAAAGCAAGTCCCACCGAGACTAAGATCTCATTTTCAAGGTGACAAGAGTACATAGAAAAATGTGAAGCATTTAATAATTGACAATATAATATTAAGAGGGACTCCAGTGAATAAATATTACCCTCCCAAGTTTGGAGACCTGTGAGACACATTATAATAGAAAAGTCAATGCAGCTGAGGCTGAAAAATCCTGACTTTGAATCAGTCTCCCATATTTCCCATAATGCATTTCATTGCAACTCCACAGCCCTAGTTTGTAAAGTAGACTTTCTGTTATAAATTTGTACTCCCAAAACCCAAGCAGGAGGGTATTTTCTCAAACTTTAGAAAACTCCTCCAGAGCTAGTTTTCAGATGCTGGATATTACTTCATGTGTGAAATCAGTGGAGTAATGTTTTAACAACAAAACTTTTCAGATGTGAAAGTTTCTGAGAAAAACAAAAAAAGCTTACATATATCTAAACGGGGCCTAATATTTGGAAACATTTGATGATTTTTGGTGTGTGAATCTTTTCATACTGTTAGTTGTTGGTGTTACATTGTGCACTTACCCTCATCTTTCCATTACGGACGGCCGCTCCGTCCTCAGCTAGCCTCAGCACATACAGGTCCATGTTGTATTCTCTGCCTCCTCGCAGGCTGAAGCCAAAGCCTTTGTTGTCTCGCTCCAGGTCCACTGAGTAGAACTCAGCATCCTGATGGAGACAGACCACACACACACACACACACACACACAGGAAGAGAGGGAGGGACAAAGACACATTAGCATCAAACTTTGTGGTTCAGATTTGAAGTGTGTGTGTCCTTTGAAGTGGACTCCTATTTCAGGAGCATGGGACAAATGCCACCTTCAGGAAAGTCACACCTCTTTAATAAATGGGCCAGACTGTGTGTGTGTGTCTGTGCGCATGTGTGTGTGCATGCATATGCTCAGGTGTAAGGATGCTGAATTATTGATGCCTTAGGCTCTGGGTGGACAAAGAGAGGGGACACAGACAGACAGAGAGACAGAGAGAGAGAGAGAGAGAGAGAGAGAGGCCGGGCACCACAAGGGCAGGCAGACAGCCACAGACAGCAGCTCCTGTCTTCACGCCCTCCTAATCTCCTCTGCTGAGGGATCAATGCTATCTGTGGGAGCTATCTCCACACCGCCAGATTAATTCAGCAGCGAACACTGTGGACTGAGGGGTTACTTTGAAAGCAAACAGGCTTTCCTTAATGCATGGGCTCCGATAACACCAGCAGGTGGACGTAAAGGGGAAAAAAATAAATAAAAATGTACTCTGTTTGCCCTTGGGAAGGTGGGCGGGTGGAATGGTTGATGCATGAAGGGACGGAGGAAGAAGGGATGTTTGGGTGCCAGAACAGCTGGATGGACGGATGAAAAGACAAATGTGGACGTGGGTAGAAAGTTGACGGGACGGAGCGTAGATCACTGCGGTGTTTGATGGAGGCATGAAATGGATGGATGTATGACTGAAGCGACAGGTGAATGGATGACTGAACCGTCCTTTCTTACCTGAGGTGAGACTTGTGTCGGGGGTTGGGGAGGAGGGCCTGGTGGGGCTTTAAATTCAAACGATTCCTGTTTTGGTTTGGTGTTGTTCCTGAGACAGAAAGATAACAGTCAGTGTGATTTTTTTAAGATTGAATCAGAGAGAGGCTGATTGCATTTCAGGCATTACATTAAGCATTTAATCAGCATATTTTTGACACTTTATCTGAAAAACACCACATTGTGCTGCCTTTTTAAAGGACTGTAGTGGCTCCATACAAAACATTCCCAGTGTGCCCCTTACCTGGCCTCAGGTGCAGCCTGTTGCTGTGGTGTGTGAGTGGTGGTTATAGTGGCGATCTTCTCTGCATTGGTCAACAAAGATGCATTTGATGACTCTAAGGAGGGGAGAGAGAATAGAAAAGTTGTAAAAACAAGAGTAAGAATCTAACACCATGCTAGCAGCTCTGTTACTCCTTTATCAAGGACCAAGTCAAACCTTGTGACTGCGTTTGTTAAAAACAGCTCTAGTGTAGCGTGTAGTCTGGTTTATCCAAAGAAGAATAACAAACAGTGCTTTACTAGTGGTCATGAACCAATAAAGTAAGAACTGGACAAACAAAAATTTTGACCTGATGGTGCTGGATGAAAAGTCAGAGGATCAATAAAGTCGTAACTCATCCTGAGGGAAACATGAATGTGTGTGCCAAATTTCCATTGTGACAATCAAAACTAAAAACTTTAACCTCATGGTGTCACTAGCGGAAAAGTCAAAGGATCACCAGAGTCACTGAGATTCATCCTCTGGTGATCGTGAATGTCTGTATCGAATTTCGTGAAATCAATGGACAGTTGTTGAGATATGTCGGTCTGGACCAAATCGGAGAATCCATAAAATGAGAACAAAAAAATAGAGCCCCTCGTGAACTGATTAGTGTTGGGCAAATTATTGCTTTTATGTCAACCAGTGGAAAACATTTTTCACACAGTACAAGAGCTCTTGTGCCTCATGCAAATCTAAAAACCCCTGTTGATTCACTGAGTGAATTTATTGACAGTTGCTTCTTCCATACAGCTTATACTAATTTCCATAAAAAGACTCCAAGAACACAAGTCTCTCTGGTGTCCAGTGATGGAATTAAATCCATACTTCACACATCTCAGTGTGAACACTGGTGTAGATTCAGCTGCTGTCAGATACAAACATTAACTGACCCACTGGGACCACCACCAGCTCCACCAGCCTCCAGGCTTCCTCCACTACTTTCAATACACAGGTTTACATCTGTGCTATCAATCATATAGTCGAGGCACTTGTCAAATTGTGTTTCCTTTCCAATTGCTGTACATCTCACTGTGGACTGAAGCTCCTCCTGTCAAACAGGAAACTGACGAGCACTTGCAGCCTCCTGGGACATAAAAGCTCCTGGTTATTCTGTCTTTTATCTCAACGCTGATCCAATCATTTTGTGTTATCAGTGAATCATGCCGTCGTGCTCTAACCACTAAAACACACCATCATTACACCACTCTTGCCGCATAAAGAAACCTTTCTTCTCCTTAACAACCTCATCTTCCTTGGCCATTTACAGGCATCTTTGATTTGATTACAACTCTCCATTCCTCTCCTCTCAGTCCCCTACTCGCTATTTCTCTCACGGTCAATTCCCCTCTCATCTATTCACCTCCTCCACCTCCACCAGTCCCCTTGGAGCCCGTTGGCTTAGCTCTTCGATTGCCCATTAGGTAAAAAGCCAACCAATCAAGCGGGTGAAGTGGGTTGGGCGAGAAACCACCTAGTATATGCGAGTGTGTGACGAATGATTCAGCTTGATCCTCAGCCTGAGGTCGGTGCTGTAAACACCCCCCATAAGATTTTTTGGCATCAAACGCTGACTGTTACAATCTCACATATTTTTCTGCTGCTCATTTCTCACATTTTCCAGCCTCCAATTTGTCCCCATAAACCCTATTCGCCCCTCCATCTGCTCATTTGCATAACCCACTCCCTCCATCCTGCCGCCTCTCTCCGTTTATCTCTCTTCCGACTGTTTTCCGTCTGGGAAATTAATCGAATAAGCTCCGTTTCTCTCTGTCTTTCTGTTCCGCTCGCGACCCGCTGCCTCTTCTTCTCCTCCCTCGCTTAAACACCTTCACGGCACAAAAAAGAAAAGACGTTTCTGTAATTTGTCTCCGGCCCTGGCAATATGCCCTCCCACCTTGAATGGGCTGCGATGGGAACAAGAGCAGGTACAATCAAAATGAGAAATTCAGGAGAGGGAAAGAAAGGGAGAAGAGATAAGAGAAGTGGGAGGGCTGTACTACACCAGGTTTTGCAAAAAAAAGAAAATACTGCACATCGTATCAGCTCAGGCGTGTCTGTCTCCCTTCTCATACACAATAGGAAGCAGTGAGGTGTGCTTGGCTTGCGCCTCAAGTCTATTCTCCAGAGACAAGCACTGATGAAGGCATTAGTGTACGTATGGTGAGCACTAAAAGGAAGAACACCACGCCTGTTCTCCTTGCCCCTGCAGAAGTTCTGAGCATCAGTCACTACAAAACTCTGTCTGTCTGTCTTCCCACGCAGGGGAGAGGTGAGCTCAATGAGGAGAAGCTGAACCTGACTTCAGCCTTGGAAGAACCTTTCGCGTTGGTATTTATTCATGTTGGAAAGTTTAGACAGGACTGATCCGTGCAGAAGAAGGCATGCTCAGCCGTGTGAAAACAGAGGCAGAGAGAACAGTCAGTCGGAGACACGACTCAGAAACACGAGCCACATTCTTTTCCTGTCACTCTCTGTGTCCGTGTCAGACAGCGTCTGTTTGTTTGACACATGCACATAAACACAAACCAGAACTTTCCAATAAAGCATATCCAGTTATTTCTCTCCGACGCCTTCTCTCTTGCTCTCTGTGTCTTCTTGGCAGAGAGATTCTGGCTCACTGTTCTCATCAAGCACTACGCGAGGGGGAAAAAAACAACAACTCTTCATCCATAAGAAGTGAGCCGGAAAGCAACGAGTGGCGGACAAATAGCTCCAATTTCTACCAGCGTGCAGGTTGACAGGGAGTATTGCCTTCCTTGCACACACACACACGCGCGCACACACACTTAATTAAACAGTATTTGTGAAGCATGCCAGGGTGATCTGTCAGCACAAAGTAGCGAGAGCTCTCAACATACAACGTGCACAAACTTTTCCTTAAAACCACTTTGACAAAAAAGACAAACCAACATGCACAGAAGAAGTTCTGCCCCCCCCCAAAACACACACATATCTATCTATCTATCTATCTATCTATCTATCTATCTATCTATCTATCTATCTATCTATCTATCTATCATTTACTAGTGCATGCATGCCAACGGCAGAAATGCAAAGGCTGGGAAAGTTCCCTGATATCCTGAAAGAAGCACTTCTGTCAACACCACGGGTGTTCCAGTCACTTTGAAACCAAGTGAAGAAACAGCTTTATATAACAATACAAGCATACATAATAACAACTCAGGAGAGCGACGACTTGTCCTGCACCTCAAATCCACAATAAAACTAACATTAGCTGATGATTGTATGGTATACCTGGGGTATACCCTTACTTAATTGTTTAATATTAACTTTTGGCTGAAGAATACTGACTGAACAAGATATTGTCAGTATGTGCTGGTGAGCAATATCCCGCTCTGTTGCAGGTACCCTTGAAGGCACCTTTAAAGTTGCTGGGTCCCCATTTTTGCAACAGTTAAATGAAATCACAAATAAAAAAAAAAATAGCTAGATTCATTATGGGTCATTTTCTGCTCACCGTCTCCAGGAATGATGCGTAGCGTGACGGTGTTCCCGGCCTCCTTGATGAGGTTGACGATGTCAGAGTGGGACTTGTTGGTGATGGAGCATCCGTTCACAGCCAGGATGCGGTCTCCGACTTTCAGCTTCCCGCAGCGGTCTGCAGGGCTCCCCTCGATGATGCGTCCTATTTTGTGGGGCATGGCCACACATGCATTGCCAGCTATGGTCAATTGACGTGTTGTGATGCGTGATTCAGTGTGTATATGTGTGTGTGCGTGTGTGGTTGAGTTTGGAGAAGGAAAAAGAAGGGAAAAGGAGCAGAAAGAGAGGATCAGAAGGTGAAGGGTTAATTCACTGACAGCCAGCAGAGCCAAGGTCACCGAGAGAAGCAAATCAGAAAAAAACGACGGAACAAAATGCAAGCGTTGGCAAGGAAGGGCAAATTCAAATGTGCTCTGCAAAGGAGTAAGAACGTGTCGTACTGTACTTTTCCTGTAAATTGCTTTTTCAAATGTATCAGTGGGAGAAACTAAGCTTAACTTAATATCAATGTGTTCATCCGCCTCCACTTTCTCTACCTCATCCTCCTCTATTACTTAAAGCTGCTCCAGCAGGAAATTTCTAAAACGGGGATCATTATTATATTTGCATGAGTGTCTCGCAGCAGCACAAAGCTAATAATGAAAAACCTGCGTTGTGTCGTCTGCATCCCAAACACCTGCACCGGCAGAAAGTTGGAGACAACGAACATACATCAGAGCTGACATCTCACCAACTACCCTGAGGTCTCTCTGTCTCTCTTCCTCCCTCCCTCCCTCCCCCCCTTCCCCCCTTCCCCCCTTCCCCGCTCTCTCTCTCTCTCTGTCTGTCTGCAGTCTGACATCAGTCACTGCAGAGAAAAGGTGCATGCAATCGCTCCCTTCTTTCTCCATCTTCTTTATCATTACTATTCATTCCACTTACGGTCTTTCATTGCACTACAAACTGCAAACCCTGACCTCTCCCTCTTTTCTTAACAAGATCTAACTGGAAAATATTGAGTGGAACGTCGATGACAGGGGGACGGAGAAAAGGAAAGGCCGATGTCTGACACATTTCTGAACAAAAAAATTGCTTCTTTAAAATCAGACAGTATGGGTGGACTGGTTTCTGAGTTTGAAACTTCCATGTGGCCGATTCTATTACATTTTACATGACAGTTCAAATCAAATAAAGCTTATCTGCTGGCGCAGTCCTTTCTACTCTGGCCTGTGAAAAGGAGCTTTGCCACTTTGTAAGCCGACCTGGAAAGTTGAACATTATCAGTCCACCCACATTGACAGAGATAAGAGCGTGGAGAAGTGTGGAATGGCATAGTGGCGTAGGCAGAAGGCCACGGCAGTAGGGCAAAGAGTGCTCTGCATAGAAAAGTCACAGCTAGTTTCTAAGAGGCAAAGTAAGAGTCAACTTGAACAGCTTTTTATGTGCAGGCGTGTGAGATCAAATAGAGGATTCATTGTATTGTTGAAATTTACTATCAGGTAAGCGATGCAAAATAACCTCAAACATGCAGACAAAGGGATTTAAGTCATTGCATCTCTCTGATCTTAAGTTTGTAAAATAAATAGAATTGACAGCGATCATTTCCCACATTTGTCCTGCTTGTAGCACTCATTCTCATTAAGTTGTCATTAGGCTTTTAGTTCCAACCTGCTCGGCAGAAGCCATTTAAGTTCAGCTGAATAATACAAATGCCTTATGTAAGATCCACTTTACTTGTGATCAATTATGAAAGCCTTGTGTGAGTGTAGCAGCAGCTGCAGGCGAAGAAAGGGTTTCAGTGTCTCTGCTTGACAGGCTCAGACGAAAAATGAGAAAGAAGAAGCACTTCTTTGAAGAGTGTTGGTATTGATCTGGTGGGACTGTAAATAGCCAGAATATGTGCTGGTTGTCGGGCTATTTAGCGCTCAGTGGATGATACAAAGGCAGCCCGTGAAGAAGATAGGAAGATAAAAAGCACCAGTGATGAGGAAAAGCTTGAGTGTGTGTTTCATGTTTTGCTGATTGGAACTGATATCCGCAATATTTGTATGTGCAATCAACAAGAGTGTGCCTGATGACGTCTCTTACCGAAGGTGGTGCCAGCTTCAGGCCGCGACACTGAAGAGACGATGACAAAACCGAAGCCTTCGTTCTCACCGCGGCGGATCTCCACATCATAGGGCTGCAAGGCGGATGTGACAGAGGAGGTGGCGTTGGGGGGCTGAGAGGAGGTGGTGGCAGCTGCGGCAGCAACCACAGCATTGCCACTGCCCCCTGCCCCTCCGCCCCCTCCTCCACTGCCGATGCCAGAGGTGGATCCGCTGCTGGAGCTGACGGTATTGAGGGAGTTCTGGCTGCCCTGCGGGGTGCGCTTCCCTATCTCCTCCGTCAGGCTGGGCGCCTGGGTGCTGCTGTGGTGGGAGGACGCCGGCGATGGAGGCACATCTCCCTCTGCTTTAACTGGAGATGGCAGAAGAGGATAAGGTGAGAAAGAGGCAGGTATACAGTGAAGGGTGGGAGAGGGAGAAAGATTTATGGAGGGAATAAAGAAAAACAAATTGAGGACAGGGAGGTGAAGGGAGAAAGATTCAGGAGATACAAGAAGATCAAAATGGAGAATGAAGACAAACAGATTAAATTAGGCCAGCCAGTGTTACATAAAAAGTTCAGGAGATAATAGAAGAGAAAAATCTGAGGCAGAGACCGGTGCATAATAAGGCGAGATAACATAAAAACAAAACTGTCAAGATAGGACACCACTGCAGAACGTTACATCACCTGTACAATCTGACAATAAAAAAACACTGTAAATAAACACAGACATTCTTCTCTCCTAACACAGCTCGTTCATGTTGATGTGATAAAAGACGAACCAGCAGACAGCTTGGGGAGAAGAGCCTCTCAAACAATCTCTTCGCTGATCTGTTTTGAACAAAAGATGAACTAAAGACGCGGCCCGCCTGTTGTATCTGGACATTTCATTCCACATTTAATTTCCTGTACAGCTGCTCAAGGAAGGCGCCTCATATTGTGGATGCTCTGAGGCAGGCGGGGAGCAGCAATGCACTAACGTCTGGCCGCTGTCATCGGGCCGAAGGTTGACCAGCCTCTCCATCATATTTATGGGCCTTTCTTTATCGCCGACTGAGGAGCAGAATGGAGCTGAGCAGAGCAGTGAAATGGCAGTGATGGGCGGGGGCGTTAGCTCGAATGCTTCATACCGTTACACACCCAGACTATTACAGAGGAAGGCAAACCCGGGCCCCTGGTGGAACTGCCATGAAAATAAATGGGCCCGTGGCATAGTAAAGTACAGAATGCTTTTCAGAAACTGAATACTGTTGTACTGTAACAACAGAGGCTGTAATGATATAATGGAATGGACAATTAGAGGTTAATTTTTCTGACTTGAAAGTTATTTTCTCTGTGATTTTCATGAATGCATAATTACGGTAATTTTTCTGCATTTTTTTTAAAAGGACCCATTTTAAATATTGCAGCGAGTAATGAAACAAGAAAGAGCAATGTGAGCTGTTAGATACTGAGTTAGGCTGGAGCTCCATGTGACAGGCTCCACACCTCCAACTTTTGAGCTTCTGCACTTGCCATAATCCTCAAAACCTGAACAAGTTTTTGAACTTCAGTGCACAGAAATATATCAAACCCTTAAGGGAATGGTTATCAGGAGGTCTCTAACAGGCTAAGCCGTTGGTTCTTACCGGCGTAGCTGGTTTTGCGTCGCACGGTGAGGTTGACGTGGCCCTGCTTGGCAGCCTGCTGCATCAGTTGCACCACCAGTTGGTGCGACTTGCCCACCACTGCTGTGCCGTCCACACATATCAGTTCATCGCCGGAGCGCAGGCGTCCGTCCTCGTCTGCAGCTCCATACTTCACTATGTGGCCGATGTAGATCTGAAACACAAAGTAGATGGAGGAGACTTGTGAGATTGTGGACAGAAAATGTACATGAAAAGATAACAAAGCTCAAACTGAGAAAAGTTTTTATTTTAATCAAGATATACTGCAGTATGAATTAAATAAGAATGTGCCAACTTGTACAGCAAGGGGATAAAGTTGCCATGCAGTACAGGTCTGCTACAATTCTACAGTACTATTAAATCTTTGTTCATCTTTCCAGCCTGCTACAGTCTTCACCCTATCCAAACATTCAAGTAAATCATTTTTTTCCCTGTCAAAAGAGCAGTGCAGGCATCAACGTTGCCTCTTTTAAAAAACGGGTTAAAAAGTAGTGTGTTTTTTTTACATTGGCCAGTTCAAAGAGAAACTGTCGTAGAAACAGAACAGACACAGAAGCTCAGAACTGCACACAGGAGGAAGATAAACAGAGAAACAGATGTGTTAAAGACCCCTATATGTGCTCAGACTTGTTTCAGACTTGCTGCTGAGAATATAGTGTCCATTTCATCATACAGGGGACTGAATCTTGTGAGTTGTACTTTATACATTTCACCCAAATATACAGTATAGTGGAAATTGAGGAAATTGAAAAGCAAACTAGAGAGAATCAACCATGAGAGATAGAAAGAGTGCGAGAGAGACTCACCGGCTCTCCTGGCTCATTGCCTCCGAGGATCCTGAAGCCGAACCCTGTATCCTTCCTCCACAGGAAAATGTCCTGCTCCTGGAAGTCTGGAACTGTAAAATCAACAAACCACCGTTAACGTTCCTGCATTAATACCAACAGCCTGCCCAGGGGACTTCCTGTTCCAAGAAGAGTTCAGCTCTAGCATAATAGTTTGCTATTAAAGATAACTCCCCTTAATATCACCCTTTCCAGTTCAAACATCATGCTCTAGCCTTGCCGTGAAGAGGTAGGGCCATAATTGATGCTCCCATTGTTCTCAGGGAATCAAACTATCCATCTGTTTATGCCCACATGCAAATAATCGTCCTCCCAACTGTTCCAAGCTTTGTCACTAAGACAGCACTTTGCGCAAACAATCCGTCTGGACGCTTTGGGAAAAGAACAAACAACTGATCCATCAAAAGATTACAAGGATCTATTTTGGGTGTGAAAGAGCGCAGGTATAGAGCTTAAATAAACTATCAAAAGCAAGACAGGCTGCCAGGAAAATTCAGAGCACCCTCGATCATTGGTCCCATAATTAGAAATGATCAGGCCAAACTCTGATGTCTGAAATAGCACATTTTCTTTCAGCTTTTTAAAACGTTTTCACTTCCCACAGTGGACACTGCTATTCGAATGCACTGTTTCTTTTATGAAGAGATGTGTGACACGCGACTATTCAATATGTTGGAGAGCACTTCCCACCCGACAGAGGTGCTAATACATGCTGGAAGTAGGCTATATATTATTGAGCAGAGGATGGCTAGTTCACAGTTCACTCCCATCCACAGCAGGAAGAATAAAAGAGGCATTGCTCTGCAGCGAATGACAGCTCATGGTTCATGTAGCAGCAGAGATGAGGGGGGAGCCTCAGGGGAGAGACACAGCAAGTGTGCATGTGTGTGGCCTCATCCTGCTGGACACACAAGAGTCTTTGCTTTAAGTTTATGTATATTTATTCACATATGCATGTATGTGCATGCATTTGAATCTTCGCAGCTGTGTTGTACAGGCTGACAAACATGCACCTCTGAGCAAACTCCCGGGGAGATTTCCTTTTGCTCCAACACAGGCCACTACTGCCAAGGCCACTAAAGCCACTAAGAGGCAGCAGGGTGGCAGAAGGCACAAACAGCCTGCTCCCAATCTGTTCCTTCAGTCAACAGTTAAAATCCCTGCGGAGTGCAGCCATCTCTTCCAATCTATCACAATGTAACTTTGGAGGAACCGGAGAGAGGGCGAGTCAAAGGCTAACTGTCGCAATCTGCACCTGCACTGCGGGTGGGGTCAACTGCACAGTTACACCTTGCTCCTGTCGATTAATAGATCCATGAGTGATCCCCGCAGTGAGCCAACTGGGCGTGAATCGATCGATATTTTACAAAGATGGAAGGACCTGTGCTGAGCTAAGAGTGAGGACTACAAATAACAAGCACAGATGGTTCAAACAGTGAGGAAATTAAACTGGGAACATGTTAAAACCAGACAATAATCGAAATGAAGGCCAATAAAGCACGAGCGAGAACCCTATCCTCTCTGGCCTGTTTTTTTGGAGCAGGTTAATGCTATGTGAGCTTTTGGGGGAGGATTTCTTCTGCAAATGGAAATCGTTCAGCACACAGTGTGTTTAAAGACCTTGATCTCAGCAGAACTTTTCATTAGAGCGAATGTTGCGTGGAGAAATGTCTCTGCTGCAGCCAAGACTTGAGGCCTATCGGGCGCACACAGTGGGATTTTAGGACCAGAGCTCAATGCAGCGTGAGGAAGTAGAGGATTCACACCTGCTGGTACAGGTCACCTGTCCTCCCTGTCATTCTCTGTGTGTTCCTCTTTACTTTTCTTTACCTCAGAATCCCTTGATCTCCTGATGCTTGACCTTTCTCTTATCCGAACATTTTTCTTTCATGTCACATTTATATGTCCCTGTCGCTTCCCTCTTCATCATCCTTTGGGCTCTCTCTTAAAACTTTCCTCTCATTTGTACTTAGCAAACGGACTCAGGCAATTTAGAAAACCCCTGCTGAGACTTTATCATAGGACATTTATGTAGACATAATCTCCCCCTTGGATTTGCTTTCGTCCACTCTCCATCTCTACTCTGTATTTCCTTTTTAAATCAAATACCACTGTCCTCTCAGCCCTTTACGGCAGCTTGCCAACAGGCTTCGGCACTACAACCCACGCTCAGCCCTTCTTTTAATATTCTTCTTCACAGGCATCTAAATAATGAAAGTCCTTGACAAGTGGCGCCTGGGAATGTGATTAAATGTTAAGGTTTCTAAGCCCTCACAGACCCCTATTTTTTTTTAACTTGACAGTGGATCTGAGGGTTACTCTTTTTAATTGGAGTTATCCCTTTACTTTGCTGAGGCTAGACGAGGAGGAGGGGGATATGCAATCCAATGACATTCACTCCACTATTGCTGTGAATGTCTCTTTAGGGAAGTCTAGTGTAAAAGTGTGTCAATGGTGCCAGTGTCCACAACTGGGCCAAAGCGGCGTCTCAAAGCTTTTAAAGGACTGGACCGAGAACATGTGGGGGACTCTAATGCTGGGTGGAAATGACAATCAAATCAAAGCTAACTTTGTGACTTTAAGGAACCTCTTTAAAGGAATAACGCAACATTTTGGCAAAAACTACACCTACAAATCCAGTAGGCTACAAATCTGCCTACCAGCTTTAAAGAAAACTTTTACTAACAACACCTAGATATAACGGGTTAGGGTTAGGGCTACGGCTCCGGCTGCCTGTTTCCCCCTGCTTTTTGTGGGAGCTACGCTAAGCCAATTGACTGCTGGCTAGCTAGATATTTAGCACACAGAGGTGTGAGTGGTATACACATTTAAACTATTACATCGACTTAATTAAAAGCAACATTGGCATTTTGTGTGATTTGGCGCCCCCCACAGTTTCTGAGTGGAGCACCACTGACAAAAATCCCAGGTCTGTTACAATTTGTTAGACTTAACGCTGTGAACCTACCCTCTTACTGAAGTTACATAGTGCAGAAACAAGTGATAGGGGGGCGGTGTGGCTGAGACAGAGACACCATTCACCCTATTACAAGACACTGTACCATCAAAATGATTTTGAAGCTGTTAGTTTAAGGGTAAAACACAACCAGTCCTGCAATAGATCCTACCATCATGAAGGTTATAGTAAGTTCCTGTTGAAATTGTTTTCATTTCAGTTAATATATGAATGTCTTCTCTTTTTATCTGGACCTTGAGTCTGTAACAAAGCTCTGAATTGAACTGAACTGATTGTGAGACGTGTTGACTCCGCTGTACACTCGTTTTGGAGGACATCGTTTCTGGTGCTGTTGTGTATGTATTCCATTATACTGACACACATTTCTCATATTTTGTCCACCTCATTTCTATCAGTTAGGTTGGGGTTCATGACAGGAACACCTCTTTGTATAATTCAATACTGTTACGACAAAATGACAAAGTTGAATCTGCACCTCTCTAAAACAGATCCCACAAACCCATTTTAGCATTCATGAAGGTAAGATTTGTCACAGGACTGTTATAGACCTCATCAGTATCAGCAAGGTGCACCTAATAACTGACAACTGAGCCAATATTAGAGAATAAGTTCACATATGACACCCCAAGTAAAAAGAGACCATATCCCTCTCCCGATACTGAACAAGGGCACAGAAAGAGTTTGTCCTTTGTTGCTTTTGTTTAAGAATATGAACCAGTTACTTACATGCACAAGACTTATCTCTTATCCCAAATCTTACTCCAAAACGTGCAGTATAATGGTCTCCATCGAGCCAACAGCCCCATGCAGCCCTCATCCAACTGCCACCAAAAATGATTATACTTACGCCTACTTTCATACATGCTCCTGGACTGGGCCCAGATCTTAAAGGGGTCCGGTTTTCTCTGGATGGTCCCGTCTGCTGGGGAGTCCTGGGGCGGCAGGCTTGGCAGGGGCTGAGAGGGGGGCGGGGGAGCAGCGCTCTCGCTGAGAGGGGGTGCCAGAGACGGATGCACGGGCGAGTCTGTGTGGATGCTCCGGTGGCTGGAAACGCTATGCTGGGAGCTGTTCTGACTGTCCTTTCTTGACAACTGCTGTTGGAGAAGCAGATCGATATCATTTGACAACTCAAAGTCAGCTGTGTCGGTACACCTGTGAAAGTGGAGGATGAGCTGAGAACTGGCAGACAGGAAGAGACAAAAAGAAGGATGCATGCTCAGCAGTGAGAAGAGAAGATGAGACGAATCGGGGTTGTGGTTTGTGAGAGGAGAAATGAGGTTTGAATACAGAAGAAATGTGGATTAGAGTTCACAGAGATTAAAGATGGCTGCTCCTTGGGGTAAAAGGAAGCAGAATCTAAGAGTGAATAATGTCAACCATTGTTGTGTTGCTACCTTATACAACACAAAGAATAATAAAGCTGTTTTATTCAGACAATTATTTTAGTGTATAAAGACCTCAATGGTTTCTCATGATTAAGTCATTCAGCTGTGGGAGAAAAAACTTACAAGGGTACATTGCCTATTCCTTTTGTTTAACAGAGTGGAATGTATTAACAAGGAACTGCATCCCCTGTTGCATATGGAGAGATTCACAGTGAATAAAGCACTAGAGATGTTTCAAACGGAGGGAGGGTTTTACTGGTGAAGCCAGAAATGTAAAAATTCTCATAAATTGACCTCCTCAATAACATGGCCACTTGAGCACCTGCTCAAGGGTATGAGGGGAGCGGTGCTTGAGCGGCACATACAATCTTGAGGTCAAGCGCATGAACATTGCACATGTAAGCAAAGATCCTTTCACTATCTTTCTGTACAGTTCCATCCTGTTTCAAACAGACAGCAGGGAAGAGAAAGGGTTACAGACAGAGCATGGGAAAGAAAGGGAGATATTTTGGGACAGTAAGAGAAAATGACAGCAGTTCAGTCTCTTCATGTCACGTGAGCTCCCAGTACTTTGGAAGTGGTGGACAAAAATACACCAGGAAAGGGCGGAGGCAAGCGGCTTATCTGTTCTCAAATATCAAAGTGTTTGGCCTTCAAAGTGCAGCCATGCCTTCAATAAATTCGGACTCATTACTCCCTGAATGAGCCTCCCACACCTCTGCAATTCATGTTTATATTCATCAGCCTTGTTAGACTTAAAAGAAGCTTGACGCTTTAGCAAATATTAAGCCGGAGCCGTGGATCCAGCTGGAATGTACCAGCGTTATGAACGTAACCTCACTGCGTTATGTGGGGAAGTGAAGATCAATGGATTCATATCATTAGTCACAAACGCAGGCAATGCTTGGTGCTAAAGTCAGACCTCAGGAGGAAAAATATTTTTTTGGTCACTTTTGTTCCATCAAACAAAATGGCGCCTTTGTTTGCCAAAAAGGCAGCATTTTTTTACTTGTTTTTCTCTCTGTTTGATGCACAAAAAGTCCAAAAATCCTATCCCCCTTTCAAATGAAAACAAATCTCTTGTTCTTGATGGATCTATTAGATTTGACCTTCTGCAGTCATTGTGCTCTCCCTCTGTGCTCCGGGACTGGCCTAATACATTGGTTTCTCCTGCTCCAATAACTTATTAAGGAGACAGAAGAATCGAGGGAGGAGGGGAGGGGAGGGGATGGAGGGGGGTCTGGGGCAATGAAAACAAATCCTTGCTGCTTCCTCAGACTCGGGTCAGTCCTGCTTTGCCACTAGCAGGCCACACTATTAGCATCATATGTAGTGTTTTGTTTGACATAAACAGCCCCATAACAACCAGACATTATGTTGAAACACCATGCATTAACTCTACTATCACTCTCTCTTCTATTATCTGCTTTAAGAAGGCTATACCATCACCATTATCATCTAACACACTACATATCCAGCACCGATACCACCACACCTCATTCCCCAAAAACTTTCACCCTGTCTAAACGACATCACATACCCTCCTAGTGTAATCTCTGTATGGAGGAGCCAGCTCAAAATCATCCTGCAAAACAAAAAATCAACATACACATTCAGTGAGACAGAGTCATCATCATGGTCCCTCTGGTAATGCAGCATATATCACAGGATGAGGCCGTTCCTCAGCTGTGATCATACATTCAACTCTCACTCTGCAAGCTTAGCACCCAGCGCGATGCGATCATCGGTGTGTTAGCAACCCAGCTCACGCTGTGCATCAAAGCCCACTTCGTCCCAGCCCCCGCCAGCGAGGAGGAGGGGGCGCTGATGTGGAGCTACAGGGATCCACCCCCGCACAGCACAGCATCCCATGTCTACAAACAGACCCACAACATCGGCACAAGTTACACCTAACAGAGGAGAACTGGAGGTGAGGGAGGAGAGAGTGAGCCAGATATCCCTCTGACAGATGCACCATGTGGATTGAGGACAGGAGAGTGAAGGATGGATGAGGAAGGAGAAAAATATACGAGAACAATTACTTACCAGTTTTGGGCTCTTCTTTGCGGGTGCCACCCCTGTGAAACCAGACAGAAATGGGAAAAAGAAAAAAGGAGAAGGTTACCAGTGTACTTTTAGTATATCGTCCATGTTCAAGCAAAAAAAGAAGATTAAAAAAACAGATAACGCAGACTCCAAAACAATGTGCTCATCTATCCCTCGTCTCCTTCTCCCTTCTCTCCTCTCTCTCCCTGCTTGGTTCTTTGCTCGCCCATCCGCGGCTGGCGTTTGAGGAGGGAGGAAGAGGAGGGGGGGTGCAGGCAGCGCGATCTATCTGCATCAGTGCCGCGGCCAGCGCTTTGGCTTGACTGGTGCAGCGGAAGAGTGGGGCCAGCCCCGAGGGCTAACCCAGCGCTCACTAGACCCTGGCTACCCCGACAGCAGCGCAAGCGTGCCAATGAGCGGGCGTGTGTTTGAGGGAGTAAGGTGAGAGTTAAGAGGAGAGGACAGAATCCTGGAGAGCAACTAAGCCTGAGAATAAAGAGAGAGGAGCAGAGAGGAGAAAAGCGAGCTGTGCTCTGGAGTTCCTGGCCGTAGCATTACCCATGGAGAAGGAGTCCAAGATACTGAACATTAAATTATAGGCAACCGTCAGTTCCCCTCTTACTGAGACCATCTTCCTGTGTCCGCTGAGTGCGGCGCTCCGCTGTCGAAGGCTCCAGCATCTATAGGCAGTTGCCGTGTCCTCCCCGTCTCTCCCTTCCCTGCTGCCTTTTCCTTTTTTTCCCTTTCTCTTGCTCTCTCTCTCTCTCTCTCACCTCAGTGCACACTGTCCTCCCTCCCTTTCTTCCCTCAGCATCATCACCCTCCTCTCCCTCCTTCCTCTCCCTCCCTCTTCCTCTCTCCTTTCCATCTCAGTCTCCCTCCCACCCCCACATGCTGGTAAACATCCATGCAGCTACACACACACACACACACACACACACACACACACACACACACACACACAAAACAACACAAAACAACACAAAACAAGGGCGTCAGGCGGCTTTGCGCTCCTGACACAAATGGAAGTGCGCTTAAGGTATGACAGACGGGTTTCTGTGTGAGTGAACAGTGACCAGGAATATCATCGAGGAAAAATCATTATCGCGGACGAGCACACAAAGAAAAGACTGACAGATGACTAAAACGGAGGGATCTAGTCGGAGAAATTTGCTCCTTAAGCACATCCCTGCCCCTCTACCCCCCCCCCCCCCCCCCCATCCCTCGACTCTGCATGAAATAAACAGTTGTATGAAGTTATGGAAATGAGAGTGGGAGAAGGAATGTGTGAAACAAAGACAGAACGCAGCGGCTCGTGGTGTGTATTTACCTCTGTAATATTCAAGATTCAACAATGAGCGGAGGAGCAACCACACACACCTCTGGCATGCGTTTGGGTGTGTAACACATGTAAAGCGTGAGTGAGACTAGGCGGTGTCTGATCTAAGAAAATGGGCCACTATTGTGTGTCAATCCTATGGGGAAAATGAGGGGATAAGAGCTTACTCTCTAATACACACACACACACACACACACACACACACACACACACACACACACACACACACACAGGCTCATCTTCTTTATCTCTCCGACATCTGGGTTCATTCACAGCTGACAGCTCCAACTGTGTTGCGTCTGCAGCCTTTTTCCTCCTCTCCTCCCCCCTCTCCTCTCTCCCCTTTTCACCCCGTTTTTTTCAATCAATGGGAATCATTCATTCAGGAGCGCATAACAACCCGCTAAATCAGACGCAGATGCACACTGTCAATCCCGAGTAACTCTCTCTGCTGCATGCTCTGAGCATGCTGTCAGTCAGCGTCAGGCTGATGTTTGATTATCACTCATCTATCCTCTGCAACTGATTTGCTGCTGCTGTCTGTCAATGTCTCTCAGCTCGCTCTCTCTCCCTCTCTCCTAGATCACATATCACACACAAAACAGACACGCCCATTCAAGCAATAACTCGACTCAGGCATAGGCTGATTCAGGTCTTTGTAATGCACTGTACTTCTGAAATCGATACGAAATATACAGAACCATGACTATGTTAATACCAAAATCATCAAGGAAGACATAGCTTTGGACGGGTCAACACTGTATTGGTAGGCAGGAGCAGTTCTGTGGGATTGTGTGTGTTTGAAGCCGCTAGATCAAAAGCTATTGTGGCTGTTTGGGCCAACCTCCAGTCCTAATTACATACAAGAGGGAGGAAAGAGCGCTTTCGGACAGGTGGGCGATCTCGGCTGGCCTGAGCGCTGACAGCCTGAGTGAGAGGGCGGCCCGCTACAGCCTCGACAACTCCAGCTCTCAAATAATTGAGCCGGACCGCTGTGGGGCCCTCTAGTTTTTATTTATATTTTATTCTGCTTACTAAATCCTAAAATGTGTGGCAGGAAATGCATTCATAACAGTGAATAATGAAGGACCCACGAGGCTCTAAATATGTGCTTTTTATGATTAATGATACATCAGCTGATTATTATGAATCCCAATGAAGTCAAAACAATAGTAATAGCATCCAGTTTATTTAAGGATTGCAGTGAATTTTTTTTTATTGGACAGAAAACCAGTCATCTTGTTTCACTGCCTCAGGCAAAATGCCATGAATTTCAGCAGACTTTGTTTTGCTGTGTGTGACAGCCCCACAGCTGGTTAAATTCCAACAGTGTGGGTGCATCAAGATGATGGAAACACTGGAAATAAGGTGTGGTGGAATAAATGAAAGCATTGACACACAGCGAGCGCAGAATTCAGCATCAATTCCTCCCAAAGGAGCTGCGCTTTGGATTAAGACATAGTGTATCCCCCTCAACAGATAGGAACTGTTGTAACAACCTGGCAGCGTAGCAGTCACTAAACGGAGGCCATTACTAAGCAGATTATGTTGTCTGTCCACAGTGCACGGTGCGTGTGCATAAGCGTCGGTGGAATCTCGGCTCCGAGTGATGGCTTCCAACAGGCAGGTCCATCTGTCACCGTGGCGACAGCGCCTGGTGACTGTGGGGATCTGACAGACGGTCTCCAAGGAGTGAGAGGCTCACATCAGCTGCGTACATCGGCAGCGGGCAGGATGTGACAGCCCTGTAGAGTACAGCTTTATTTAGCTTCATCTGTTTGTAAACAGTGGAATTAAATGTGACAGAGCGGTCATACCAGTGTGGCTAACTAGGTAATAAAGATGACCAGGGAGAGCGTGGATGCAGAAAAAGCAGTTTTTTCTTTTGAGGAAGGTGCCTTATGATAAGAAATAGAACCGAGGAGTGTTTTTTTCCCTGGAAGGGGTGAAATCCCCTCCTCCACCAAATGCACACATCCACCCAGAGGAGACCCCCAGCGCAGATTATCTGCAGAGCATTGTCATAGAAACAAAGGATGGTGCAGTGGTGGAGATTTACAATTCGCCCAATAGCTATGGAGGTGTGAAGGCATGGGAGGTGGGTGGGGGGTGGGAGGCTCACCTTGTCTCTTGAGCAACAAGCGGGTGATTCACCGGCTCAAGCCTCCAGCGAGCAGAGGTGAATCTTGGGCACCTAGCGGACAGGCCGCTTACCCCCCCTACATCATTGCTTTCCAGGACTGCACTGCTGTTCGTTATGGTGCCACTGGAACGTTCAGTCAGCAGAATTTTTAATGCGAAGTGGGCAAAAATACGGCGCTTCCTGCCCATACAGTGAATTGATTTCCTGCTTTGGTCTGTGCAGGGACCCATCATCAACGTTTATCTCCTTCTAATGGCTGTGTACAAGACTGTCCACATTATACCGGGCCTTATGAATGTGCATGCCGGTAACTGCCAGTTTGTTTATGTGGGTTATGCGAGTTCACGTAATTGTGTTTGGGCCTATCAGTGTGTGTCCTCAAAGAACACTGATCCGTGGAGTGCTTTTTGACAGCAGGCATTTACAAGCTGTCGGTTCACTTGCCCAGCATTATGCCAATAAGAGCTATCTAGTGTGGCAATGATCCACTCGGTGTTTTTACCCTCTTTAAGCCACACATCCATGAAAAGACAAAGGAAAACAAACATTTCAACTGTCTGTCTTCAAGGGTACAATAAATCTCTTTCAAGCTGCACTTAAAGGCAATGAGGGGAAACGCGCAAAGGTAAACAAGAGGAAACACACCCATTTGTGCTTTAACACTATGGATTCTTTGTAGATGACTGCTCTTAAGAGTTCTCCAAGTAGCTATACAGATAATATGAGGTCTCGGACATGTCTTTGGGTGTTTAGCTTCCCATTTAATTAAACAGGAAATAAGGAAAGTGACTATCAAATACATTGATATTTGCAAAATAGTCACCACCTCTTGTCCATGTTAGTCCCTCAACCTGCCATTTGTCCATCCGCTGGCTACGTGGGAGGAGAGTGAAGGTCCATCTCTCACACCAAGAGGAGAGAAGTGTGAGGCCTGATTCCCCAGCAGCAACTAATGTGTCACCGTTGATTGATGAGTCATGAAGTGGGGGGAGGGAGAGGAAAAGAGAGAGCGCTCGAGAAAGAGGGAGAGCAGAGCATCATGGGGGTTTCTGCACCGCTCTTTTATCATCTCTCTGATCCTCTGACATCCTTCCATCCACAGCTCTCCTCCTCTCCCTCCGCCCACTGCAGCTATCTTTCCTTCCATTTCCTGCACATGGCTACGAGCTGTTACTGCAGCCAAACACAAATTACCTTGTGTTCATTGCAGCACCTGCCAGGCCTTACAAACAGGTAAAAAAAAAAAAGGAGAAGAAGAAAAATAGAGTAGAACACGACTCTACATCCGCGCTGAGACAAATGGGCTTCATTTTTCTATAGCTGACTAATGACACGAGCTGCTGGGCTGCTGAGATGCTGTGTTTCACAAATTCTAAAACTAAACAAGTTTTCGCTGACAAAAGGCTGTGGAGCAGGTGTATGTGTCCCTGTGGACCCTGTAACGTTTACACCTTTTTAAAGGGAACAGGGGAGAGGAAATTAAAGTCTGCACTACGGCAAGACATCAGGGGCTAAAATGAGTTATGCCAGAGCATCAGTGGGGGCAGGAGAAGACAGGCAGGGGGAAAATGAGCACATTAGAGCAGTGTAATTAGACAAATGAAAGAACGATGTATCACGAAACACAGGCCTGATTGAAGCAATAAATCATGCCTGTGTGCTTATAGGCAGTCCAAAATGACTGCAGAACCTTTGTGTTCTGTGAGCTTAACCTATAAAGCACTCATAACCTGACATCTGACCTTTCTCTGTATGAGATTATTCAAAGCTAATGTAGCTTTCTCAGATAAAGTTAATCAAATGAGTTTCACAGGTGCCCTCCACAATATCCAGCACACTAGCTCATGTGTGGAGCTTCACATTTTCACACAATCTGACTTGTGCACTACTAACGAGTGTGTGCCTGGTCCTCAGGGATTGGCTCCCATCTTCATGTGGCGAGAGGGTGAGAATCTACATTCTGGCAGTGTGGGAATAGAAACAGAAAAGGGGGAATGGAGGGTTGGAGGAAGGGATCTTCACCAATTAAGACCATGCACGGGTCTTTCTGCTGCAGATTTATAATTGGATGCAAGGCTCTTCATGTGTGAGACCGACACTGATGCCTGTGTGTGTTTGTGTGTGTGCGCGCATGCAGAAGCGGTGTTTGCTCAGGGAAGAAGAGATCCTTGATGGATGGAAGGAGAGTGAGAGTAAAAGAGAGCACAAGAGAGAAAAAGATGTATGTGTATGATAAGCAAAGCTGACATCAGGACCCCAATTAGAGGCCAGCGTGCCTCGCCGCTACTGGTGGAGTGAGCCGGAGTGAGAAAGCAGTGAAGAGAGTCAGAGCCGGAGAGTAATTAAGGCACCGTGTCTAAAACCTTGGTTTATGTTCTCATGAGTGCAACAGTGTGTGTGGGCATGTGTGTCAGGCAACACCTAAGACTAGTGAATGTCGCTTTGTTGAGGGGGCGTTGACACATAAGATGTAAACAGATCCATTATTCGACATGACACTGTTAGAGAAAACATTTAAAGGGGGCATGAAAGGATTAAGGGGCAGATGTTAGGACTTGACAGCTTTCGGTTCTCTTCTACAGACACATCGATTGGAACCAACAAAATAAAATAAAATAGTTGGAGGTTTGATACTCGGTGCAGGAGAAAAAAAAATGAGTCGACACTGTGCTGGTCCAATTTGTATTTTGGCTCACTAATTGCTGACTGTGTTTTGATGTTGGAGCCATTAGGCTCTTCATCAGAAAAGTTCTTTGTAAAACACACAGTAGGCAGCACTTGGTGCTTAATTGTGCAAATGGCTGAAGTGCAGTGATCAGACTCTTGTTCTATCAATTATTTTTATGAACCTGCATGAAGCATCAGAACAGCGGGTCCTGCTTTAATATGCTTAACTGTGTCACAATTTCAATTCTAAATCAAAAGTCGATGGAGCACACTATATATGAAAATTAATGGTATAATGATCCATCAATCTGGATCGATATATTTCGATTCAATGATCAACGATCCACTGTGATCCATGCAAAGTAAAAACACTGATCTATATCATCATTTTTAAGATGCGCCTTTACTTTGTAATTCCCTTTGGCACCATCCAGGTGCACCTCCTTTCTAAACATTCAAATAATGCTAGTGCCAGGTAGATAATGGCAAGCAGCCAAGAACAAGACAATGAGGATATTTACACCTCTCTCAGGAGTAAATCAACTGTGTGGAAATACTTTGGGCTTGCTAACTTGTTGCTCTCGCTATGGCAATATGAGCGGCTCTGTTTCAACAATGTTAGACGGAAAAAACGTGCATGCAGGCTGAAATTCAAGCATCATGTTCTGTCAGGAGATGCAGTGAGTAAGAAAAAGGTTAAGTAATACTTAATACGTAATTTGTCAAGCTATGAGTAGAGGGAAAGTCCGCTAGCTGCTCGGCTAATTTATGTAATGTAAAATGCCATAGGCTTAAAATCAGTAAAACAATTGTTCTGTCTCTCTGACATTCGATATTGAGCCACGTTTTATACTCTTATTAACTGTTGTTGTGTTGGCGTGTTTTATGTGT
The DNA here is from genome assembly GCF_040436345.1 of Pagrus major. Lineage (NCBI taxonomy): Eukaryota > Metazoa > Chordata > Actinopteri > Spariformes > Sparidae > Pagrus > Pagrus major. The sequence goes on from NC_133220.1 coordinate 27,024,542, forward strand.
GTTAGCGAAGTCAGTTTAAAGTAAATTATACTGCGCTTAATCGCTTACAATTTTTTATGTGTTGTTTTTCTCTGTCCAAAAGCATAAAAGAAAGCAGCGGCAGCTTCTTCTGTAACTGTGTTTAATGGGCATATAATATCGTCTCTATCGATCGCAGGCCCCTGAATTGAATCAAATCGGATCATGGCAGACTTCATAATAGTGACAAATATAATAACGCTGTCCAAAGAATGGTTATAATATGGTATCATGACAAAACTGGTGATATATACCTTTAAACATATGCCGGTTATATCACTCTCAATAACATAAAAAAAAGGTTTTAATCAAAAATGTAATCAAATCATGATCTTAAAATCTAAAGTCAATACCAACCCAATAACCCTGTAATACATTTAAGATTAAACTGGATTTCATATTTGGTCCCTGTGTTTGCTTTTCTCTGCCTGCTGGCATCCTTTGTACCAAACCCTAACTAGGATCAATCCATTCAAGGTGTTGAGTGATGTTGGTTCAATTAAAACACTTCAAATGCATGATGACTATCCATGATGATGACTATCCATTTTGTCTTTGAGCTCAGTGCCCTTGGTTCTATCACAGTCATATCTGTCTGTCAGCGGCACTCAAAGCCAGTCGCTACTTTTACACAATCCCAGCTGCCTTATTGACAGCCCATTATGCCCCTTATGAGGCACTATCACTTTATGAGCTTGTGTACACTCGCACAATGAAGAAATGCAACTCATTTGAAAAAGCCAGTGAAAGCGAGTGGAGCGGTTTGGTCTGTGTAAGTTTGGAGTGTCAAGAAGCGAGGAGAAGAGAGCGAGTGACAACATGGAGAGAGCCGGAGATACAAATTGAGACGGAGTCACACATGTAGATAAAGCGACAGAAAGAAACACGGGCTCAATGTGAGACTACAATGTGACTCGGCCGCCATTCATCTGACCAATTTCCCTTGACAGTTCTGAGCACTTAACCCCACAGAGGAGATAAACTCTGCGTGTGCACACAGACACAAAAACCTTTTAGTTACTTGAATTAATAAGCCCCAAAGCAAGCTATGGACAGTCTGACAGAGAAAATAGTCCAATTACTTGTATCACACAGTGCGTTTAGAGCTCTGGAGGTCTGCGAGTCTGAGGGGGATTGGAGGGGAAAATACTGAAATTCAATCATTTCAGTTTTATTCTCCATTCACAGTTGCTTTGTTTCCATTTAGTGCTTCTGTGCGACAGTGATTTTCAATCAGAAACTGTGACAAAAGTTGGGTTGCACACGTCGAATAGCAGCAGTCACATCATGGTGCACTGTTCTTCGCAGCATTGACATCGCCCCAACTAACGCTGAAAATTTATGTTAACAGTACAAAATGTCACTGACTGATTTAGCTCATATCAAGTAGGACAGTCATGTGGGTGGCTAAAAGGCCCAGGAGAACAATTGGTGGCATCTTTAAAGCGACCAACTTTGACACTAAAAGCCTAAAATAAACCTGACATGTTGTCAGCAAACATAAACAGCAGACAGAAACAGAGAAGCTGAATATGAGACAGGCAGAATAAAAAGAAGAATATTCAGACCTGAGTCTCTCACTCTTCTTAACATAGCCCTCCCATATTTCACTTTTCCTCCTCTCTCCTCCTTTTTCCATTTCAAGGCAGCTGTAATGTTCTGACAGTCGATGCTTTTCAGTATAAAAACCTCACTCTCTCTTCTCTACTTTACTTTCAGCGTTCCTCTGCGGCTCCTTCTCTCCTTCCATACCATAATTATCCCTCTACCTCGTCTTTCTTTACGATCTCCTTTTTGCTTCCAACCTCTATTTACATGAATAAATAAATATGTGTGTCAATAAAAGAGCCTGAACAGCCTGTAAGGCAGAAGCCCATTAGTTTTTGTCAACAGCACCGAGCAGCTTCATGGGAAAGGTTTGTTTTGTTTTGTAATATTTCAACATATGGGCACATAAATCAGTAACCGCCACATAACTCCACACCTGTTCTGCATCTTCCTCCACTCCATCTGCACTCATCAGTCACAATATGAATGACACATTCACCAAGACGACAGACGAGCCTCCACTCACCTCTCTGCACCAGCATGGTGACCTCGCTGCCTTTGGGACACTTGCTGAGCAGGTCGACCACCTGGTTGTGCGACATGCTCTGCACGTTTCTCTTGTTCACCTCCACGATGATGTCGCCCTCCTTGAGGCCGCGGCAGCGCGGGTAGTCCACGATCTGTTTCACCCTCTGGCCTCCACCTCCGGGACTGTCGGCGATGGTGAAGCCGAAGCCCTTGTCTCCTTTCTCCATGTGTACAGTGATGAGCTCTGGTTGTGTTGCGATGGATGAGGCCAGGGTGACCACATCGCTGGGGTAGCCGTGCTGGGAAGAGGTGTCGGAGGCCACCTCTGCTGAGGGGCTGTGGGGTCGGGGGAGGCCGTTGAGGGGTGCCCCGCCGTTGGTCGAGCCGTTGTTGTTGTTCTGACTGCCGTGGCTGGATGGTGAGTCGTAGCTGTTGGTGGCCTCCTGGCCGTTCACAATGATGGGCTCTTTGTTGTCTAGAATGGCCACTGAGGTAACCAGGCTGGTGTTGGGGTCATCGGGGTCAAAGGGCAGTGGGTAGCCACGGCACAGCTCCAAGTTGACCATGGAGCCAATTGGGATGGACTGGAAGATCTTCACAACTTGGGCATGGGTGTAGCCTAGCACACATGTGTCGTTGACGCTCACGATGACGTCACCTTAGGGTGGAGAAGAGGGAGGAGTTAAGTTTGTTTTGTATGTAAGGAAGTCATCTATCAGCTACGTTTTAGCTTCCACAATTAAAGGAGACATTTTATGCTTTTTCATTTTTCTCCTGTCCTTCCGTGTTTTAAATAGTCCGTAGTCCCGCCTTTACATGACATCACACTATGTCACATTTGCATAATTTATGCTTCGTGGCTAGTTTGGCACTTAAAAAATGAGCACAGCTGCTCTGTTGTTGTCAGCGGTGTCGGGTCAAGCGTGTGAGAGCTGACCAATCAGGGGATACTGGTTATTGGGGAGGTGCGGCCTTAAAGAGACAGGAACAGGAGAAAACTGATGTAAACATTGATGTTTTTTGAGCACTAAAGCATGTAAACCTAATCTAGTAGTAACCCAAAATAAAATTATGAACCTGAAAATTAGCACAATATGTCTCCTTTAAGAACAGCATTCAGAAAATCCAACGAAAGCAATATTCAAAAGCAGTATTCCTTCTTTGTTAACTTCAAAATTATAGTGCACCAACCTGTCTCCATTTTGCCATCAAGGGCAGCAGGTCCATCTAAAACCAGGCTCTTGATTTGCAGGAACTCGTCCGGCTCGTCGCCTCCAACAACAGTGAAACCAAACCCTCGGCGACTCTTTTTCAGCTTGGTATTGATGAAGGTCCCCTTAAGTTCGGATCGGTTCCGAGTAAAGAAAGGCTTCCCTCCTGAACACAAAGACACAGATGATTCGACTTTGTTCATTCTGATACACCAGCACAGACTGAATTAAGCAGCTTTCAGTTCTGTTTGCATGTCAACAAAAATGGGAAAACTGCTCTCTGTCTGGTGTTATGCTGAATCTGGGCTTCATTAAAAAGCTTTAATTCACTGGCACAATAATATTAACACTTAATCAATAATCTAAACACACAACTAACCTTAATGAGTGTAATGGCTACAGGCCACGGTTTCTGGTCTGATGACAACAGAATCAAAACAGACTCATTATAATAAACAGACTAATTAGTTTAAAAGAGAATCGGAAGGACAAGTGAGGTAATCCCCAATGATGGCATCATCAATCATACAATCCAAACAAGGGCCTTGATTCTGGGACTGAAGGTGAGTCTGTGGGCAGTATCAGGCAACTATGCTGGTTACAGCTGTATATGATGCTTATAAAGGATCTTCAACTGATCCTGTGCTTGCGCTGATTGGCTACATTGATTACTTTAAAGTGCATGGAGTCAAAGGGACACAAAGCACTAATGACAATTTATGCATATTTAACCTCATTAAAGGTGCACTGTGTGGTTTTGGGGAATCATTTTTAATCAGAAGAGAAAGATTTTCACTGACCTTAAAGGACAACACAATTTATACTGTTTTACTTTGTTTATATCTGCCACCTTTCTAGCTTCAAAGACTGTTCGGGGGACCTCATTTTCCTCTGAGAACAGCTTGTTTATTCAGTTTTGTAAAAAATACACATTTCTGGGTTAGGGTTATTATCTCATTAATAATGTAAATATTAAAATTGTGAGAATTTCTTCTTCAGAACTACACAGTGCCCCTTTAACATGGTTAAAATCAAATTGCACTATTTCAGCTTCATGATTACCTCATTTGCAGTGTCTTTCACATTTCGTGAGGCACCAGATTATTTTCTTTTTGAGTAATGAAATCGAATGCCAAGTGACATCCTTAATCCGTGAAGGTCACATGGCAAAAGCATTTTTGTGAGAGAGGGTTCTGCCTCAGTACACGGGTACCAAAAGTACAACCTCATCTGCTGTCAAGGCATCTCTATCATTCAGCTCTGGTTGTGAGGGTTTAATTAACACAGAAACCCAGTCATGAGAAGTGCTCAAACACTGCCTCATTATCTGGCATTAAGGATAAAACGAAGAAAGATTTGAGATGGATTCAGTTGTGTGAGGTATACATCTGCTCTCTTCGCTGTCGAGAATGGGAGTGACGGGGAGCAACAGTTGAATACAGGGTGAGATAGAAATGTCTATTAATAGACACAATGTAAGCCAAATGCTACGGAAATTACTTCACACAAATGAATAATGAGATGTTGTCAGAGGTGAAGGGAAAGAATGAAAGCAAACAGGCAGATGGAGATAGAGTAAGTATAAATTAAGGAGAAAGGGCCACACAGAATTGTGTGCTTAGTGACCTGCAGCACAACATTAGCTTGTGCTCGAGCTACAGCTTATGCATTCAATGAAAAATGCATTACCCTTGGAGTCAGTATGTGTCCTTGTGTTTGTGGTGTTTTCTCAGTGTGTGTATGTGTGTGTGTGTGTGTGTGCCTTATAATAGCGTTTTTCAGAACAGGAGAGATGTAACAAAACTGTGAACATAGATGGCGGCTTTATCCGCGAGGGATCCGTAGATGTAAGAACAGACCAGGAAGCAGGAGGAACATGAAAGTAGGTAGTTAGATAAAGAGATTTCAAATGATGCCTTTCTCTGGAGGAATGTCAAGGCCTAGGACAGTACAGAATAGCAAAGTCAGAGAGGGAGGGGGGGAAAGATAGCGGTAAACAGACAGACTGATGGACAGAACCAACAATTGAACCAAAGCGGAGAGAGTGGCAGGAGACAAGACAAAAGCCAGCGAGACGGCCAATGTGGGCCATAAAAAAAAGAGATCGATGAGGGGGGAAAGGAAAGAACAGGCCAACAGAGCCGCAAGGGAGAGTAAGAGGAAAAGACGGGGTGAGGCAGTTAATTCTCCGCAATGGCTGTGCTAATTAGACAAGCTGCTAGTGGGAGGCTGGTATAAAAAGAGCTGGCAACCACGAGAAGGAACACACAGTAACGGCTAGACACTGTGTCCGTAGGTGTGTGTGTGGCTAAATGGTGGGTGAAATCAGGACATTATTTGATCCAGTAAATAGAACAACAAAACAGGATCCATGAGAAGCAACATGTGGAGTAAACCCCGTAAACACAGAGAGAGCACATATATAAAGTAAGACTGGACTTGGCAGAGCTGTGTGTTTGTCTTTGACACTGCCTCGAGCTCTCTCTCTTGGAAAACACTTCAAATTTATTGCACATACCAGATAAGGTTGAATTTTATTTTAATTATTTGATTAAACTTATACAGAGAGTGTCGATTCATAACTGCTCCTCCATCATGAAAACGCAAACACACCCTGAGGCACCAGCTCAGGGAGACAAACCACATTGTAATTTGGTGTACCTCATAATAAGTCGCTCTGGGTAACAAAGCGAAGAAACAGACAAATAATGAGCAATCCTTTTTTTATGAACATCATTATTCTATATAGGTGAGAACTTACGTTTTTGTCCCATTGCGTTGGGCACTGGAGGTCCTGTCTGAGGGTCCCTGTAGGTCTCCTGGTGGTTGGCAGCATAGCTGGCCAGTGGGGCCCCTGCCAACGCAGAGTCCTCGATCCATTCTGCAACAGCAAGAGGCACATGTTCTCTAGGTGGGGTCGAAACAGGTGCGTGGCTGACCTACTTGTGGGAGGAACCGGGGCTAAGGGCTCTGGGACGACATGGCCTACTGCGCTGTGTGTTTGGGAATAAGCAATTTAGCTTTCTATGAAGTGGGAGGAACTTGTGAAGGAATAGGTCGAAAAATTACCAAGATACAGTATTATGTGAAACGAGATCTTGGCAATATAGCCTGAATGTAATAAACGTTATTTAGCGATATTTTTTGACTATATTGTGATACTCGATCTATTGAAATCTCCTCTAAAGTGCTTCATAAATGCTTGGACCGGGCGACAAACCTTGAAAGCGATATAGCACTAATATTGTAGGGATGGTACTGTCACAAAATATTTATACAATGAGATTTTTGTGAATAATCATCAGTAATGTGGATATAATGACTAAACAAGTCTTTTGAGTTCAGAAAATGATAGATCTTTACTGTAATGCAGCCTTTAAATCCAGGACAACTCATATCATGATGATGTTATAATCGATATATTGTCCAGCCCTGTGTGTAACCTACATTACAGTTTCACATCTCCCCACTGAAGATAACGTGTAAACTCGGGTTAAACAGGTCGCACAAACTTCATAAACACCATTTCACACCTCCTTATTGAACACAAATGGAGCTGTAGGAAACTAGAGCAACCCCTTTCTTCATTATGGCGACCAACTTTGATTAATCACCTTGTTAGGGCATCACGGCGCTGATCAGACTACAACCCTCATTAATATTCTCCACAGTGAAACGGAATCAATGCAGAGGTGAGGAAAAATGGGTAAAAACTCCGCTTGAAGGTATCGAGTTTTTTTGAAAAGAGATTGAGCTTTCAGACGGAGGGAAAAGTCAGCAGGTAATCGAGTGGATACGAATGATTTCTGCTGAATGAGCAGAAGGTGGAGTGCGATAGGAGAGTCCCTCTGTGGGCCCGCATGCATTTACAATTAATCTCTCTGCGGGGCGTCCTCTGAATGCATATGGTTTGAGACAAGAAGCAGGAGCAAGCTAAGGTTACCGATTGGTTGAGTTGTGGCAGCTGTGCGAGCTGCATCATCACTGTTATTGCTGGTAGCACTTATTGCTTTATTAAAGGGGCACTGTGTAGTTTTGGGGAAGACAATCAAACTCAGAATTTTAACATTTACAACATTAATGCTACAAACTCATTTTTTCCATAACTGAATAAAAAAGCTGGTCTCAGAGGAAAATAAGATCCCCAGAACATTGTTTGCTTAGAAAGGTGGCAGGGTCCGCCACATATAAACAGTAAAGTAAAACAGTATGAAATTCTATTTTCCTTTAAGGTCAGTATGTCTATTTATTTTATTCAGTCATAAAAACCAAAATAGTTTGTTTATTTAGTTTGTTTAAGCATTAAAAAAAAAAATCAGTCAATGAAGATCTTTCTCGTTATTAAAATGTCTTCCCCAAAACTACGCAGTACACCTTTAAATGGCCTTTTATTTAGCAGGTCGATCATGTCCAGATGAAGCCAAACTTACCTGTCTTCACCTAGAGAAAATGAAGCTTTCAAGATATTACACACACAAGTGTCCAATAGCAACACAGAAAACAGAAATTAACTTCAAAAAGGCTGCATGGCACAGCCGCAAATAATAGTTATGCCTTTATGGAAGGGCACTTAGCAAATCATAAGGCAGTAGCAGCAACATCGATTACTGTAGCAATCATTGCAATACAGACACAATCTCACACACAGTCTCATACAGAGTCGCACACATGAATAGAAAGAAAGTAAATGACGCCCTTGGTGGGGGCTTGTGAACGAACCTCGGATGTAGCGCTCACCTTCAGGTGGCTGCTGGCTTTGGGGCTGAGGCTGCTGAGGCTGCTGCTGCTCCAGCTGCCTGCGCCTCTTAGCCTCCAACACTGGATTCTCATACTGGGTCTTCCTGTTGATATGACTTTAGGGACGGTGGGAGGAGGGACGAGTGGATGTGAGGTTGAGGAATATGAAATGAGGGACGGGAGGAATGGATGGAAAATAAGAAATAGAAAACAGGATGTAGGACAAGAGGTAAATATCAGCGGGGAAGTGGAGCGCAGCAGGGAGGGAAAACAGACACAGAGGAGAGGATAGGATAACAGAAGAGAGAGAGATAGGGTCCAGAGAGGGAGGGGAGACACGGCGATAAGATTTGATTAATTCACAGTGGCACAATACACATGCATGCATCCGCACATACACAGAAACCTCTCTCTGAGACATGCGTGACACAATCCTGCCCACAAATCACATCATATAAAATCACATGTTGATGATGGCTTAATTCAAGACTCTGGGGGGTTTTGTGCTGACCTACCAGCAGGAGAATAACACCTGAAAGCGCCACATGATATTATACAGCAAACGAAGCAAACAGTGAATAGCATCTGTTAGAGACAAAGAGGGGAAAAATAGAAATGCCACAGCCCTGAGCCCCCAGGTGTTGCTTTGAACAACATCAAAAACACATGAAACATATTCGTATTAATGTTGACACCGAGGGGCTTCACATGAGATGAGATGCACACACAAACACTCGCTGCGCCTTTTCCCAAAAGATAATGACACAAACAAAATGGCCTACATTTTCAGAAGACAAAAGACCAAAAATAGCTGACGTGAAATCTTGCTGTGACGTCTAATTAACGGCAGAACTGTACGTACATCAGAGCTGCTCCTATTTACAGTAAGGTCAAGAGTTTCATTTTTTCCGAACGAAAAAATGTGTGAGAGCATTTCTATTTATGTGCGGGAAGAAAAATGCAAGAAGGCTGTTTCTTCTTCATCTTCCTGCGTGCATGTGTGCAGCGTCAGCCTGTCCGGATGTCGTACACGTTCACTTACTCAACATAGTAGACCCCATACACCGGATCGTCTATTTTCTCCCATCCTGGTGGAAGTTCTACAAAGAGAAGCAGAGAAAAAAGACAGAATGAGACTGCGGGAACGAGGAAAAAAAAACTCAAGGCTGTGAGGTTGCTGGGGGCCATGTATTGAGCCATTAGAGGCGAGCCCAGCGGAGACCTTTTGGCTCTCACTGTGTCTGCCTGTCAGTCAGTCTCCGGGGCCACAGTGACTGAACAGCTTCACAGGCTGTCTGGCTGGCCTGTCCCTGTCCCCTCACATTGCTGACATTTCCACACATCAGATAAGAGCAGAGCAAGACCCCCTTGGGCAGAGATGGGTGGATGAATGGAAGGATGGAGAGATGAAAGGAGGTGTGAGAAAGGAGTGGTGGAAGGGGTCAGGGAAAGGGAAGGCATGGAAGTGGGAGGCAAAAAAAGCAAGGAGGGATCGACAGATAAAGGTGAGAAGGAGGGGAAACTGGGGGAGGGAGGAATAATCCGGGCTTTGAAACCATTGTAGAAAAAACACAAAAAGCTGTCCGACAATGTGCAGGGAAAATGAGTGGATTTGTTTGTTTTTTTAGCATTATGAAATATTCCCTTTCCGTCAACAAAGAAGCTCATTTCTAATCAGTTTCTTGGCTGTATCAGTGAAAAGATGCCTGTCCTTGCTACTTTGTCTCTGTGTTATTTTTTTACATAACTCACCCTGTTCATGTGTAAATTTACTGACCTCACCTGTGCCAGCTCCTGCTTTGTGAACTAAGGCTGCGCCCTCGACTTGAGAAGCTACTTCATTCAAGGAGGTGGCATTGAAGGCAGCTGCATACACGTGCAGACACTTTTGCAGAGAGTAAAAAGTGGAATCCATCGTGATTAACAATGATTAGGAGAAGATATGAATATGACTGGGCCCACTTCAGCGGCATGTAATTGCCCGATGGTGCGATCGTGCTGCATTTCTACACTGTTTGCCAGAGAGGTGATGTCATTATCTCCGACGGAGCCATCTGAATCAGTTCTGCAGTCTGATTACAGCGGCATCGATTACTGGCTGCCGTCCACATAGATAATGTCAGAGGCTTCTAATTGGCTACAAACACAGATTGTCCAATAGTCCTCTCATGTGATGTATCAGTTTTACATATTATTACCCCCAGCCAATTAAGCCTCACCCTGTGTGCAAGTAGATGGTAATTACAATCATCCTACTTGGAGAGCCTCCCTCTGCTTTCTAATGAGGAAGGCCCTCAGTTGGAGTGGAGTCAGCAGCAGATGGGAATGTTTAAATTGTCTGTACATAACACACACACACACACACACACACACATTACAGTTTGTCAGTTTGTCAGACCAGGTAGACTTATAAGTGGTTTTAGAGTGACCACGGACAAACCTGCAATCAGAGTTGTCAATTCGATGCTTGCAAGTTAGTATTACTCCATATTTTCAACAGCTGCTAAATTCAGCTAATGCAAAAATACTGAAACAGAATGCAAGGTTACAGCCTGAGCGTCGTAGTGCAGGGTGAAGCCACAAAGCAGGCATGGTGAATCATCATTCAGATGTTTTCAACTGGAACGTTAAATGGAATGCGGTCCCGCCTCGCCTCGCGCAAAATTTTAATCACCCACTTGATTTCACACCGCGCTAGTTCTGCTCCTGGAGGAGCACCTGTGTGTGTGTGTGTCTGTGTCTGTGTGTGAGTGAGTGAGTTAGAGAGGAAAGAGAGGACATTTGCTGTTGCAGTCGTCTTAACAACGTGGTATACATTTCAGTGAGTGGAAACACAAATGAGAAAGACAAAGAGAGAGAAATCTGTCACTCGTTCAGCAGCGTTTTCTTCTCACCTCGTGTCCCTCCTCCCACATCCCACCTTCCACAACATATTGTGAATTTGAGGGAGAGTCAGGTGTGATGAATTGCATGTTTAACTGTTTGCATCTCATTCTCTTGATATAGCACTGGAGATGATTTCTCTTGAGTAAGCATGTACCACAGAGAGGCTCTTTGTGTGTGTTAGGGTTGTGTGAGAACTCGTGCATGTGTGTGCCTGCGCTCATACTACTTCCCCTCCGAGGACTCGAGTTAATTACTTGTTCTTTGCCCACCTGTATTGGATTGTGCTGATCGATAACTATCGAACATGTTCATCCAGTCGAGGGCTGTCTCACAGACATGATGGGGCTCGCCTGATCTGATCATTATAACACGGCCACTCTTTCAGATGCTTAAACATGGGAGCTGCTAACTAGATCAAAGCCCTGCACACCGTCGGTTTGCTTTCACAGTACGTCATCAACCTTTTTTGCATGTGATGCTCAGTTTTTATTGCTGAAAACAGCTGCCTGCTGCTAGAAAATAAGAGCTAGAGAGAAGCTAAAAATAGATATTTCTCTTGGGTGACCTCTTTGACATAACATTAAGTCATCTGATTTGATGTTAATATAAAAAATATTGATTAATGCAGCTTTAGCACATGATGAAAAAACAGACTCTATTCTGGCACTTAAATATGGTGCCTGAATAAGCCCCTGTCCCTGGGGCAAATGGAAACCTTTCAAATCCCATTTTACAAAAGTGGAACTGATTACAAATGAAGCCAAAAGAAGCTCTTTTTCTGCGAGGTTTCATTCTTTCGCTTGACAAAAGTAATATGCATTGAGTGTTATTCGAAATTCTATAAAAAGACATGTTAATCATAAAGGGCTAAGACAGACATTAATCACATATCTCCCCTGATGGAATGACACCATTCATTACTTGTTCATACCGGTAGCACGGCACCGTCTCCAGACACCATTTATCCTGCACAAGTGGCCGCGCTGCTGTGTCTGAAAGGCTAGTTAGTGTGTTGATGGGTCTCAGGGAAAAAAAAGGCCTGTTGCCGTCTGCCTCAGACAGACACCCATTAGGAAATCATCATTATAACAATCTTCCTCGGATCAGCCCTCGTCTCTTATGTATGAAAAGACAATCTGCTGGTGTGTGAGTGTTTTGTCTCGGTTTGTGTGTGTGTGTGTCTGGTTGGCTGGTGGTATGTGGGGAAGTAGACAGTTGTGTTCCAAGCAGTCTTTTCTGATAGTAAATGGTGTGTGTTTGCTTAAACTCAAAGCTACATACAGAGGGGAGGCTGGGTGAAGGTCAGATCTGTCAGAGAGGCATAATGTGTCAGTTCTAGATGATTAGAGTCACTGTCATAGTCATCTACTGTCAAATATCTGTGTATGAGCCACTGGAGGTGTTTTTACACATTTTCAAATTGAGCTGAAACTTTCTGAACTGCAGCGGTGATTCAGATGTGTGCAAGACCAATATGACACTGGATGTATGTAGAAGAGAGAAGATCCTACCTAAGTCATTGTCCAGCTCCTCTGTGTGTACCCCTTCTACACAGTGGGACGGTCCACACAGCAGCACAGGATCGTTGTTAGAGGGAAAGAGAGAGGAAAAAACGGTGCACATCTGTGAGTCAGTCAACTGTATCTGGCCACTGGGTGGCAGGAGTAAATCAAAGTCAGAGCCTCAGCCTCATGTGTCAAACAATGTAGACAAAAATAACAAAGCATGTTTCCCCAAATGACTGAAGTCTGGAGTTGAGGCAGACTTTTATCCAACCCGAAGTTGTCATGTCAGCTACTAATGACATGACAGCTGTTATCACATTTCACTTTCTGAACAGGAAAATAAATGATCACAAGACACCCTCATGAGAAAACTGTTATGTACCAGTACTCCTCTGTGTGTCTGTATGAACCTATCCTGGTTCATGATGCGACTGATGCGGTGAAGCTGTGGGGTATCTTGCTCTGACAAACAGCTAAAAGCTTGGCAGAGCAGTGCCACCTAATGACTGCTCCCCATTTTCTGTGACTCAACACTGACACCTATGGGCTTCTGGGGGAACCGCTACTCCTGCATAAACAGCTCAATGTTGTGAAAAAAAAAGTAAAAGAAGGTATTTCGTGATTTCTAAGCAATGGTTTTGGTCAAACCTAGTAAAACTCTGCTGGGAAAAAGCTCTACTTCTAAATAAATATAGGGTGAGTTGACTGGACACAGAAGTGAAGAGGTCCAACACTAGTCATCTTTAATCTACTCATTAAGAAGTTTTTGTCTCTAAAAGTCTTTTAATAATTAAGAAACAGCCTGTGGGTTTTTACACTTGGCAAATACAAAAGGCCAAGGAATGACTGACAGAAACACCAAATCACATGCTCCAATTTTGAACCTCCAGTGTAAAAAAAGATACCAGTAGAAGCTAAGTTCAATATTCTGTGTCAATCAACTGTGTTTGAAAGGAGAGGATTTCATCTCATAACATGGACGTACCGTCATCTTCACATTCTTCCAGGGGTTTCTGGGGCTTGTCCAGGCACCGAGGGTCTATCCAGGAGGTGGTCTTCGTGTTGTGGCTGAACATAAAATAAGCACAAAAACAATTACCCTGATGTGATAGAAATAATCCTTATATCCTCACATCTAATTTGGAGCAAGAAGGTTTTCAAAGATGTTGACAGAATGTATGATTATAGTGCGCATTTCTAGGTGAAGATTTGCTGGTTTGTCACTAAATCAGTGGCATGACTGTTCAGTCAACACTTGATTATGTTGGACTCAAGAGGTTATTCTCATCTGTTTTATTTCATTTACAGAAGTCAAGAGGACTGACAAAGCAGCGCCTTCATAATAAAAGAACTCTCAACGGTTTATTAGAGGAAAAGCTCTTCTACAATTGACCTTAATTGCTTTAAGCACTGAACCTGGACTGAGTTCATAAACAAACAACAGCATCTCACAGAGACACGATACTCATTACCACTTCAACTCAGCATTTTGAATTTATTAGAATCTGAGGTCTGATAAGTTAAAACAACAAAGAGTAAATTGCTATGAAATGTGTCCAGGTTACCTTTGATCAATTTCTCCACAACTTTCTATGTTTTTTGCTTTGCATATATGCCTTGAAGTAAAGTAGCTGCAGAAATGAATTGTGATTTTGGTTCATGTTCTATTCTACTGTTATATATCACATTAAGTAGAAACATGGACATATGCAGCTATAAACTGAATCGATAATACTATGAAAGCCTGAGAAATGTTTATTTGTTTCTACACTTGATGTCTGAATACAAACTCGAATTTTGGTCAGTCAAACATTAAACCATGAACAGTATATGTACAGACACATGCAAAAGAGTGTGTAAAATATCTCATCTTTGGAACTTCTAAGTGAAGTTGACACAATGTCTTAGTCCAGCTCAAGCAGCACACACCAAAAACAGGGCCCCCACACTGTATTAAACCTTGAATTTAAGACATTTTCAACGACTTTGGAATTGGAATTTCCAATCCCTCAGATTCAAGGACCCAACATAGCATAGTTAAAAGGCATAGACACCGATCAAGGTTCATCACTGTTACAGAAAACAATTAAAAATAGAGAGGCTTGAGTGTGTGAACACATCTTAACTGTGCTGCTGTGTTACAGCCAAACATGCAAAACAGCAGAATGTAGCCTATTTCTATTCAAGGCCTCACGTTTATTTAGGTCTATTTTCAAAAACATTCAAGACCTTAATTTCTTCCCTCAAATTCACAAACTTTCAAGGACTTCAACCTGTGGGAACCCTGTGAAAAGTGCCCATGTATTCAAGTGTTGGGTAACTTACTCTATAAAGTAGACCTCTCCGTTCTCGGTGTAGGCCATCTCCCAGTTGTCAGGCAGAGGTCCCAGCGGGTCCTCCGGGGGAGGATGGCTCAGGTGAGAGTGTGTCTGCTGTGTGCTCTCCGTGATGGCCGGTGGTGAGGGGGTTGTCCCAATGTAGGGCGGTTCACTCTTGCGGGTGGCGAAGGGTCGCACCGAGTGATGAATCTCGTCTAATTCACTTGAATCTCCTGAAGTTAAATAAGACAAAGATGGCTCAGTATTAAGTGCATTTTGGTCGCTGTGAAACAAAAGGTATCTGTGAAAACAATTTGGGTGCCACAGGAGAAGCCTCCACACATGATCAACCAAAAATGTCTTTTTTTGGAAAAAAAACAATTGCTCCCAGTGCTGAAAGACTTCTCTGTTTGAGCATCACTACACACAATACTTTTCAGCCAGATTAACGTAACATATTCCAGGATGAGTAGTTCGAGAGTTTCTAGAGAGCCTCATCTTGCCACCAGCAGAACTACCCAAAAGCTTTTCACACTAGAATCAGTTACACCACTGTGCAGTATATCCATTTATCCTGAACTATAGAGACATTTGCTTCAGTTAAGACTGCTGAGTGGGCAGTTCACACCTAGAACCATGGCCTCTGAAGTGCTATCACCTAGCTTCCTGCTATCTCATTTTCACACTCACACTTGACTGGCACCCTCGCAGCTCACACAATCACAGACGGCAAATAAACAACTTTTGGTCCCACCTTCTTAAAACACATGGCAGAAACAGCTTTAGCACTGAGTCAACTGCCTTACAATGCCTGCTGACCTACTAACACACAAGTAGAGATATCAAATAAATGAGCGCAGTGAGTAATATTCTTCAAAATCATCACAAATTAAGAGCTAATACAAACAGCACTTCAACTGAATGAAATCAAATCTCTCTGTTATGCACAAACACAGAGGACCTTCCAAGTACAAATACTATCATTCAGAATCATTTCAAACATGGAGGTTGCTCAGTCATCCACCCTCTGCTTCTTGCAGCCAGATGGCACTCTTTTACATTTTTGGATGCATAGATACAGGCAGTTGTAGTCAAACCCAGAGACCACTTACTCACCAATCAAAGAAGCTCTTGTGTTCTGCAGCCCCTCACCACGCCAAAGTGCTCTCTCTGCCGCTCTCTCTCCACCTCCTTTGTGCTCTTTCTCCTACTTCTTCATTTTCTGAGCTTATCCTCCTTCACACAACGCAATCCAGCCTGGATTCTCTTCCTCCCTCTGTCCAATCCCTTTCAGACTCCCCCACTTTACCCCTTTACAGCCACTCCCCCCTCTTTCTTTTTAACCTCCTGCTACCTTGTCTCCACTTGCATCTCCTCCCACTTTATCCATCACAACTAACATGCTCTTTTCTCTTGTTCCAAACAGAGCTGTGGTAAGCAGGATCGCATTCAAGTGTTATACTCCAAACTAAACAGCATGTTCTCAGGCTGCTGTTGAAGATGGCTCTGCAAGCAACGTCATGTGTACTCGCTGACTTCAGGTCTGTTTATTTTAAAGGTGTCTGCACCAGCTGAAAGAGTGTGTGAGTCATGATGTGAGTTCTGCAAAACAGCTAGTATGCGAAAAAAGTCAGTTACATGACAAAAAGAATTGAGAAGGTGGAAAAAAATGTTTATCAAAGCCAAATGTGCCACTTCATTTTGCCTGTTGCCTGCGCCAAATTTAATTTAGTTTGGAGTACAGTACCAGGGACCCGGATTTGTATCCAAGTAAATGAAAATTATGTCTAAATCCATTGGAGACGGACTGCTGTTTACACCTGAATTCAGAATGTGTTTCAAATCTGTCTTGAGTGACTGCTTGTTATTGGAACTTCTCACTCACACTGAGAAAACTGCACATCTGTGCTCAACCAAACAGCTAGAGGAAGTGCAGACTTCAAAACCTTGAACAAGGTGATGGCAGAAGCAAATAAACTGTATTTGGGATGTTTAGCATTCACTTTGCATCACACTATTGAGTGGTCTGATTGATCAATTTTCATTTATTTTTAATGTGTTTGGCTGCATTCACACCACTGGTTTTCATTATTGATTAATCTATGAAACATTTTCATTTTAATTAGTTGTTAGATGATGTCAGAAACGAGGACAAATGCTCAACACTCTTATGCCAATCATAAGACATTACACAATCTTATGTGATGCCTACATTCTGCTTACTTTAAGGGGTATTCCAGTTATGTAGTGTTGCACCTGCATACTTGAGAGGGATAGATTTAAAAAAAAAAAAGGAAATATCAAAGCAGTGAAGGCTGAGATATCCTGACTTTAGTCCCCACCGTGGGCCAAGACCTCAAAACACTGGATCCTACATTTCCCATGATGCAACTGGATAGTGTCAATCAGACGCTCTCTCCATCGCTAGTAAATATAAATATCTTTATAACTGCAGATTGTAATGCAAGCTTTCTGTTATGAATTTAAAGATGATGATGCTGATGACATCATCAGGGTTATTTTCTCAGATTTGACAAAGCTCCTTTGAGATTCATAGGGGAAGGGTTAGACATTAAAAAATGTTTTCACAGGCTGTACTCCTCATTAACATTAAGCTGAACATAACATGTAAAGCTGCAACACCTCTTTAATATACAAAGTTAAAATGGAGACAACCAAGCAAATTTCTCACGTTTGACAAGTTGGACGGTCAAATAAATGACATACACAATGAATCATTATCAAAAGCTTCTCTCAGTTGATTAAATAATGGGCTATTATGATAGAATCACCTAAGAACTATTTGATTTCAGGTGTTTTTAAACATTTGAAATAGAAAACAACAAAAGTTCCATTTTATTAGGGATTCACCAGAAATTGATTTTTTGGGGGAGGGAAAAACTTCCATTTGCTCAAGATTCTGCGTTCTACCATCATGACCTGTTGAACCACATGTCTGCTCACTTTATTTTACAACGGACATCCTCATTTTTAAGCTTTTAGTCTGGCACATTTCCAGGCAGCACATAGCACCTTTTAAAACAAGGTTACTAAGTGCTGCCCCAGACACAGACACAGAAACAACACACACATTCAGCCATTCAGACCGAAAAATAATTAACAACCGCTTTAGAAGGAAGGCAAATCAGTAGCAGGGTATAAATAAGAGATCTTGGTTAGATGATCTGAGTGGCCTACAGGTGGAATAAAAATGCAAAAGAATGTAAAACGGCAAGACCATGTCGGGCCTTGACTGTGATGAGAGGTATTTTGCCATCTCTTCTACACTGTACAGGGAGCCAATGATGCAATGGATTGGTGTGATGTGGGATCTACGGCTGGTTTAGGTCAGCAGCTGGGCAGTAGTGCACAACTGCACGGCACAAGTTACAGGTAGGACAGGGATGCTTGATTGTGACAAGTGACTGTGACAATGTGAGCATTGGAGTAGTTGGAATGTGATAAAATTAGGGTATGGGTGAGTAAATCTAGATATCTGGTTGATAGCATTAATTTGATTTTTAGGATGTTTTGGAGTTGGGAAAAGCAGGTTTGTACAAGCTTATTTATTTATAGGGCAAAGTTCAGATTTGGGTCAAAGTTTACACCATTGTTTCTTGCGGAGGGTTCAACATTGGTGGTCAAGGAGCCAGTACAGGAGAGCCTCACTTTCTTCTGAATTTAGCTGAAGGAAATTGAGTAGCATCCATTCTTAAATAGCAGTCAGGCAGTTGCACAATGTCTAAATTTCACCCTTGTAGAGGTCCATGTGACTCAAGCATTACCTAAAACCTGTGAAGACATTCATCTATCATCTATCCCACCATCCACACACCATGCCTTGTCCTCCCTCCTCCTCGACCTCCTGTCCCCTTTTACATACCTGTAAAGCTACTGTTCATGTCAGGGAGGTCCTCGTCGTCCTCCTGCTGCTGCTCTCCAGGCCCTATTCCAGCATTGTGCATGTCATTGTAGGACTTGGAGCGTCGGGGAGTGGAGTGCTGCGAGCCCGGCAGGCTACCGCTGAGCCCGTCTGGCAGTGGGGCATCACCGCCGCTACCGCTACTGCTAATCACTTTCCCACCGGGGGGCTGCACCGGTGGCTTGGGTGTCCCATAATAGTTACCTAGGCAACGAAGAAGAAGGCAGGGAGGGGGGATTAAAAAAAAGATGGAGAATAGAAAAAGGAGGGTTAGAGAGGAGGGGTCAAAGGGTTTTCTGTGTGTGTGTGTGTGTGTGTGTGTGTGTGTGTGTGTGTGTGTTGGGGGGGTAGTCATAGTCTTTGTATGCAAATTAAGAAGCTGGCTTTGTCTGTGGGAAAATGTGAATCTCTTTGACCCAAATAAAGTTCACAACCAAGACAACTTTGTTCTAACTTAACACAAACTAATGAACATTTTATTTATTCATCAACACAACCTCATGAAGTTGCCGTCGAAGACATTTAGTGGAGCAGTTTGCTGCGAAATTGTTCTCCAGTGCCAGCACCACATTTCAACTAAACTGACAGTTTCAAAGGGGAGAGAACAAAACATGCCGAGCTGTCATTTTCATCCAGAGTTAAACCAGGCAAACCTAAAGAGACTGTACCATCTTAAGACCAGAATATACAGCCAACTTCTTAATGAGACAGAATGGCATCAGCATCCAAAATATAAAGGCAACGGAAGAAAAGAACATTCTGGTCCAGGTGGCAGAATTACAGTCAAAAGATAAATTGGCAAACTGCTAATTAAATGTGGTATAGACTTTTTTCACAGCAGACATTTTGGCAGGTTAAAGCAGGAAAAGCACAGGTGTAACTGATAACATTAATAACGACTGCATCATTTAGGTGAGCTGGTTCCAGGCACCTGATCTGGATGGATCTGAGCCATTGTTAGCAAAATATGTTTCACCTGTGCTGCCAAGTGTGCCATGAAAAATGTTAATGAGTAGGTGTCAAAACAGTTTTTTAATAATAAAACCTGTCTAAACAATTAGAATAGGCATAAAGTGCCTACAACCATTGTATTATTGCATCCTGAACAAAAAACAACATTATTTTACTGTTTATAAACATAACACCTAAAGTCAAGCATGGTGATGGAAATATTCAGGTGTGGGCATGTTTTTGCTCATCTGCAGATTATACATCACCAGACTTTATTCCACACAGGCTGGACGCTGTTTAAAGACTATGTTTAGTTCAATCATTTTCACATTTTTCAGTTGTTACAACACAGACTACAGTTTAAAGCTTGTAAAACATTGGTAAATCACACCAAACATAGTGTCATCTCAAGTCACAAACTGAATTCAATTCAGTACTAAAATATCACCCGTTTGTCTCATGGACCAGTTTGCTTTCATTTCTTGTTTAAAATGACTATACACAGCAGTGTTTCACAAAAGAATGGCTGTGTACCTGTGGAGATTTAAAGGTGCACAGACCGGCTTGCCTCGCCTTTCTGTTTCTTTCTCCCAGTATGTGTCTGCTCTGTTGGTCAGCAGTATGTTTTATAAAGTCGCCAAAAAAACACATTCTGTTTTCTCAACAGCAGGTGAGCTGCGTGTGAAGAAAGCTAGTCGTAAATTAAGTTGCCTAACGCAACTATTGAAACCATTGTAGAACAGAATGACATCACAACAACTAGATGGATGAACAAGCTTGTATGAAACCCAGATTTGCCTGGGCTGGCTGCCGACGTAAAATTAATGAATTATGACTCGAAAACACTTCACTAATCCAATAAAGTGGCAAGTACAACTCTTATTTGTGGTGTTTGGCAGCTAACAAAATGGTGCATGGTATGATCCCTCACTGTGAAACCAGCTTCTCGCCCCATCTCCAGGTTTATCTGGCAAGAATTTCTTTTGCAGTCTGATGTGGTCAGATAACTTGCCACAGGACTACCCTGCTCCTTGTGACAACTTTGTGTCACTTGCCATGATGACCGAAGTTGGATTTAGTTTTGGCAGCTAGGAGGGAGCACATACTGAATGACTGAGAAATTATACAGGACAACACACTGAGTCATAGCTAGGCTGGGATTTTAGTCAACTGCTGAAACTCCACAAGATCACAGCGTATGACCCTGCCCTGACCTGAGAGGTTTATGTGTGTGTGTGTCAGTGCGACTAGCCTAAAAACACAAAAGATATCAACCAAACACACAGGCTACTGACAACTCCCCAGTCAGTCAATATATCCAACATCCACAACATACATTTTTCATGAATATTCCTTTGTGATGTTGCTCACATGAAAGACAAATCACGTCAAGATTTTGACAGCAACCTTTTCAACTTTCAAACAAACTTTTTGGCCTTTCTCGACTTTTCTCCGTCTACTTCTACTTCAGCGAGTGTTTCGAACAAGTCCGAGGGCTACTTTCAACAACCTCCAGAGATATGAGATGAACATGTTGCTGACGGCTATCTGACCTACATTTATGGTGGTGGACAGCAAGAGAACTCAAATATTTCCATTTGAGAAAAATATTTTCAAAATACAGCCTGTCTTCATGCTGCACTGTTCTATGATGTATTATAAAGACTAGCTGTTGAGACATTAGTATACCTGCCATTTAGCCAAAGATTTCTTTTAATGAGAGTCAATATAGCATGAAATTTTGGTGCAAAGGGACACCAAAACTGGACTGTGGCAGGGGAGGGCTGACAGAAGACACTGTTCCCTCCTGCTGTGCTAGCAGGTGCACCTGTCCAGAGGTGGGCTGACGGGCCTAGACAGGTACACAACCTGCCTGCGTGCTGACAGCACATCATGGGAGGGAAATTTAAGCACTAGCTGAAGATTCAGGAAGGAGGGACTGTCTTTAGTCATATATTTTCTGCCATATAAGCTTGCACGCCTGTTTAAAGTCAGGTTCAGTGCTATTTGGCAATTTTAGCATGTTTACCTGCTGACACACACAGAGAACAAAAGTGACAGTTGTGCCTGAGAACTCAGACATATAGCCGCTTCTAGCATCCAGTACATTTCTGGAGCTTCACCGCAAAACAGCGTTGCCGCATTCTCCTGAACAACTTAAGTAGATAGGGACCTGTTTAAAAATGTAAAAAAAAAAACAAACATGAAAATGACTCCAGTGTAATCCAGGTCTCTAGAAGCACAGAGATCCAAAATTTTAGTTGAAAAGACAAAATGTACTCCATCGATTCACAGTCAAGCTTGTGCACCCACTTCAGATGGGTGCGCACTAACGCTTTTAGCTTAACAGCAACAGTGAGGATTTCAGCTTAAGGGTGTAAATATCGTCTTTTCAAATCAATTTGGGAACTCGAACGTCTGGAGACTTGGATTACACTGGATGACCTGTATGGAGCCATTTTATGTTTTCTCAGTCCTCATCCACTTAAAGATGTTTAGGAGAATGCTGTCTATGGTGAACTTATCCTTTAAAGCTACATTGGCAATATGTCAACCTGACGCCAAATACTCTGTGTTGGGTCAGTTAGTCATGAAAATAATAAAATGCACTATATGCAGATAAATGTGTGATTTTATAATTTACCTTCATATGTTCCAATCTCCAATAGGGTTCCACTTTTCTCCAACTCCAGGAAGTCCTCCACTGAGAGGAAGTTGTAGTCCACACCAGGAACTTCTCCTTCTCGTGGGGCACGGGTTGTACCTGGATAACCAATCAGAGACAGGGTATGAGTTAGCAAACTTGAATGAATATTGAATTGCAGTGAAGTATTTGCTCCAAACCTTATACTAACTCAGGTAAGACGTACCATCGCAGCATTTATTTTTCACCTATTTCCAGGAATTTTAAGGTAAATCAAACAAGATTTGTTCAGTGTCTCAGTTATAGTACGTACATTTACATTTGTAACACAAATAACATGATAGCATTTTCCAAAAACAAGATGAGCCATTGCTTGCTAGGATCTTCCTTTACACTGGGGTAAAGTGAGGTACGGTAGTAGCACCTTAGTGGGATCCTGCCATATGCTCGGGGTAAAATGGAAGTGGGAGAGTGTGTGTGTGTGTGTGTGTGTGTGTGTGTGTGTGTGTGTGTGTGTGTGTGTGTGTGTGTGTGTGTGTGTGTGTGTGTGAATGTGTGTGTGGTTTGGCATGTAGCCTGTGAGATTCTAGCACTTGTATTTAACGCTGACAGTTGGTGTCAATAGTAAACAGCTTTACAGCCGAGACAATAGTGAAATGACAACGGATCTAGAAATAAACTGACGACAAACACTGCAAAATTAATTGATAGAGTCGTACTATTTTTTTTTCTTTTAAGCATTCCTAGAAGTCTTTCCCCACACTACACTGACTGTAGCTCTCTTGCTAGGTGTCTCACTCTGCATTTACTGTATCCTACAACAAAAGAAAAAACATGGTATAAACTGACAGTGCTCATGGTGAATAATCTCTCTCTTCCTGCTTTTTCTGATAGACACTTGTTTGCCAACAGAGGGCTTTCCTCTTTGCTACCTTCCCTCGCCTTCCCCCTCTTCCATCTCCTGCTCTATCTGTCTTATCTCCCAATCACTCTGTCTCCAGTGGGTTGGTAAGCAATAAGCTGGTAAAAATAGATGTGTGGGGATAGGGGGGAGAGGCTCCCACTGCAGCCACGTTCAGTGACACTGGTGATAAATCACAGATGTGCAGATCCTAACTGGAGTGAGCGTGCATCACACTCACGCAAGCAGAGAGAGGCATGCAAGTTGCAATGCCTGTAGACACCGATTCTCTCACACCGAATATTCTTGACATGCATCAGTTTAATCACATTCACAGTCTAGTGCTACAGTCCCAGTCTATTCTTTAATTATATCTCTGTGATAGACTACATTGCTAGCATTCATACTTCAAAACTCCACTATTTGTGACCAGACACTCTTGCGGCAAAAGGGAAATCTACTCCAAGTCAAACAAATCCCCTCCGAAGTCCATCAAACAAACAGTCATTCCCAGGCGCCAAATCTTTTACAGAAAGTCGACCTTGGAGAGTCCTCAGCCGAGCCCAAGTTCAGCCGACTGTCAGTTCACTTCCTGCACAAAAGTGGCCATTGATTCGACTCCATTTGGACACTGCTGCTCTTAGAAAACCAAATAGGAAGTGGAATTGTGACCAGTGTTTCAAAAGGGATAGAAAAGCCGAGGCTTGGCTTAGACCCAGGGGTAAGACACTGTCATCGCTATAGGCCTGATTCATTCAATACCACCCTACAAAAGCTCCTTTGACCAAGCTGTGAAATAAAGTGAAAGGGGTAAGACAGGTTGGGACTGAAGAGTTGGGCATAGAGGCTCATGCCTAGTGTTGGGATTGTATGAGCAGCACAACAAGTATTCCGAATGCCGTGCTTTAAAATGCAGTAGAAGAAGAAAGAGAAGGAGTTAGCCCACCAAAGCTAAGGGTTAGCATAATCCAGTGACTGGCACATACAATGAAGCCTCGAAGATTTGCTGTGAGGGTGTTCGTCTAGCGCTGGCTGGCTTAACGGCTTCAACATCTACACCAGCTGAGATTGGTGGGTGGGCGTTGTAAAAAAGAAAAAGAAAAAAAACCTCATCATTAGCATTTCAAGAAGATGATGAGGGATATGTGTTGAGATATTGGCAGTTGTACCGTAGCGAAGGGAGCAAATAATGCTGCATCAAAACACATGCCCAGAAATACTGTAAATGTACGACAGCCCAAACTGTATAACACACAACACTAAATGATCCAGGACTATATGTTCTTCAAAAAAATAAAGAAAAAGGAAATGAAAGTAATTTCTGTGTCTTCATACATCATACCACTGGGTTTCAGCTGTTGCTAGGGACAACCCAGGAAGGATAGGATAGAGAGAGGGAGAGAGAGAGAGAGAGAGAGAGAGAGAGAGAGAGAGAGAGAGAGAGAGATGTGGGGAAGCTTAAGTATGTGGGGAAGTTTGTCCTCCAATGATGATGCAGTCCTCCTCTGGCTTTACAACTCCCTCTTCACTACAGACTTATTAAATACCACAGAAGTACGATTGATATTTTCCATATACAAAAGCATAAATTATGTACAAGTATTTAATTTTGGCATATTTGAACACTGTGGTGAAGCCCCAGCCAAAAACTTCGACCACAGACCGGAATGCTGGTGGGTTAAACCCTCAAAAGACAAGAAAATGATCTGCTCGGGGAACACAGTGCTATATGTGCAAATCCGTATTCACAAAGGGTATACATGTATAAGGGTGTGAAGCTGGGTGTTGCTGAAACAAATCAATTATTTAAAATACTGAAATCAAAATATGGCCAAGTACAATATCCAAATCGCCAAAGCCGCAATCTTTTGATAAAGGTAAAACAAAAATGTGTCACAACATACCATTATAAATTAAGTGCTGGGGTGCTATAGAGCAGCCCAAGCCCACGAATCATATTCTCCAGATGTAAGAGAACATTATTGTTTGGTACAAACCCCAGCAAAGATCACATCATCATCCTTTTTATATGTCTTTTCAGTCATTTTTTTTGCTTTCGTTGACTGTGGTAACTCCCCCTGTGATGCGAGGTCTTGGTCAAGGCAAACTTTCCATGACTAAATCCATGGCTAACTGAGCCATGAGCTAATTAGCTAATAGTAGCTAGCAAAGACCAGCAGTTGTCAGTTACTGTGGTGATATGCTGCCCCCTATATTTACAAAAATACTGGCCATTCATGTCTCAAAAATGACCACTCCCACTAAAATCGTGACTCATATGTCAAAATAATCTCAATTGACTTTTTTGGATATTCAACAAAGCATGTATGGAATAATAATTTCCATAAATGAGGTCTTACTGCTTTGTGTGCTGTAAGATCCATGTTCGAACATATGGAGCTCCACATGACCTTTGGTTCTGTCCCTCCCTCCCTCTCTCTCCCTCACTCTCTCTGTCTATCCTCTTGTCTGTCCCCGTCCCTTCACACAGATGAGGGCACAATGCTGAGCCACCTTTCCCCTCTGGCAATCCAGCAGAGGTCTGACTCAGATACCGACAGTCACAGAGGAGTCATATGGCTCGTCTGTATGTGGCTAACATGCGTTGGCCTGTAATAGTGCAAAAAGGGCTGGGAAGGAAACACCTCCTGTCATTATCAGCAGCTGTTCCACCCCCTGCCAGCCGGCACATACGCATGAACATGTGCACACACACACATTTGCGAACACACACCCTCGAACACACACCCTCATTGACAATTGGGAGGAGGTGCAAGGCCACCAAATGGCATGGTCTGGGGCTAAATGCGAGCTGTGGGTGGAGGGTAATCACTTAATGGAGCTTTATTCGCCCATCTCCTCTGCAACACACACACACACACACACACACACACACACACACACACACACACACACACACACACACACACACACACACACACACACACATTTTCATTACCATAACAGCCACAGTGGGAGAACTGTCCTGTCTGTAAGCCACCTATGGTGACCAGATTAGACCCCCACAGTGAGGAGAACAACTTAGAGTTCAGCACCTCTGAACTGTATCCACAGTTACTTAATGCTAAAAAACCATGTTGTAGTAACTGACCACATCACAGCCATACTACTTAAGAGAACATGGGGAGGACCATGTTACCTCCACTATCTTCATATCAGCTGTTTCTCCCTATCAGGGAGAAACTACATCCTGATTTCGTCATAAAACAGCTATTTCTGGCCTTTCTTTGTTTCTTATTGTTCCACATTGTTTGGTCTGACATTTAGATATTCAAGCATTAGTGGAGCCAGAAATGAACACTTGGCCAGTGAGAAATAGCATTGAGCAGAGTCTCCAGCGACACAGTGAGAGTAATGGCACTGACCACAGCACAATGGCACAACAACTCAAGGGACTGCATTGTTGTGGGTGTGTTGCAACAGGGTACAAGTAAAAAAGATTAAACAAGAACCAGGAGGCTTGAAGTTTTATCAAACATCAAGACATTGTGCACTGGTTCATACTTCTTTTCAGCCAGATGGCCGGGCTTAGAAAAGTTATCATGGAAACAAACAGCTTCTACTGTGTCCCAAAGTTAACAAGGCAATATTAGCATAATGCTATCAGGATACAGTGATCGCCACAACATTAAAAAGACCTACAGATCTGCGGGGAAACCTTGGGTCCTGGCCCACACGCACCACCCACCCAAACACCATTGCAGACTTAGTACGCCCCCTCATGGCAATGACAGACCCAGATGGCAGTGGCCCCCAAAACAGGAAAACACGCTCTACCAAACCGCAAAAAACTGCTCAGGAACAGAGCAAGGAACATGACAGAGCTTAGGAAATCCCAATCTCCAAAGATCCTAATTCAAATGAGCAGCTATGGGACATGCTGAAACAGGTCCAACCCCTAGAGGCCCACCTCACAACCCACAGAAACCAAAGGATTCGCCCTGGTGCAGGATACCACAGGACACCTTCAGAGGACTTCTGTCCATGCCTCGGTCAGAGATGTTTTGGTGGAATGAGGGGTCCAAGGTGTTTATGTTGTTGTGGCTGATTGGTGCATGCTTTAGGGACATTTTGTCAAAGCTGCTGCAATCATTCCAGTGCCAAAAAAGCCAACAGGATTGGATTCTGAACAACTAATACTTGTGTGTCTAACAGTAGTCAGCCACTACTCATGGACAACATAAAATTCAGTCTGTCCATCTCATTAGATCCCTCCAGCTGTCTCTCCAACTGCTCCGTGAACAACTCTATATCCTTTGCCTTCTCCACCATTCCTGACACAGCTGAAGAAGAGGATGTGAGGATGCAGTCCTTTACCTGAGCTGAACTTTCAATACTATGATTTTAAAAAAAAAGTTTTACCAACTAGGTTTCAACACACCACAGGTTTGCCAACAACATCACCAATACCAACACACTGAGCACAGAGGTGCATCACCATTGAAGCTGTGACTGGCTTATCAACAGTAGCAGGCAGATGCAAATATAGTAACTTGACTCCTAAGGCGATCATTACAAAACAAGTGGACTTAAACAAGGCCTATCCTGACTGAACCCCACTGGATATCAGCACCTCTGATGTTGAAAGAGTCTAAATATTACGTTTCTTAGTCTAGACCATAGTGAGGATCTTATCCACCATAAATCCCATCCTCCTTAGCTAAGAAAGTTCAATGATTTCCCTTCTTACAGCAAGTGAGACAGAAAAGATACCTAGCTCTAATCTGGTTTACGTTCTATTGAATTCTATTGAAACACCATTTAAAATGTGCTGAGTCACAACATCTGGGATGGGGCCGACAACAGAAAACATATAGACGTCTCTTTCCGCTCTACATTTTGGAGTTGCTGCACCCACAGAGCTTTCTGTCTTATCAAGAACTCTCACCCCTCTTGTTCATTTCAAAACTTATCCGTTCAACTTCAATCTGGCAGAAGCTTTCATAGCCCCCCAATGACAACAGCAAGGCAGAGAAACAGCGCCTATCCCCAAGCTGTTAAGCTTCTGAACTCAAGGACCTCACAAACACAGCTATTTTAGCTCAGACAACTGAGACATTTTAGCTAACATCAACACTTAGCTGTTGGCTTAAATGTCCAACTGGTCCTTCTGCTGTCCCCTCTACCTCCACATTGCTACTCCTATCGCCTGTGCTGTAAGTGAGAGCACTAAAAGGATTAAGAAAAATGTTGTCAGTTGAATCTATCCCTCATTAAATCGATCTTAATCTTGACTTCCATTTTGCTGAACTACAAAAGTAACCACTGATTGTGAGTGAAGCTTTGTATAGCTTATTTCCCCCCACTTGTACCATTTTACAACAAAATAAATGCATAAATACAGGTTTTTTCAAATGCAGGCAAACCCACATAAATAGGCATTTGACTCCTTTCCCATTGCCAGTGCTTTTTTTCTGGTCCAAAGCTTAAAATTGCCTAACATGTCTGATATAAATGCATATTTGTCCAAATTCAAATCTCAGTTAAGTGATATTATCAATGTTAACAGTCAAAAAAATAACTTGCTGTGAAAAGGGCTACTAGTATCATAACACAACCCTGCAGCTCTATGTTTTGTTTATTTGGTCAGTAATTAGATGGTCTAGATGCCTCCTGAAGGCTCTCCGTTCACTTTATTCAGACGTTCCAAGAAAACAAGCTCAAGATGGTTCGAGTGTACACAAACTGTCCAGCATGAGACAGAAGAGAGCCAAAGTAAACCAGTCATCAGTGAATATACTCAAACATGCTGGAGGCTGGAGAGAGCTGCTGATTATATTCAAGAGCAGGGTGACTAAAATTGTCATCAAAATTTATTATAGGTTAGCTAATAAAAGGTTCAATTTTATAAGGGGTAGATGTTATAAAAACTAATTGACAACTAATAGTGGTCAATTAAATATATTTACTTTTTGAATAAAATATAATTTCATGGGAATCAAATGCAGTCTAACTTTTAATTGAAAAATTTACTTGCGAATAAAATGTATCTAATTTTGTGTCATTGCATCATTTAAAGGTAGTGAAGGTGATTCTGGAGAAAGATACTTGATTGTTGAGTCTCAACGATCAAGTCTCTTTCTCCAGAATCACCTTCACTACCTTCAAGTTCTATTGCCAACACAACATATTTCTGGAATGCTCATCTTGCTCTGTGTCCTCAGGATG
The DNA here is from genome assembly GCF_040436345.1 of Pagrus major. Lineage (NCBI taxonomy): Eukaryota > Metazoa > Chordata > Actinopteri > Spariformes > Sparidae > Pagrus > Pagrus major. The sequence continues at coordinate 27,053,900 of NC_133220.1, forward strand.
TATAAGTCAGTAACATTATGTTAGTGCTTTGACTCTGCAAGTTGACTTTGGGGTTGTTCTGAGGCCGAATGGTCAAAATGTCAATTCATGCGCCTTTAAACACACTAATCGGATAATACATAGATCAGAATTACATGTAGTGTTATTGTTGACAGGTAGAAAACACTACAAACCTATCCAATTTATTTAAATGTTAACTTTCAAATCTTTATGAAACACAATTGCCACAATAGCAACCCCTTTTGGTGTCACCATGACCTTGGTGCTGCCAATCAAAATGTCAACCCCTCCACACCCCATCTCAGGATTGGGCTTATCAACTACAGAGAGCATCCTGTTACTCCATGATGTCTTTCAAACCACAATCAATACATGACAGCAACTGCTCACCACCCTCGCTGTGACCTTGGCCCTCCCAGTTTGACTACACTGTCACTCAGCTTACAGAGGATCAATATCAAACTGTCTTCTTTCTGTCATCTTCCCATCACCTCGACTCAATCGACTCAGCTGTGCTGTTTAAGGTTCAAATCTTGGTTCAAGGTCAACAATGAGGACAATAGTGATAGTGTGTATTTTACTTGTGAAGCCATATTGAACGCCACATGCAAAAATCAATAGATAATAGCTATTTATTCCAGGCAGTTACATATCAAGATGGCCTATAACAGCAAATCTATAAAGAAAATCTATAATATCTATAACTAGCTCTCCTGCAAAGCCTCCAGCAAAGACTCTACATAAAAGCATAGACATTCATATCCTTCTTTCAAATGTATTCATGGGTCACCTCTCTTGCTAGCGCTGAACAACTGTGAACCTCTTACGCTACCTTTACGGGAATAAATTAGAGATGAAAGTGTTTGGATGAACAAACCATTCACATGCAAACCCTGAAATAGACCTCATGATTTAAGTACAGTAAAACAAAACACATTGCTTTAATGTACTTAATATATGGAAGTTCTTCACCTCTCCCCTCGTCAAGCACAACTAACACTCACTGGCAGACAAATCCAAGCACCTCATCTATATTTAATTGATGGCAGACTATTTTAAGTGAGCATCTGCCCTTCTGGTGGCAGGATAGACTCAGACTAAGGTTGCTGACATTTGTGAAGGCAGAGGATGACACTAAGATTAGATCTCAGAGTACAATGACATTGGAAGACAAAAATGACTATATCATTCAATTACACATGACTGAAACAATAGCTAAATTATGATCATTTCAAACTGTGCTAGGAGGAGAGGACAGAAATGCTAACAGTGGAGGGAAAAATAGCTCATCCTGCCAACAACTGTGTTTAAATGACAGAGGAAGACACATGCTGTTAATATCAGGCATCCTTATTTTAACTCAGTGACATCAAAATACATGAAAACGTAAAAGGAAGCTGTACAGGCATGCACAGAGCCACAACCCAGCTTCTAAAAATAACCATGTGTGAAAAATCTGTTTTTTTCCTACGCTTGCGTTCCCCCAGAGCAATAGAGCACCCTGGGCCCACATATCCCCCAGGCCTGGCCTTGCATTTTAGCTGTGACCTACATTTAATTCCTTCCACAAGGACAACGTTGGGCTTGACTCCTTGGATGACTTTGGGTTTATGGCGTCGAGCTGAGGAGTCGTCTTGCTTGACATCTTCATTGGATCCAGTTTGGTGTTGCAGAGTGGCATTTTTCCTAAGTATATCTACTTCTTGCTTAAATCTCACCGCTTTCTTGAGTTTGAAAGATGCAAGTGAACCAGATTGAAGTACTTCTTTCATATTGGTACCGGGCCTCTTTCTCTTTTTGCGGCCTCCAAAACAACCACAAAGCTTGAGAGAGAAAAGAGTGAACATGACTTTTTGCTGGTCCTACTAAATCAAACAGAGATCCAGGTGATGAGTCCAAAATATCCTTTAGCATCACTGTTCTAACAGTAAAAGTTAGTTCCACAATGGAAAGCTACAAAATTACAGCAAAGTATCCATGTTCCTATGCTTTTCCTCCTGGATCAAGTCATTACAGATAGCTTGAAAAAAACGATCGGACCTGCTTGTCTTCTTTCTTTGATGTGACAAAATAAACCCTCTGTGAATTACGTGCAGTAATAGTACTGCAATGCACAATGTGGTAAAAACAGAAGAAGATTCAACAACTTTTGTTTGCTGGAAGAACCAAGAGGAGGACTTTGTTCTGGCCCAAGGGCTCCAAAGACTTTAAGGGAAGTATCACTATCAGTTTCAGTTGCTCCACCCAAAATCCACATTTTGTCAATATCCTTGAGCAAAGAAAATTCACAGATGTGCTGGTTAGCTTGCAGCTTGGACGAGGCCCTGGGGTGGGTTACTGTTTTACGTAACTTAGATTAATTTAGAAGATTCTGTTCGCCTGAAACTGACAGTGATCAATGTTTGTCTACTCTGCCAACAATCACATTACACACCTCTTCTCGAGGTCAATGTGTTTTCGGTTAAATGCCTAAAATAAGGTCTGTGGTTAACACGCCAAGAGATTTTCATGTTTTGTTCTACGCCATAAGTCAGTCAGTAAATACCACTCACGTGTATTATAAGGCCTTTACGAGTCTTAAAAAAGACAGTCGCTAACAGATAAAACTACAAATTAAACATTTAAGGTCTTCACGCTGAGACTCGTCTAGAGACTCAACTAATCTTTACAGGCAGATTTTAGTTATGAACTATTTTAACTCTCCAACTAGTAGATTGAGAAATTTCTGTGAAAATGTGTGTAGTATAATGTAGTCAGAAGCGGTGGTGGTGTTGATGCCTTGCGGCCAGAATGTAGTCTGTTTATAACCGAACATTAGCTTTTTACTTGTGGTGATTGCATTTACTGCTTCAAAAATCATAAAAGTGGTGTTCATCTGTGAAGATTACTGTGCTGAACAAAACATTTCATAAACATGCATTTGCCACAGCGCTTATACGCAATATAACGCAATTATGCAATAATCCAAAATTCCGTTGAAAAATCCCACTGGCTTTTTGTCAGGGGGACCAGGGTGATGCTAACTTACGGGTTAGTCTACGAAAATACATCAGACCTGCCGCTCTCTGTTGCGTTAAAGCACACATACCCTGTATTTCATACTGCACGGACATATTTAGCAGTTTTGTGCACACCACAGCTATCTTGTGCATAAAAGTTCTTGCAGCATCTACCTAGAACCGGTTTCAAGTAGTCTTAAAGCTGTTTTGTAATCTCTCAAAGCAACTACACTAACTTTATTCCTCATCATGAATCACTGAAGACTGAGTTCTTAGTGCTCCATCGCCCAACCAGTTGAACCTGGAATTACTTAACATCAGGAAAGCAGGTGACCTCACCAAACAAGTTAGTCAGGCTCTTAATAAAACACACCTAGCCAAACACTGTGCAGCATGTGACTCCATAAGCTAATACGACTAAGATAATTATGCAGTTGGGGTGTAGATTTGGATCATTTCAAACACAATGAGATTCAAAAAACTTGACTCTGGAGTGAAACCTTTACAGTACTGCAAACACCCAATTATCAAGGCAGTTGTTTCCATCACGATCCCTCTTTCCATGAGAGGCAGGCCTTCAGAGTATGCCCACACTACACCAACAGATACACAGACTTCAGTATGACCTAGATACAAATTGTCTTCAAAAGTCAGAGGGTTCAGAGAAACGACATGCACAGAAAGGTGAAAAACACCCATAAATCTGAGCATCGTGGGTTCACAACTTGGGCAATTCAAAATGCAGGATTGCAGAACACATAAACAAAACACGGGGGAAAAAAGACGATGATGGTTAACTGATCAGCACCATGAGTGAAAAGTAGGCCATCATAAATGTGTTTGGCAATGATTCATTATCATAATTGTTCTATTAATAGACTGAGCTATTCTTATTCGGCTTGTGTGTTGGCATCCAGGTCATTGAGGACAGGAGTTATTTGAAAGAGTGCATTTTAAGTAGTTTGCAACTGACATGGAAACAATGGCCGCACTCACCAACTCTGACGGTGTTTTTGGGAAATTCTTGGTTCTCTACAATGGATGAGACACATGAATCATTGACAAAGAGTTAAATGTATGTGCTCACTTAGAGAAGAAGCTGTTATCTGCAAAGCCTGATTAAAATTTTCATGAGCATGACCCAGTGGATAGCACAGGAAACCTGTGGTACTCACTCCCTCAGCTGCACTCCCCTCCATCACTCCTTTCTGCTTCTATCACTCCTTCACTTCATTCTTCCTTTCTCTCCATGCTTTGTTTGTTCTGTCTTAAAGCCTACTGGTCCTTTCATTTGTTCCAATTTTTTAAATCTCTGACACTACAGCTCTCCCTTTTAATCTTTAAACCACTATTCATCCACTCTTTCTTTCATATAAAGGATATTAAGGAAGTTAATACCACAGACTCCTCCACCCACCCTCTGATCTGCTCATTTGTGTTTTCTCAGTCTCCACTACATTTGGCTGATGTGATGACTGCCTGTGTGGCCAGGCAAAACTGTTCCTGCTTTCGGGTTTACTGGAGGACAACTGTGGTTTTTCTCAAGCCGCTGACTGAGTCCTGCCAAAAGCCCAAACCCCATTTTGCCGCTCTGATCTTGATGATGTCATGTAATCCAGATGTACACCAAATAACTACTTCATTCCTCTTGGCTGCCACTCACTTAAATGACCATTCATACTAACATCCAGATGTAAAGGATAACGGATACTGTATAATAGTTTATAATATATAGTATATAGTATAATAGTTTACATAGAGTGAAAAGGGAGTCAAATGTTTTGTGTGGGGAAAGAGCTGACTAATGAGAAAATGCTTAATATACTGTATGCGACTGAAAATATTAATGATTTATCCTGACAACCACTAATCGCCAGTATTACCTTTACTGCCACATTGATTCTTGTGATCTACATTTTAAAAGGGCACTTCACTGATTTAGCATTGCATTCGTAGAACATTGTCAGTTTTGAACTTTTTTTTTTTTTTTTAAAAAAGGAACAAAATTGCTGCAGCAGAACCAAAGATAGTCTTTTTTATTCCCCTTATTCCTCTTCCTTGTCAAAACTTGAAGCCTTCATTACCCACAATGCAACTGAACTGCCAATAGTTCCAGTGCCAGTGGCAGATGTTAATCAGTTGTGTCTGATTCCTTGTAGTTTGCAAGACATTCCAGTCACCTTTTTCTTTCTTGGGGAAAGCCCTGAGACGTGTATTAAGACCACAGTGTTAATACAACAAGTACCACATAATTAGAAACTGTAAACGCATGCTTTGCTCTAATGGAGTCCGATCTCATTTTCTGCGTTGCAACATCAACGGATCCCACATATGTCCGCTACTTTGGTGAAGATGCTAAACAACGTGCACCAGCCACACTTTACTCGCAACTGATGGATAGGCCTGCAGACGGAACTGATGATGAGACTCACGTTACAGAGCTGATCACCCACAGAGCAAGAGGGCACAAAGGGACACGTCCCTGTCCACTCTTCATGACATGTTTGAGGAGATATTGGAGGAAACTGGACTAGAAAGGCAAGTAGGAGAGGATCACAGCTTCGCAACTTTAAGGTTTCTTCTTTTTTCTAATTGCTTTTACATTTACTGTACATTTAATTACATTAATGTATAGTACACAAATACTACAATTACACTGCTCAAAAACATTAAGGGAACACTTAATTGTCACAGTATAACACCAAGTCAGTTAAACTTCAGGGATATCAATCTGTCCATTTCAGAAGCACAAGTGATTGTGAATCAATTTCACCTGCTTTGGTGCAAATTATAGTGACAACATGTGCAATGGAGAGGCAAAAGCAAGCCAACCTCCAAAAAAGGGAATGTTTTTGCATGTGGTGGCCACAGACAATTGCTCTGTCCTTATCCTTCCTGACCGATTCTTCTCTAGTTTTGTGTTCTGGTAGTGTCCTCGTCATTACAGGTAGCATGAGACGGTACCTGCAGCCCAATCAGGTTGCACAGGTAGTCCAGCTCCTCCAGGATTGCGGTCGCTAGAAGGTTTGCTGTGTTTCCCAGCACAGTCTCAAGAGCATGAAGGAGACACCAGGAGACCAGCTGTTACACGAGGACAGCTGGACAGGGCTGTAGAAGGGCATCAAGCCAGCAGCAGGACCTGTATCTGCTCCTTTGTGCGAGGAGGAACAGGAGGTGCACTGCCAAAGCCATACAAAATGACTTCCAGCAGGCTACTGGTGTGCATGTTTCTGACCAAACTGTGAGGAACAGACTCCATGAGGGTGTCATGAGGGCCTGACGTCCTCTCGTGGGACCTGTGCTCACAGCCAGCACCATGCAGCTCGATTAGCATTCACGAGAGAACACCAATATTGTCAGGTCTGCCATTGGCACCCCGTTCTCTTCACAGATGACAGCAGGTTCACAATGAGCACATGTGACAGGTGTGAAAGACTCTGGAGACACCGTGGTGAACGTTATGCTGCCTGTAACATAATCCATCATGACCGGTTTGGTGGTGGGTCAGTAATGGTCTGGGAAGGCATACCCTTGCAGGGTTGCACAAACCTCCATGTCATAGCCAACGGTACCCTGACTGCTGTTAAGTACAGGGATGAAATCCTCAGAGCGATTGTCAAACCGTAAGCTGGTGCAGTGGGCCATGGGTTCCTCCTTGTGCAAGACAATGCCTGGCCTCATGTTGCCAGAGTGTGCAGGCAGTTCCTGGATGATGAAGGCATTGATGCCATTGACTGGCCCTCTCGTTCCCCTGACCTAAATCCAATTGAGCACCTATGGGACCTTATGTATCGGTGCATCCAACGCCACCAAGTACCGCCACAGACTGTCCAGGAGCTCACTGATGCCCTGGGAGCAGATCCCCCAGGACACCACCCACCGACTCATCAGGAGCATGTAGGCACTTGGGGGCCATACACACTACTGAGTCACGTTATGAGTTGCTGTCATAAAATTCACGCAAGTTGGTAGAGCCTGTGATTTCAATTTTTTACTTTGATTTTCATTGTGATTTTGAATCATAGGTGTTGTCTTTTCTGGTTCTTAAATGCTGCATTACAGCAATGTGAAGTAATTTTCCAGGCTGTTCCACTTGTTGTTATACTTGCCTTTCATCGCTACAATATTGTTGCAATACTGATAGAGGTATTTGGTCACAAATATGGTCCTAATATTTGATTTTGACTCCCACATCTAGTATTTATGAGGTCCATTTGAGGACATTTATAGCTATTGCAGTATTTTTTAAGGCCATATCCCATAAACCCAATAAATGCTGACTCAAGTGACATCACTTAAGGCAATTTAACAGATTTCACGCTGCTCCCTCTTGAGCCACATACCAATTTTTTTACATATGCAGGCCTCCCCAACACCTGTAAACAGACTTGGCTGTGTAAAAGCTTCCCCCTCTAATGAAACAACTGACTTGATCATGAGAATGTCAAATATAACACACCAATGTATTTCATACAAATGCCTTTGGCTGAAAAAGCTAAATGTCTCTTTGTTCAGTTAAAGAAGTCAAACAGACTCCCTTTCTAATAAAGATGGGTGCCTCAACATATAGCAAGCGAATGCTTTTTCTTAGTCTTGCCTGTATTAAGTGGAAGCGAAATTGCCCTGTGCACTGAATCATACTGCTTTGAAATGAAATGTGATGATTGTGTTACATTAAGGGCAGGCCTTGTAGTGGTTTGAATTAGCCCGATGTACTGTACGTCTTTCAAAGAGTCCAGTCACTTCACTTTCAAGTTAAACTCGTTGCATGAATGGCATACACTATATTTCCTACACAGACAGCAGACCACAGAACTGTGAAAAAAACATGAGCACTCTTACTCCACTGGGTATTTATGGTTTTTGTCCGATGGCAGTCAGAGTAAACACAGCAGGACACACATTAAGCATGTGGACGAACACCATACAATCACATCAAATGTTTCTATGTTTTGGCTGGATATGTTGGGCTTACTGTACCATCTGCCTTGCTGAAATAAGTGGGCATATAAAGAACATTGTATGTAGCTGGAGGATGATGATGATGATGATGATGATGATGATGATGATGATGGTGATAGGGAAACAAACATGGATAATGGCCCTGCCTTGAAAATCTGGCAACATTCATGGACCCAACTGTTGTGCAGAAGCTTTTACAGAAGCATTTCTCTAAATCTCCACAATAAACATGCTCTGGTGTCAAGCAAGCCAGCTAGTCCACATTTTCCAAGAAGATACTGAGGCATGTCCTCATGGATAATGTTCAAGAAACAGACAACCGCATGCATGTGCACACACACAGACAGACTCCCCCGTCATATTCCAAACCAAAACAGATCCATCCACCGTCGTCGCCACAGCTAGCCTGCCAGTGCTGCTTTTTTTTTTTTGTGAACACACACACACACACACACACACACAAATGCATGAAGGGTGACGAGTTGACCGGGGTTTGTCAGCTCGGCAGGGGGATCGAGCCATCTGTCCCAGTAAAGGGTTAATCCAACCAAAAGCACAGGCCACAGATTCCAGCATTTCCAACATTTTCCAACATTTTTCAGTCCTCAAATTTCTAGCTACATTTTTCTTTCTTGCCTTTTGGTTTTGTGGGATAGACGAGGGGTTACAATGTATTGTCCAGCCTTACAGACACCCCTACCATCCCACCTGATTCATTAAATCCCCAAAATAACTCAAGAGTCCTCCCCATGTGCTGGTGGCAGGGAATTAAATGTTGAAGGGGGTAGTTTTTGTGATGGTTTTTCTACAACTGCTAAGGATGCCTTTCATTTGGGATGGAGTATTTTGAGTTGGGGGGAGGGTGTTTTCACTGCTCCGGCTGGCTGAAAGAGGCTCGCAATGAAGAGACGATGTACACACACACACACACACACACACACACACACACACACACACACACACACACACACACACACACACACACACACACACACACACATCACACCACAATGAGATCAAAACAGGCCTTTCTCTGGACCTGTGACGTGTTCCATTATTTTTTCCTTCATAAGCAATGCTCTCAGCTCTAAATGATTCCCAGGTATAAGGACTGGGGGAAGGGAAGAGAGAGGGAGAGAGATTAGAATAAGAAACAAAAAAACCTGAAGGGCCAGTAGTGCAGTGTGAAGCTAAATCAGGCAGAACCCTGCCTGAAAATGCCCCCCGCACACACACACACAGCCGGCCTTTGTCTTTTTATTCCACCCAGAAAAAAGCACCACGGGCTCCCTACTACCTAGAGCAACATGGAAATGGAAGAGAAAGGCTTTAAAATGATACATTTAGTGGGGCGGGGAGGGAGTGGGGATGGAGGGATGGGGGGGGGGTCATCCAGACATGAGATGACCCATGAGATGAAAGAAAGAAAGAAAGAAAGAAAGAAAGAAAGAAAGAAAGAAAGAAAGAAAGAAAGAAAGAAAGAAAGAAAGAAAGAAGATGAAGGAGAGGTAAAAAGCTAACGGTAGCATCCTGGAAGCTCCAGACAGACAAACAGACAGGCGGGCAGGCAGCAGTTTGCTGCTGGAGGTAATGGCTTCCAGTATGATCAAGCATGTCAACAGATCACATAGCCTTAATACAGTCATCGCAGAGCTGGAGTGCTTCCACCAGAAACACACATACTGTACATACACACAGGGTAAGTGACACTCTGCACACATTCACACAAGGCACAGGCATCAAACCGGGGCACAGACAAACACAGACAGACACAGGCATACCTGAGACAGACAGACAGACTCAGACAGACACACACAGCTTCCGTTTGACCACAACACATCAGCCTCCATTACTGCCAGCGATGTGCCTCCGTCTCCCTCGCTCGGCTCCTGATGCCTTCCGCCTGATGCACAGCCATCCTCGCCGCCTGCCTCTCCATCCCTCTCCATCCCCAACCCCCAACCATTAAATCACAGCAGCCCTCAGCCCTTTTCTCGAAATAAAACACAAGGCAAAATACCTCAGTTAGGGAGCCTGCGAGGGGGCTTCTTCTCCTACAGTCCACAGAACAACACCACGTCGACAGGAGAGGGGGAAAAAATTCCAATCAGGTGTGGATGAGCTGAAGAAAAACCAGTGCAGATTCACATTTCCTTCTCCTTTCCACCCTCCCCTTCCTCCTCCCCGTGCGTCTGTCCTCTGTCCAGCTTTGGCTTTGTGATGCTAAGCTAATGGGAGCTAAGCTAAGCAGCATCCACACATTGGCTTATAATGCGCTCCGTCTCATACCCACACACACCAATGCTAGGATTCTCTCTCTCTCTCTCTCTCTCTCTCTCTCTCACGGACTGAGCCCCGCTGTCTCCCGTCTCGCAGGCACCCACATGCACCCGCCCACCTCCCCCCTCTCGCTCTCTCTCTCTCTCTCTCTCTCTCTCTCTCTACCTCCCTCCCCTTCTCTTGGCTGTTCACCCCTATTCTTTCTTGTTCTCACAGATCCCATGCATTTCTTTCCCCCTTTCCACACCTCCGTTTCTTTTTTCTCTTCCCCAGACACCGCTGTCCTTACGCATACACAAACTCATACACATGCTCTGGCTGTTTAACAAGTTCCAGACAACTCATCCTTGACCAACATGTGAAGAGGACAGAGGAGTCGAGGGAAGAATCCTGAGGCTGGGAGCTAAGACAAGAGCAGGGCAGGAAGACAGGGACTTGAATAAGAGTTGCGTTATAAGACTCTTTAGACAATTTCTAAATCACTTAATATTAAAGGGTGTTACAACCCTTGTAGATAAAGGGTATACAAGGGCAAGTAACGCAAAGCCAACAGGATTTCAGTGGGAATGAGCCGACTATGGAAGAATCCCAAAAGAAGGAGATCAAATGTTTTAACACTGATTATGCTGAGTCAAACTAACCAACTGGCACACATCTGTGCATGTACAAGTTTAACAAAAAAAAAGGCAGCGCAGCATGTGCAGCATTCATTTGTTATGCTCTCTGGTCAGAGGAGCGGGTTGGGAACAGCAGTGAGAAAATGTAAAAGGGAGGACGGTCAAAGGTCATGTGATGTGCCATTCTCTATCAGATAGCCACTTAAATGTGTCCCAAATCCATACTTTGTACTAATTCTAAGCAGGCGTTCACAGAGGAAAACTCACAGTGTGAAGAAGACTTTGGTATGCATCCTAAATGTTCTTGGTTTTTGAGTGTGGTGATGACGGACAATTTTGTTCCACAAAAGCAACACGCCTTTAAAGTAGAGCAGTAACTCACAGCTGGAAAAAATTTAACTAATTGTGGCCGTTGGTGAGACAACATCAGAAACATCCAAGAAAACATAAAAATGAGGTGTTAAATCTTTCTGACTAAATTGTGGTTTTCTTTGTTATTTTTCCAAATCTTACATTGGCAGTAGCTTCTCAAAGACACACTTTAATGGACATGCCCCCGGAGCACTTTTTCTAAATTATTTACTATAAGTACAAAACAGCACAACACATTCATTACTGTCTCTACAGTGGTATAAAGTATAGTTGGGATTTGGGACACAGCGCTCGTCACTCCTAGCAGCAACATTCTGTTGAATATCTGCCATGTCAGGGGTTAAAGGGGTTCAAGTCCCTAAAAAGATTAGCGTGCATCCAAACACACAAACAGGTGTTGCCTAAGAGCTATATTAGCAGTGCAGCGCAGCATGATGATAATCCACAATAAATCCTACATTAATGAAAGTTACAATGTTCAGTTTGAGCTGAAACTCTTTTCGACTGTTTTAGGTGTTGATCCACCTTCAGGATCATTTTGGTGTTTCTGATATGGTGTCTACTCTTATTCTTATGAATGGGGGACAACATTTTAGTGAGACATGTTGTTCTCTACCTTCACTTGTTAGTTTTGTCAATTTCAGGAAAACTGTCACTATTTTAGTGTTGCTATTGCCAAATTGTATGTTTCTTGGCTGGTGAAATAATGTGATATATAAAATAATGAGATCATAGAGTTGTTTGTGTCATTGTCAGACTGAAAGGGCATCATTATCTGCAAACTCTTTTAACAGGCTAGGAAACACTGTATGAGCTGCCATTTCAACAAATTAAACTGAACTTTTCCCCACATAGTGAGGCACAAATAAGCATCCACATACTACACTAGGGCTGCACGATATGGTACAAAAAACAATCCTATTGTGATTATTTTGACAGATATTGTGTTTGTGATTACGTTTTTATGTTTTTCCGCTGAAAAAACTACTAAAATCATGATGATGTGACATTTGTTGGATCTGTACCAAACAAACATGCTTTCTTACATCCTGAGAACAACATTTGTAGGTCAGAACATCTCTGCAGCACTACAGTATCTCATTATAAAATTACAAACTTGCGGTATTTTAGGGCTGCACACAATATGGGCAGCCCTAAAATACCGCTTATACAGCCTGTACTGAGGTAAGGGCATACTCGCCCAAACTACATATATGCCTATCATCCTGCATTTGTGTGCAACAGTGTCAGTGACTAAGTGTGCATACAATACATTGTGCACGAGAGTGTGTGTGTGTGTGTGTGTGTGTGTGTGTGTGTGTGTGTGTGTGTGTGTGTGTGTGTGTGTGTGTGTGCGTGCGTGTGTGGGTGTGTGGGTGGGGCAGTAGGGGGCTATGAATCTGGGGGACTCCACCCATCACTCACTCTGTTTGACAACATTCCTTTGAATCCTGTTAATGGTGTTAGCTACACAAAAAAACTTCCCCACCAGCATCAATTCAGTTCCTATTGTTTCCTTCACAACCTCCCTTTGATCTACCTGCAGCATGCTGGGATCCCCCATTCCAAATATAAGCTAACTGGTACTGGTATTGTGTTGCGCCCCTAGTCTGTCCCGATTGTTACGTAAATGAACAGGATTGGAAACATTTTAAAAACATTTATCTGTTTTAGATCAGCAGCCACTGCTATTTGAACATTAAGGTATTATTTTGACATTATGGGAAATACACTTATTCACTTTCTTGCAGTGTGTTAAATGAGAAGATCAACACAATGTCTCACATCTGCAGAGTAAATTTGAAACTATAGCCAGCAGCTAGTTAGCTTAGCTTAGCATTAAGACGGGAAAACAGCTAGCCAGGCTCTGTCCAAAGGTAACAAAATCTGCCAAACAGCAGCGCTAAAGCTCAGTATCCCTTTGTGGTTTTACATGGGGTTATGTGTCCGACTACTTCTTGAAACAGCTAGCCTGACGCTGTCTAAAAGTGCCTAGAAACGGGTCATCACTGTGAGGTTGCCAGGCAACAAGGGCAGACTCCAGGAAGTTACTGTGCCATGCCCCATAGGTACAGGTCCAAGCTAGCGAGTCTGTTTCAACTGAGACCCCAGGAAGAGAGCCAAGCTTTGAAGCCAACTTTTGTTGTACCAAACCGATTAATTACAATGTCACGTGATGCACTGGGTCCCATGAGCTTACATTGAAAGAAGCGCTTTGGGAGCGTCACAAAATGAGTCGAATTTCACTATCAAAACGTGGAAAGCCGCATGATTAAATCATTTTATCCCCATTCAAGGTAGCCAGCCGCTAAACCGGAAGATTGCCGGCTCGGTCGGCAGAAGGCTGTAGTGCGCACACTCCTTTGGCCCCACAATGGAAGATCCAGGTAATTTTATACAAGAGACGTCAAGCTTTTTTGGCTTCATGCGCCAAGTGTTAGATCCATGGTTTCAACCCTTTTTCCAGTCTTTATTGCTGTGCTAAGCTAACCAGCTCCTGACTCTAGCTATGAAATTAACAGACAAATATGGAAGTAGTATCAATCATCTTAGCTAGCTCTCAGAATGAAAAGATAAGTGCATTTCTTAACTACATTATTGTATGGTAGTAATACATGCTAAACCATCTGTGAAGCTAAACAAGTCCATGCCAGTCCGTATCAAAAGCTCAAGCAAGAGGTTAATAAAGCTGCCTTACTGAAAGCGTCTCCTTTGTGTCCACTCCAGTCAACAGAGAGATCAGTTTACTATTAACTATTCCAAAGTCCAGATGATCTGTTTAAATACAGAAGTTGTATCCATACAGAAGTTGTTGTATATGTGGCCATCACATCACCTGTAGGTTGAAGTCAAATGCAGGGCAAAGCAAACATGGCTTTGCGATCCAGTGTAATTCAACAAACTGGTTTAACGGGAAAGACGTGTCATTGCAGAGACATGTCCAAATGTGCTTACCTAGCCTTGACAGAAAACAACATCCCTCGTGTAATGCACGTCGAACAGTAGACACACACAGATTATTTGACTGACACACATCCTCGTCTTGTGAGATACAAGTCAACAAAGCGTGATGTTCACTTCTAAATCTTCCTTAGGCTTTCTTTTACCACCTTCTGCTGTTTAGGAACGGCACAGTGAGTGAGAGAATTTCTTTTGTTCAGGTGACACAAAGTGATTGCATCTGTGAGTGCAATCTGTAACGTCACCAAACCAACACCGGAGAGGCTGCTTCACACTGTAGGCACACACAGAGGCAAGAGATGACCAAACCAGCCAGTCCCATACAACCACAAGTCATATGTTTGTGTTAGCGTGACTGGCTAGCTAGGGCTTGCATTGATTTGAGTGTGTGAGAATGTTTTTGCATCTCTCTATTCCCTCCCTCTCTCCTCTCTGCCCATCCCCCCTTCTTCCCCCCCTCCCACACCCAAACTCCACCCCACCCCCATCTCCATCCCCGCGGCTTCAGCCCCCACCTCCCTCCGAGCCGCCCTCTTAGCCTATATACAGGTCGTCCAATCGTCTGTGCTGCTAGCCCCGCAATTCATCACACGCGCACGTGAACACTAGCCTCTGCAAACCTCGCTCATTTGACAAGCGAACACCAAGTCATCAGCATCACAACAGCCACGGCAGACAATACTGCTACTTGCCTAGATGCAGGAGAGACCAGGGCTCCCTTTTCAATGCTCGTAGACACAGAATGCTGAGCTGTAAAATCAGGTGTGAACCAAACAGAGTAATCGTCTCGTCCTCTTGCTGCTGCTCCGATCAACTGGCAGGCAGAATGAGACAGAGGATGAGCGATACAGAGGGAGAAAGGGAGCAGCAGCAGCAGCAGCAGCAGCGAGAGGACCAGAGGCAGCGGTGTCATGAGTTGGGGGGGTCAGGAATGAGAGTAGGGGAGAGGGGGTGGAGGGTTGGTGGGGCTAATGGGAGACTGGGAATGCTGAACGCGCGGATGGGGTGACCACAAGGGAAGCCGTCGGACGCCTGAGCAGATGGGGGAGGGTGGGAGTGCTGTGCTTCATATTTTAACAGGGTTATGAGAACAACTGACTTTTTGGAGATGTAAGAAGGGACTCGTTTATGTTTGCAACTAACTTCATGAACTTAAACCTTAAAACCTTAAAAGAAATACCTTAAGTGTACTGAATCTCAAATGTAGTTTCATATTATGTTAGTAATTTCACTGAATGTCTTTTCGTGGTTTATGTTAGCTACTTTTTCCCCTAACCACCTCAGATTAACTATTCTTATAGCAGTCTGCATAAGGTGATCATCAAAACTCAAAGAGAGCCCCAAAAGTTTTGTCAGGACTGAACAGAATTCAAAGTGGCCCCCAAAAGTCCAAGTGTTGCATTAATTAAAAAGGTTAAAACGTTATTGCATTATTTCAAAACTAGCCAGAGGTAAGCCTTTCACCCTTTTTTCAGTGTGATGCAATGACTTGCGTCGAAGTTCCAGATCTTGACATGTAAATAGTTTTCTATTGGTATCCGTTGAAGTGGTGCTCAAGCAGTCGCCGTTGAGTTGAAAAGAGAGACTTAAGTGAAAAGATTAAAAAAAAGTTACAACTCTAACATTGTCACTGGCCTCCATCAAGCCGTCTACCGTTCCCAGTTTGAAAGGTGGGAAGCCAGTGGGGGATCATGTCCTTATCATTTCCCTTTTTGGTTATTTTTTAGCACCCCAGTGTAGAGGGGGTTGGAATATAGGTACCCCCATAAGTATGAGTGGAACTCCTTGCTATTGGGTGAAAAGCAACATGATCCTGCGATTCAGAGAATCAGTGACACCGTGCTCAGGCCAACACGGTGAGTTACAGAAACAATGAGTGGTAGTGCACGGGGAATTGGTCATAAAAAAAGTAGAAAATCTCTGTAAACATGAAAGCTTCTTTGTCTTTCATTACTGCGCCGTACAGATGGTTAGATTACTGGCATATTAATTCAATTAACTAATTATTTGAATTAATTATTTCTCCAACTGCTGCTGCAACACTGCTGAATAAACAGTATTTTCAATAATGATTAGCTGACAAATGCACAAAATGTATTTATTTATTTTCTATCATTAAGTCAAACTCAACAATTATAGCCGTGACTGTGGCTATCCAAGAATATCCAAGTGGGATTGAAATGTTGTTTTAATTCAACTTGTGGGTTGAAGTAAGTGTGCAGGCGTTAACTTTATTAAAAAAATAATTGGCCAGAACATTGTGCACTAGATAGGGTCACACAAATGTATGGAAAGGTAGGTTAAGCAGAGTTACCATTTTGTCTGATTTAGAGGCAGGAAAAGACCTAACATCCACAGCCACACTTCTCCATCTGTTTCTCCACCTGCTCACTGTGCATTAATCACACCTACACCTACACATGCACATGGACAGCACTTTGAACACCCTTTGGACATACGTCAACATGGACACACACTGCCCTCTCACAATCACAGGCCAAAGCAGTCT
The DNA here is from genome assembly GCF_040436345.1 of Pagrus major. Lineage (NCBI taxonomy): Eukaryota > Metazoa > Chordata > Actinopteri > Spariformes > Sparidae > Pagrus > Pagrus major. The sequence continues at coordinate 27,070,600 of NC_133220.1, forward strand.
CAGCAAAGCCATCGCACTGAAACTAGCACTATCACAACATAAATGTAAATATGCTTTCCTTTATTATTCTGTGAGTGTGAAGGGCATAAGGGAGTACTTATTCATGGACTGTGTAACATGCCCCGCCATAATACGCAGAAAAAATTAAGCTGCTGCAATGTATTTGATAATGTTATGTTTATGTCACCTTCCTAAGTGCATGACAACAGAACCTTTACAGTCCTATAAAACATATGGCCTGGGGAACACCTTCATGCTTTGTTTACTCCTAACAACACAAGGATTTTTACTAGTGTGCCATAGACCACTCTGTGATTAAAATGGCCATCATGGCCAGACCCCCACCCTCCACCAGTGTCTGGCTGACATATGGCAGTGGAGGTAATGCAGATAAAGTCCCTTAAACAAGCATCCTGAATACAGATAGTAATTTGCGTGAGAGGGCTGCGAATAAACTAATTGGAAAGCCAACGGATGAGAACCGTTATGGGAAAGGCACAGGTTTGGGGAAATGGGAGCCGCGTCCTTTCAGGTCCGAAATTAACTGCAAAACAGCTCAAGCTTAAAAAAATATATGGTGAAGGAGAAAGTGAAAAGTAATAACCTAGAAAAAAGTTATTTTTTGCATTCAGTACATTTAATTTTGGTACTTGAAATATATGTTTATTGTATAAATTATACAGTGATGATTGTATTCAGTAAAAGAAGTAGAGATAAAGATGATGCATGGAGCTACACACAATCAGCGCAGGCAGCAGTTGCACCCTTATCAATTCGTCTTCTCTCTTCCCCTCTCTCCATGTTTATAAGTGAGGCATACTGTGTCAAAAGCCAGTAGGGATTTCCAACTCCAGCATCATTGCAATGATGAGCTTTGCTCTGATTGGTCCATGCTGCTGATTTCAGTGTTATATGCAAATCAGGGATAAAACAAGATTGGCATCATGCAGCATGATTCATCAGTCTCACCATCTTTCTGTTTAACACCCCCCATTTACAGAGTTGCACAGTTATCACATCTATCACTCTACTATTATGGTGTTAACGCTACAATGTAGCATCGTTAGCACCAACAACATCTTTGAGGGATGCTTTTCATAGCAGAGAAGAATACAACACTTCAAATATCTACTTCAACCTTTGTGCAGCAGCTATAAGAGAAATATGCATGTTATGCCCCTAGAAAATGTGTGCCTTTCTAGAACAACATAGTTCTGTGTCATTTGTTTATTTTCGTAACCATAGCAACAAAGTAGCAGTTACAGTTCTGTGAGCAGCTACAGTTATGTCAGCACAGTCATCAGCTCTTCAGTTAGCAGGCTATTTACCCTCCCTCTTTGCTAAAGCAACGTCTGTGAGTATTATTCATCCAGCAACATAAAGTTATGAAGTAATTTGAGTTTATGTGAATATCGAGACTGCTGAGATGCCAATTCTGTTGCAAAGCTAAGCTAGCTCTGTATTTTGCTGCCACTAGGATAGCTAAGCCATGCTATGTACCAAATACTGCTATGATGTTTGATTTATTTAATAATACATACATTTTGTTGTATTGTGTTTCTAGTTTCACAAGATTCTCAGTAAACTTCATGGAAAGTAATCATCTTTGTCCTGGGGTTTCTGGGAGTGTTTAAACTGAAATGGAACCTTAGCCCATGACAATGCAGCAGCAAAAAAAAAAAAAGGGAGTCTTTAGATCTTTGCGACACTCAGGAGAAAAACAGTCAAAAGACACAAGCCTGTATTTCCTGGATTGCACAGCCAGCTCTGGCAGAGGATACTGGTTAGTGATCGAGGGCGAGAGACTTGGATGAAGCCACAGCGTCTATAATTACTGGTGCTATTGATCCCATGGACATGAGATACTAGTCTATCCACTGTGGAGACACCAGACTTTCCCTCCAACTGATCAGACAATATTAGTAAAGCAAACATCATGCTGATTGGATAGGTGGAGGGTGGGTGACTTTGTATGAACCAAACTTATTGTTATGAGCTTGGGAGGCAAGCAGAAAAGTCCATTTTGGGATGAAGAGGGATGAAGGGTCATCAAAACGATCACCCAAGAACATTAGGGTTGTTTGCAAAGAGGATATGAAGTACTTGGCCTGGCTAACTGCACAGCCAGTATTGGTCAAAAGGCAAGAGGAACCCTGCTTGGATTAGACTGAAATAATCGGCCTTAATTAGATAACCATCCAAAGTGTCTGCGTGTGGATGCTGCACTTTATCATCACATGGACCTAGAAGTGATCATGCCTGGAGCTAAGACAATGGTTCACACTGATCTAAAGGGTTCTTTGTTTTTCATGAGGATGTTTACAAGATGATGTCCTGTGGGAACTCAACAAACGCAGTGTAAAGTCAGAATATTATCCGAATGGTTCACATAAAAGGCCAGGACACAGAGAGCGTGAGATAAAGGAACAACAGAGTGAGGTGTGAGATGGTCATGGCACTCACAAGGCACGGCGTGACGGTAAAGGTTGTCTCGGATGGTCTGCTGCAGTTCGTGGTCAGGCGAGGATTTCTGGAAGCGCTGGCTCAGATAATGCTTCAGGTCCTTGTTCAGCTTGCTTCCTACCATTGTGGACACAAACAGGAAAACATGTGGGAATGGCATCAAAACAACTAAAAATAAGGCAAGCAGACATAAGCACTTTGCAAGAGTTACAGTGACACTGTCATAAATCACAGTGAAGTGTCAAACGACCACACGGTTTGGCTCCCACAGCAAGAAACACACAAGTTTATCCTGCAACAACAGCAGAGCTAGATGCTGTGTGGCATAGCCGTGAATTGTACACTTGCCATTGTCGCTCGGAGGGGTAGCTGGCTGCAGGCTCTCCCTCTCCAACCAGCCGGGGTTAGCCAAAACTAAGACTGCTAGCACTACGGCTAACACTGTGAATCAGCCCTCCCACCGCCACGCCATCTGGACCTCAGACACACATTAGGCTACTGAAGGGCAGCACGGCTGGAAAGTGTCCGTATGTGTGTGTGCGCGTGTGTGCTTGATTCCGAATGAGTGTCTGTGTGTGGCCATTACAGTGAGTGTCCACATTACAGGCAGAGCAATGTGTGCAAACACAGCACAAACAGTATGACAACATAACAGAAAAACAGAGCGGAGATGCATGATGTCACACAAATGGACAAGTGAGAGAATCTGCCTGATGAATATGACAACGTCTTGATCTAACCTCAATAACAATGCTGCTTCAGGCAACAACAAACATCTTATCACGTTCTTTATTAGTACATGTCCCGTTATTTATTATCCAAATGATTTATCTCCCATCTTTGCATGGCTGCTGAGACCATTTTTAGTTGTCTTGGGCAAACAACCAGTCATAAAAGGCCCTGGATCCTGTTTCCATGGAAACTGTGTGTATGTGTGTGCGTCTCTGTGTGTGTTTAATAAGATGATTGAGATTGTTAGCATAGTACAGAGGAGCATTCTGCACTGGTTGGCAGAATGATTGTAGGTTCATACGATCAAAATACAATTCGTAGCACAACACGCACATCCCACGGACATGATACGACTGCTTTTTACTTTAAATTGAACCAGGATTTTGTCTGTCATTCACATCAACGTAACTAACAAAAGTGGAGGGGGTGCAAAATGTAATTATGGTCACATTGCTGCTTATCAGATTGTCAAGTTGAGTCTGTTTTAGATGCTGTCAGGCTCACACTGCAATTAAAATGTCAATATATAACCCTGGTAGAAACCCGTCTTCACAAAACATTTACTGCTGTGCTTTCAACAGTATTGTCTTAATATGTCAATTCTCTAAGACACTTATTTATATGCTCTGATGTTTTTGTACACACTAAAAATTAGGAATGAACAGAATTTTTGAAAGCAAAGCTCTCAAATAAAATGTGTTTTTACAATCAGATTTTCCAGACTTGGAAACTGTGTCTTACACTGTATTTTATTGTTAGAAAGCAAATTGTGTTTTATTACACTTTCAATATATTATACTTCTTATGACTCATGACAGCTTTAGTGAATCCAGGCTCATGTCTACAAACATAATTCATTGAAGTAATGAGTGACACACTTGATTAACCATAATTGGTGTCACAGCTAATAGACAATGTGGCTGTTTGGTAAACAGTCTGGGAGGAAAGGTTCAGTCTTCACCCCACTGTCTAAGCTCCTCCTGGGAAGAAACTCTGCTCTTGGCCCCGTCCCACCCAGACACATCACTGTGTAGTAATCCTCACAACAGGTCACAACATTCAGGCCAAGACAGCCTAATACACACCCTGACGTGCCCGTGTACACATCAATTACTGGAGAGCAATGGGACCCCAACAGGCAGTGGCACCATGTCACCATGAGATTTGCGTTGGAAATACAACCCTAATTTCAAATATGTCTGGATGCTGCGTACAACGTGAATAAAACAAAATGTGATAATTTGACATTTCTCTATTGAAAACAGTACAAAGAGAATATGTAACCTCGTCAACCTAATTGATGTTTGTAAATATATACTTCTATATATACCTCGAAAGGCTTGGTCGTTCAGAAGCAAGGATGGAGCGAGGTTCACCACTCTGTGAAGCACATGATTGTATAAAGGATATTACTACTACTTTGTAAATCTCTTGTTGGTTACACAGATTATTTGTATGTTTTACACTGCGTCTCAACTTTTTGGGAATCAGGGTTGTATGTAACATGACAAACCTCCTAAAGTCCTACCATTGGGGCTTTAAAAGAAGAGATGAGAGCACAAACCCGGGATGTACTTCAAACATCTGTTCATCTTGTTTCCCTGCAGGGTATCTATTAAGTTCACATCTTCAATGGTCACGACAGTGTCTCCTTGCTCACATTTTTCCTGGTAACATTGAAGGGATACACACTCCATAAAATAGGGATACTTGCAAGAGACTGGTTTTAAAAATAAAGTCAAAACTGGTAAAGCAGAGGTCAAAACGTTGATTCTTTTACACTCTAGTATGTGTCAAACTTCAAAAATGCTGGATCCTACAATACCCACTCACAGTATCAGGTTTTGTTAGACCCTCCTTAGTGGCCTAAGTGCCCTTGCCTTTCAAACCCACACCCTCAGTGTCTGTACACACTGAAAGCCTAGAGTTGAAGCTTTTATAAAGATTTTTAAAAACCCTGTCTAAAAAGCACCATTCATTTTGATCTTTCTGTACTTTTGTTAATCAAACTTTTGATGGCTTAAGGGCAAGTAGTATTATAGAAAATGGAATCAAGGTCTACAATGAAAAGCTATTGGATCCAGTCTGGCCCTTGAGCCAAACATCACCCTGTGAAATGTTTGAAAAAAAGCAAAGTTAGCTGACTGATTATTGTAAGTCATGACAGAGATTAGTGAGGTGAAGAAGAAGTATAGGAGGAGGAGGAAGAGGAGGAAGAAGAAGAAAAATAGGAGGAGGAAAAAGAAGAGTAGGAGGAGAAGGAGAAGGATGAGGAGAAGGAGGAGGAAGAGGAAGGAGGAGGAAGATAAGGAGAAGAAGGAGGAGGAGGAAGAGGAGGAAGAAGGAGGAGGAAGAGGAAGAGGAAGAAGGATGAGGAGGAAGAAGGAGCAGGAGGAGGAAGAGGAAGAGGAAAAAGGAGGAGGAGGAGGAGGAGCTGACGTACAAGCAACGGCACCTCAAGGAGCTGTTGCATAAGCTTTAATCCAGTTACGTAGAATCTGTCCTCCCCTCACTTTCTCTTTGTGTCAGCTTATCTTGATGAAAAACAGTGTTTTAATGAAAATGAGCAGAAATCCCTCAGTGACAGTGTGAATGAAGAGGCCCTGAAGGACTGCTGCATTGATGAATGAGGGGATCATCATCACTTTGTGTTGATACAGTAGATAGCACTATCTTTCCTACTATTTTTGGGTACTTTGCAGGTGCTGACATGGAATATCCACTTATCTACTGATCAGCACCTAGTGTGAATATATTGTTTTTAATACTAGGAGTGTTTTGATGTCCAGTACTGACATGGACCAGGTTGGCACCATCGCCTGACTTTAAAAAGATTACTGACTCAAACATAGTAGGAAGCTGTTCAGACAGTGGGACAGATTGTGGATTACTTAAACTTTTATGTCTTTGGATCACCCATAACAGACAGTTTAAGTATTTAGCCAAATTCATGCAGGACATTACCTTGAACAATGTCCTCAATGCCCTCGAAAGGAGTGGAAGATAACTGACCACTATCGTTTCATTGGCTGGTGCCGAGGTGTTAGCTGGGACCAAAGTATGCACAGGGTCTGGGAGTCAACTCAAACTCACTTTGCCGCTACCCAACATAATATGCTGTTTCTGGTCTGAGGTCGAATACCTTTCCACCACATTTCCTTTCTCTTTTCTCTTTCCTGTCCATTACTTAAAATAACAGCTGACTACTTTAAAACCACCCTCCTTTAGTGCACCCACAACGTGTGGATTTCAGTCTTTTTGTTGGCTCCAAAGTGGGTCCATGGCGGTCCAACTGTAGTGCAAATACAGTGAGTTTGTTAGAGATTGATATTCTGTGGATACCTCACCAGCAATCTGTCACCCATCTTATGAGCGGGAAGGTCAAGAAGATCACATCTCACCTCAATTTAAGCCTTTAAGGCAGCTAGTCAGCTCAATCAAACCGGCGCCAAGTATGTTAACACCATAAGCCCATTAACTGCTACTGCAGTGCCTTGCAAGGTTAACTGTGATGACAAGGCAATGCTGGCCCCGATGGTCAACAAATGGCACGGTACTGATCCTGAAGGCTTGATACTGAACTAACTAAGGCAGACCAACCAAAGATTGTTCTTATCGCTTTTGATTCTAATGCCTCACCATGGTCTCTTTTGCCGGTATCAACATTATTTAAATATCAAGAACTAACAATTAGGGTTAACTGTCGTTTAATCTAACGATTCTTTTCTTGATAAATTGATGAGTTGATTGATCAATAAAAAAATCAGAAAATGGTGAAAAATCTCTATCAGTGTTTCCAAAAGCCCGAGATGATGTCCTCAAATGTCTTGTTTTGTCCACAACCCAAAGATATTCAGTTTACTGTCATAAAGGGGTAAAAATACAAAAAATATATTTACATTTAAGTAGCTGGAATCAGAGAATTTTGACTTTTTCTTTTTATTAAAAATTGCTCAAATGGATTAATTGATTATCAAAATAATTGCCAATCAATTTAATAGCTGACACCTTATCAATTCATCATGGTAACTGAATCGAAAAGTACATTTTTGATGCAAAACTGATGTCTAAACTCCTTGTGCCTGACCTGGTTTGTAGTGTATTGTTTAATTGATTAGTTATCTGAATTAAATTCGACTCACAGGCAACAAAGAGCAGTCAGACGACAGGACTGGGTTGGGAGAACATTTGGCCCAGCAACCACCCACCAAAATCCCTTTGCAACAGATAATTAGAAAAGACATATCCTTCAAACACAGCCCACCTGTTATAGATTTTCCATAAGCCCTCTAAAACAAGCGCGATTTTGAGAAGGAGACACGCAATCCATGACAGAAGGGAAGTGGGGGAGCAGTGGTTCATGCAGGAGAGCGAGGCAAAGAGAGGCAGGGTCTGTCGCACAGAAAGAGAACACCAGAGTAAGCCAGACAAAACATCAAAAGAGTTTTAGACACAGCTGAAATGCGAAAAGCTTCACTACTTTCCAGGCATCTCCCATTGAGCCCACCCCTGCACCCCTCAGCTCTGATCAGCCAGCCAAGGCTTTGCTCAGACATGCAGCGCCAGACATGGCACCAGCCAGACCCTCCGCTGGCAGTTGACATCTGTATTCACAGCATGGAAAAACCAAACTTCACAGAAACTTGATCCTCCTGCTCATAGTGGGAAAGGAAAGGTTTGACCAATTTCTGCTGATTTGGAAATGGCAGGAGTCACGGAGCTGTACGGGCCCTTCACGCTCCAGATGAGCAGTGTCATTACATAATGGAGGGCCGTGGTAACTCGCTTGATATACAGCTTGATATACAAAACCTACAGCTACATTTATACTACATAGATTTCTTTGTATGACCCAACTGCTGTTCCTGAAATTAATCTAACTTGTGTGTACTGAGAAGTAGCTGAGGTTGTTGATTCAAGACCTGGGCTCAGGCCAAAATCCAAACTTACTGACACTTGATTACTTTTACTGGAGGAAGCCCTGTAATGGAGGTTTTATAAGCTGTATGTGCAATTCTATAGGAACATTCACATGAGAACGACATTCTGCATTTTCCTCAAATTACTGTTCAGAGCTTACAGGCTAAAATAGTTTTTCACTTGTGCACACAGGATAGAAATGTTAGTTCAGTTTAGAGTACTATAATTACGACAAACACCATGAGGGCTTGAGGGATGGCATTATTTGATCAGCAGGTCCATCCTCTATCTGCTACTTAGGATGAAACCTAACAACTTTGTTGATCCCCCAATCTTTTCTCGGATGCCACCATGAGGTTGATATTTTTGGTTTGGTGAAATATCTCTACTATTATATCAAATTTTGTATCTAGATATTCATGGTGCCCAAAGAATGCATCCTGATGATTTCAAAGATCAGCCAAATTTTCCTCTAGTGCCAACAGCAGGTGAAGGTTTTCACTAATCCAGTAAAATATCTACTGGACGGATTGACACAAAGTTTTATTTTTTGGCACAGACATTTTTGTTTCCCAGAGGGCATATCCCAATGACTTTGGTCATCACCTGACCTCCCCCTGATTTTCAATCTTGCATGAGGGGCCTCAAATGTAAACCACAAGCTTGACATTTGAGGTTTTGGTAAAATGTCTCTAGAACTATCTTGTCCAGACATTCACCCTCAGGATGAACTGTGCAAACTTCCTTCACTTCCTTCACATTTTAATTAGCTCCATCATAGGTCAAAATTTGTATTTGTCCAATACTTTGGTTTACGACCAATTACCTGACGCTCTCATCAGGCGCAGCTGCATTTAGTGTTTAGTGGTAGCATGCTAACACACAAAACTACGATGTAAACATAGTAAACACTATACCTGTTAAACGTCGGCATGCCAGCATTGGCACTGTGAGGATTTTAGTATGACATTAGCATTTAGCTCATAGCACCGGTGTGCAGACGTAAAGCCTCGTAGAGCCGCTAGCATGGCTGAGAACTCTGAGTGTTGTTTAGTTGGGGTGGAAGGTAAGTGCAAAGTCAGAAAATCAGAAATCTGCCAGTTAAATAAAAGAAAAAATAAATCATTTTTGATGCATCATGATGCATTTATAAGCATTTTATAATCACATCGTAACCCTCAAATTCAGAATCAAATCATTAGGTTCCGAGAGATTGCCACCCATATTGTTTAGCTATATTTGAGACAGCCAAAAGTAAGCCTGCACATTCAGGGTTGTCAGAAACCATTGGTAATAATCTGCATAAACTGCACTGTCAGCCCACAAATAAATAACAATATTTAAAAAGGTCTTTATGCAGAGGCATCTAAGAATTGTTTTCATTTCAATCAGCACACTGGGCAATAGTAGACACACTAACCCCCTCAACACAAAGCACCAGTCTAAGTGACAAAGCAGAAAACACAGTCATATGCCATGGTGCCAGCCTGTTTTACACTTAGCCAAGTCAGATTTGGCAGCGCCATCATGTTTGGCTGGGCACTGAGTGTTGTATCGATGTAGAATACACAAACAGTCTGGCATACAAGGTAACAAATCATTTTTTCCCCTGCTCTCTTCAATTGTCTTTTTAATATCAAGGGACATGTTGCCAGGCAGAGGCTATGATTAGAAATAAAGCCGTCGTTCAGTGGGCTGTTTATTGTTAAATTTAGTTTCTGCAAAGTGGGACACCGTAAAGAAGTGGGCTTTAAAGTCAAGTGGATCTGTGCCATTCAAACCTGACCTACTACGAGCTAAATTTAGCTGTGACACATACACATGCTGTCCAAAGTCATGTCTTAAGTAATCAACTCTTAAGTGAGCAGCCTTTTTCATGGCTCTAATTAATCAGTTAATCAGGGCTAATCACCATTTAATTGATTCAACCAGCAGCAGCTATCTACAGTTAACATTATCATCACCACTGATCAGAGCTTAACCATATGTCATGATGATTAGGAGGCATGTAGAGAAGTCAAAGAGAGCTCAGTCTGACCCATGACCAGACTAGGGATCTGATTCTCTCTCCTGCTTGTTAAGTGCAGGTCCAGGTGATTACTGGCAACCGAACCACCTTAGTATGATCTATCAACACCAGAAAAGTTGATGCATGATGACTGATCCACACTGCAGGCAGCTGAAAGTGATTCTTTGCAGGTGGCAACAATACCTTTCCTTTCAAGCTCTTAAGTACGGCACTTGACAAAACAGCACTATAATCAGCCGCTCTTTGGTTAAGTCCCAAACCAGACTGCAGAGATGTGGGGAAGACCAATGTTTTACATTCACAGAGCAGGCCAGTGTGTATGTGTGAGTCTGTGTGAACATCCCTGTCTCTGAGCTCAACACTACCCCCTATGTTCCTCTATTTGATGGGGCTTGCAACACAGCAATGGCCGGGCTCTGTATCCATAGCAACAGCTGCCAGATGAGTACAGACTGTGGTGAAGGAGGTGACGGTCACAGCCAGGCATAGTCTGCTGCCCCCGCCTGGACTAACAGGGTATTACAACAACAAAGGAAAGACATACACGAGTTTGTTTAGTACAAATGTGCTTCTCAGTGCAAAGTACTGCACTGAATTTAGAATCTACGAGATGAGACATGTATGTATGCATGCCAAATTTAGAATACTGAGGGAAATATGAATATATTAACTGAAATGTTACATAAAGCTATCAGAATTACCACATGGTGCTACCTAGGTAGGTCATATTAGCTTGAAATCCTGAAAAAAAGGTCAGGATATCAGCAGTTCATGACTTTCAAAGCAAGATGGGATACCCAAAACAGCCAAAATAAAGTAGTTGGTGCCTGCATTTTAGATTAATTTGTTAATAAACCTGTTTAGCGGTTCAGTGTCGTTTGTGTAGGTGGACATATGCTGACACAAAAAAAACAAAATTCCACCAAAAGTGAATGCTGGTAGCTTGGATGCAATGAAAACAAGAGTTTATGCAGGAGTGGAAGGAAGCTAAAAGCCTCCTAAGGTCCAGTTCCTATTTGTAGTTTATATCAATAGAGTATATTGCAGGTGATCTATTGTATCATAATCTGTAAGATCTGTGTTTGAGTCAATGGATTCTCCAGCATCCTGGTTTATGATGGTTTCTTTGCTTTTGCACATGTATGAGGATTTCCAGTGGCTTCATACACACCAATATTGTCTGTCATGCAGTAACGTACACAGTATATGTTAGTGACTGCAATATACTTCTTTTAAAATCCCTTGTGGCAGGGACAAGCAGCTTTCAAATCAATGTTTGTATGAGGTGAAGACGCTCTAAATTGAGGAGGAAACGCACTCAGGCACTGAAATACTGAATGTGGCTTTCTGTGAGATTGTTAAAGAAATTGCTTCAGCCATGCTTATACACCCACAGAGAGAAGAAACACGGGAAGAAACCTGGTGCAGTCTTGCCAGTACAGCTATGGAACAATAAAAAACCTGGTTCTTATCCTTTGACATCTGCTCCTGGTTGAGTCGAGATAGAAAAACACCAGCTCCGAGGCGGGTTGGGGTTAAATCTCTGACACGTTTTCAATCCTTTCTATAATATGGTGGAGTGCCCTGGAGCTGCTCGCCTGTTTACTATGTTCCAGATTGCTTTCATTGATCGTTGTCCTCCACGCAGGGGAAAGAAATCCTCAGAAGATTCGTTTCAGCACAGAGAGCAGCAAAAGGGCTGCAGTAGAGGCGTCAATTTCCCCGCTGCAATCTGACAGTGAATTGAGAGGAAGGTATACATGTGACTTTATATGGCTCTGACCCTATGCATGTGTCCCATACATCCAATAGATTTGAGGACTTGAGTGTATTTTTCTTGGAGTGCGGTCCATTATTCATACAACACAATCGCCTGTCTAATTTGACAAACATCAGCATCTGCTGTCCAAGGACTCCGACGCTATAAACAATAATACGGCGCCTGCATCATAATTTATGTGGGTGCTAACACAAGACTAAGTTGTGCTTACAGTATAAGCCTCTACAACTGACGCTGCCTTCAAAGAGGCTTGTGAATGAGACGATCCATCTTCCACAGACACACAGGATGTTTTTGCATTTACACTCAATAAGGATTACAGGAGATTTTAACCCTATTATAACACAAACCACTCAATGAGAGGCCTCCTTGATGCTAACTTTCTCTGAGGCCGAGATTTGCCCAGCTAATGATGTGATTATTGACGGACTGATGCATAAGCTAGTGGTACAGGAGCATTTTGGAGGTAATGATCTCTCCATCATGGCCTCTCCTCATTGACAGGCGGCATTTCAAGACCAACAGGAGCATTAGTCTCCTGTGACAGGCCAGCTGATTGGCTCGCAGATTTAAAACAGGTCCCCCCGGCTTAGAGGACAGATCAGCACTTTTACACGGAAAAACATCAGTATGAGAGAATAAAGACAGACAGAATGAGTGAGGGAGTGATCAACAGAACAGTGGAGGATGAAAATGTGACGGCAAAAGGCCTCAGTGTGTGTACAGGTGAGACATCTCGACACTGATAAGGGGATCCTGGGACACTGCAAACCTAAAACTTCACACACTTCAGCTGTCATTTAGCAAAGTGCTCCTCATGTTCAAACACAACCAAAGAGGCATGTGTCAGCAAAAAGAAACGCCAGCCTTCAGAGGAAAGTCTACCATAAATAAAAGCAGCAAGGCAGTGCTCCTGTATGTGATTAAATTAGATTTGATTAAAGCATGAAATTCATTTAGAAAATAGAGGAATTCTTTACTTGATTTATTACTATTAGTCCTGTATAATTCACTGTAAAAAAACAGGAACAATAAGTTCATAAAACAACAAAGAGGACAAGCTGCCTTCCTTGAAATATGATAATCCAGACCAATTAATTACATTCAAAATGAAATAATGTCAACATATTAAAGTTATCCTAAAGGGCTATTCCACCAACTTATCTTCATAAAGTCATTTGACGTGTAAGAGACAGACTGTATGTAAAAAAAATTAAGTCAAAATCAGAACAACAGAGGCCGACATATCCTGACTTTTAGTCTCTAGAATGGGTCAGAATCTAAAAATGCTGATGACATCAACATTTAGTACATAATACAACTATTTTGTTGCTGTTGTATAACATTCCCTGTGATGAATAAAGTTGGGGAAGTTCACCTTAAACAACACATGTACCCATGATGTATCAATCTAAATGGTATATCCTCATTTTAAAAACAGTTTTCCTGTTATTAAGAAGCGCATTTATACAACAAGATAACAGACAACAACAAAGACACAAGCCTCTCTACAGACTATAGAATATATCACATTAAAGTAAAGCAGTCAAACAAAGCAATCCACAGCAAAGACATCACTCTGAAATAAAAGTCAAGGGAAGACCATCAGCAAACCAAAGCTACAAATAAATGACTAAGAGAAAAATTCCAGGCCTTTACAGTGGTGAGATGTATTACCATAATATCTTCTTGGCCTCTCCCCACCCCTATTCCATTTCACAGCAAGATAAATGAGCAACTGCTGGGGTGTAATCAGAGGCAGTGTGCTAAGTCACCCCAGGCCCACAGTGGGTGAACGCTGTACTGACAGACCAACCACCGGTCACAGCCGGGGAGGGAAGGAGGGCAGCAGAGGGCCAGGGAGGGAGGAATAACATAAACAACAGGAGGAAACGTGGAGAAATTAAAGCCAGAGGAGATGTAAGAGGCAAGGAGGTGTATGAACATAGAGTAAAAAACAGACGCCCATAAAGAACGAATGAGAGATTAAAGAGGGAAGACAAATCCGAAACAGAGTTCGACGTGGGAGGTGTGTTCATATTCGAGACAGACCTGGAGCGAGGCACGCTCCTCCTGTCTGTCTACAACTGAACGACCAGCTGTTGGGACTCCTTGTCTTCATCACACATTTCCTGGCTTCTAATTGGCCACATGGGGAAGAGTCGGTTATTTCTTATGACTAACCAGGGCAAGCTCATTAAGTCTACCACCAGGGGGCAGATGTCACTCAGGATCATTAAGTGTGAGGGACAGCAGTAAGGTGTCTCTCTGAGTGTGTGTATGTTGATTACTGGTGAAATTTGCTGATGCCCGTGTGTGAGACTTCTATTTATTTATTCATTTAAAATGACATAATGTAGAAAAAGCTATAAATCCTCACACTTTGAGGCTGAAACTAGTGACTGGTATTTTTGCTTTTCATAAATGACGATGTAGAAAACATTAATGATTATAAGAAATGTATTGTGATTATTATTAGTGAATAATTTTCAGTTGATCTACTAAAGTACGTATGGCCTGATCAGTATTATTATTGTTATTATTGTTTTGAAAATGCTATATAAAAACATCTATATCATACTTGAGACTAAATATAATACTTTTGTGTTTACAGTTGGGGAAACAAGTAACAATTTTTTTAATCTTATGTGGTGATGTCTTCAAATTGTTTTTTTTTTGGAGCATAAAACAAAACAAAAAAGCTGCAAATATTCACAGTTGAGCAGCTGGAATGAGGAAATGTTCAGTAACTTTCTTCCAATAAACAATTAGTCAAAAAATCAATTATTAATTATTTATCAAATACTTACTAATACAGAAGTTACTGTAATTTTGTATGCTGATTGATTAATCAATTAATACTTTATTGATCTCGAACTGTGTTACGTTACAGTTGCTCCTTCTTGAATAGAAATAACACACTATAGAGAGATTTTGATAAGAAATAAGAGTAAGTAGAAATACAATACAAGAAGTAAGATATAAAATAACTGTAAATAACTGCATTAAACTATAATATGTGACAACTATATAAATGTATTTACATTTAGAAATAGAAGTGATACTAGATAAAGAGATGTAAGATATGTGCCTAGTACTACACTATAACTACAGTGTAGGTAATATTGACTAATATAGCAGTATGTTTCAGCTCTAGGTTACCTTGAAAATTCATCCCTGGTTGAAAATGTGACAAATGCCAGTGAATTTTTGTGCATTTTCACCACTGATTTCAGGCTTCATGTCCACACAATTGACTACTTTATGTTACAGTATGTGCTGTCCTCTCATTATCTCAGTCTGCTCCTCTTTTCCCTCTCTCATCCTTTTCCTTTGCCTCTTCACTTCTTATGTAATTCTTTACTCCCCCCCCTCTTCCATCCTTAAAATCCCCTTTTCCTTCCCTCAGCCACACCCATTGAGCTGCAAACATCCACCTCTAGTCATGTTGTACAATCCATCCATGCATCCATCCATCCATCCGTCCATGCATCCATCCATCCATCCATCCATCCGTCCATCCATCCATCCATCCATCTGTCTGTCTCGCTCATGCCTGGAGAGAGCATGACTGACCCACTTTTCCTGCCCCTGTCACCCTGTCACACTGCTGACTCAAGACACGCTCAAGATGTTGTGTGAATGCACAAATACACGTAGCGACGCACTAATGCGGATGAATACATTTGGCAACACATGCACACAAAAGGGACGCTCACACACACCGCACATCTGCTCAAGGATCTAAATTTAGAAACAGCATAGGAACGCACACACACTATTTACGCAAGCATAAATAGAGAGGAAGAAAACACTTAAAGCACACGTATACAAAGACAGGACAAAATAAACACAAATTGCAGACGCGCATGTATCACTTCCAACTTTGTACATCATCGTCAGCACTCCTGTGGGTCATTCTCCTGTGGGAGTAATCAGACTGAACTTTACTCATTGATCATTAGCAACAACAATTACACATGAGGAACCAGAAAAAGAAAACATAAATCAAAAACATCCACATAAGAGCACACATATAGATACAGACACACACATTCAAAGCTGTGTGTGTTTCAGGGGTTGTGGGCTAATAGGGCAGCAGTCACTGCTGGTTACATCTACAGTCGTTTCTGGGTCAGCATCAGGCAAAGCTCATCCAGCGCTGCATCCCTTAACAGCTGACTCCAGGCCAGACACTGTGGCAAGCACACACGCACACCCACCCACACATGCACACATACCGGGTAATATAGTTGTACCGCTAACTTACAACCAGCAGGGGCAGGTAAGTATGAATGGTGCACATATTAGGAAGTGTATCTCACTTTCATCCACAGCTCAACAGAATCAGTCTAATGCACCCGGTCACTCACAAGCCATGCAAACAAACCTTGCAACACACACTTGATAGAAACAGCTTGAGTGTCTACATGGAAGATTCCTTGCAAGTGCATACGTCCGTGTGAGGCTGTATGCGTGCATTATGCCATGTGCTGTGTGTGTCGGCGTGTGTGAACAGAAGCACATGCATGTTTAAATATGGACTATCAGCAGTGTCCTACCACTGTGGCATGATGAGCGAGATGAAGCCCACTGAACCATGACGAGAGCTGTGTGTGAGAGTTAAAGGGCGATAATTGTGTGTGTGTGTGTGTTTGTGTGTGAGAGACATGGTTGCTCAGCTTGCTCTCACACAGTTATTACAAGTGAACACACCCATACAACAGAATCTACACACAGACACACACACACACACACACACACACACACACACACACACACACACACACACACACACACACACACACACAGATGCATGCTCAACACTTTCCAGGGTGTTTACAACAGAGGCTCAGGTTGGAGCGGTCCCAGGTCCGAGGACTAGGCTGCCAGTTCACAGCCTTAATCTGCCACAGAGGTTTACTTCCAAACCGTGGTGACGACACACTGACGGACAGACACACCTCCCTCTTCTGCTTTCAAATAGTGTCACAGCTTGTAAGCTTGCAGCGTTACTCAACAGATTCATATGAAACAAGTACATACCTCTCCTGTGTGATAATGATGGCCAATACAAGATCATGATATAATTCACATTCAAATGTGAACAATCAGGATTTTTATTTAAAGAAACAGTTAAACATTTTGGGAAAATAAACCTATTTGGTTCCTTGCCGAGCGTTAAGAAGATTAGATAAGAAGATTGAAACAATTCCTCATATCTGTGAGGTAAATATTGAACTGCAGCCAACAGACACTTAGCTTCGTTTAGTTTAGCTTAGCTTAGCTTAGCTTAGCATTAAGACCATGCAACCATGAAAGTTCATTTTGCACTTTAATTTCAGGGTTATGTGTCAGGGTTAAATACACCGCTATACATTTGTTTTGTACATCAGATGAAAAAAAATGGTAATTTAATTCAAATTCAATGGAATCATGTCATTTTAACATCGTCATTAAGTACTTTCATACATGTGTTTGTGTCTTTTGTCTTCCTCCTATTTGTCCTACTATAGAGGAATCAAAATTATAAAGTGAAATATGAAACACATTATATGCATTTCCTTTACATTTTTCAAACCATTTTTGCTACTACATTCTACAACTACTGTAGAAAATCACAAAGAATCCTGGAACAAATGATCTGCAAGGGACACATCGAGAGTTACAAAACCTTGCCATTTTTAACATAAAAGGTTGATTGGTTCAATATATTTTTGGGACATATTTGCCTCGCTCAGCCTAGTTAAGAGCAGAAAGGAGCACAGAGCAGTGTGCCACTGAGCCATGGGAGAATTTCAGCCAAGGATGAGGATGAGGCTGAGAGTGAAGCAGGGCAGAACTACACTCCAGAAAGACAGACAGACAGAAGAACAGACAGACAAGGGATCAGCTGGCTGGGAACCGGCAGCCAGTAATCACTGTCAGCAGCTCACAGTGTGCACGATCATGTGCCTGAACATTGCTGCGCAAATGCATCTGAACTGAAACACCAGGAAATCAGGCTCATGCACATGCATACAATTTCATGATGAGACCATGTGCACACTATAAAATCTGATGAAAAGGATGGATGTGTACATTTTCACCTCTGTGCAAAAGAGGGAAAAAAAATCTGCATTATGCATTTGTCCCTTGGTTTTGCGTGTATGGACAAACCCACACACAGACACCGACAGAAAGAACTCAAGCTCCATCTTTCACAGTGATGACAAATACTCAACAGAACAAAGAGATAAACACACAGTGAATAAATGTTGTCCACCTCAAGACAACAGAACCCCTCCTCGCTGCAAACAGACGACTACATTTATGTGGCTGTGTGTGTGGCAGTTGCAAGTGTTAATGGAGGTCAAGTCTGAAGTCTGTCTCCATTTGTTTCTCCCTCTACCAACCTTTACCACAGTTCCTGAGTGACATCACACATTTCACTTTACTGAGACGAGGCACAGTGAGCCTCACTGACCAACTTAGACCCAAATAGTTCTATCTGCTGGACAATCTTCGTTGTTGTAAATTTTTACTTCTGATGTGTCAAGAGCAGATGTGAAAAAAGTAAGATGCTTCACTATGAGGCTGCTTTTTTTGTCAGGCATTCATTAGTAATCAAGGAGAAGTTCATTCTGTAATTTTGTTGAATGGGTAATTCGGTGAATGGTGAGTGCAGGAAGACATGAAGCTCAAGGTCTCAGCTGTTTAATGAGTACCCAGCCTGAGTACAGATTTTCCTCTGTGACTCACAATTGCTGGAAGAACTCTGTTAATGGACGTTTCAAAGGCATTAGAGCTCAGTTGGAGGTAGATGGAGGCAGGTGGGCATGACAGGAGAGCAGGCGAGAGGCCAGAGGGAACGATGTAGTGACAAAGCAAAGGAAGGCAAACATGGCCCTCATTTTAGATGTGAGAGTCTTTGATGTGCAGCAAGAACTGTCTTTAAAGAGGCAATATGTAAGAATTTTAGTTAATTATCAATTATCAACAGAATGTGAAGAAATATGAATTATTTTTATTTATCTTTTTACGTTATGTCTGCAGTCCAAAGCTTGTATGCTCAAGGTGTAAAAAACAACACTCCCCCGGTGATCCAGCTAGCTGCACGGTTAATGGAGCTAACTCGCTAATGGCAGCTACAGTCATTGAAGTATAAAGAGAATACAGGTCGCAGTCGGTAGTGGTTACTCTGATGTATGCTGCCCTGTTTGTTTGGAGTATGAATTAAACAGGTGACAAATTCTTACATATTGCACCTTTAAGACCAAAAAAAACAAGACAGAGAAAAAAACTAGCATATTTCCAAATGACTGTAACTAAAATAATATCTAAAAGTAAAATTGGACTGCAGACCATTCTATTTTCAAGGGGCACTCCTGAAGTATAGTTTTTAATTACTCATTATGGAGCTTTCAAAAGGCTGACAAGAAAGTCCCGATGATGTCATTAAGGTTATTTTGCTTTGGCCTCAAAGACTATAATATCTAACAGAAAGCCTGAATATCAAACTAGGATTTTTGGAGCTAGACCCATATAAGGGTCAGTCTTTTCTTGTTTGATTTGGACTATTCCTTTTTCATCTTCAAACTTTATGTAAGGGCATAAATAAATCTGTCATCGCATGCTAAACGTAACTTTTGATCAAATTTTTTGAGACCCATGAGACGTACAGAGTAAGATAAAAGTCAGAAGGGGATGGCATAAGGAGCGAGCAAACAGAGAGGGACGGGCAAAAACAGAGGAAGGGAAAATGGAGGGAGGGGAAGTAGGAAGGCATGGAGGCCTGGCAGGGTGCCAGGGCAGGGAGTGTGCCACAGATGTGCCCCCACCACCCAGGGGGGGAATGTGCTGAGTGGACAGGAACGCCCTCCTCACACACACATACATTCACAGGCTCCATCAGCTCTCATTTAGCCACTGAATGGACAGGACCACCCAAGCAACTACACAGTTTATAGAGACTGTGGATGTCAATCGCAATGTCAAGCGTTTCTCAGGCTTTACTTAGCTGGTAGTTGGGTAGATGTCTAGTGTTTGGTTCAAATTCACTCGCTCAAGTCTCTGACCACACTGGATCATGTAGGATCAATAGTATGGAAGAGTATTTAGGGATGGATTTTTCCCTTTTTACTGAGTTACATAAGAAATGACCCTGTTTGCCATTGATTGATTGACTGTGCTGACACCTACTGGTCCTGTGTAGCAACCAATGCTGTGGGTTCAATCCTCAGTAGAGGCAGCCACCAAAACTTGTATACACTTTATAAGCATGCCAATGTATATGCCTTCGATTAAAGTGCTGAACAGATGTCAGTTGTATATGTCTTTATATCAGCTCTGCTAGCAACAATGGGTAGAGATGCATGCACATAAATAGGTCCACAAGTGGTTAAAATAGATGAAAATTGCATAGCAAAACTCATCTTTTCCCTTTAAAAGACCTCCTCCTGTGAGCTTTATCACGCTGCCGTTCCACGTTAGCTTTATCTACAGTCCCTTGGAGAGCTGTGAAGGCTGGATCCACACCATGACTCTGGATTTTTTAGGAGATCAGAGGGATGGAAAGGAAAATGTACTAAACGTCAGTAACAGTGACACTGAGTTTGGTTGCGGTGAGCGCTCGGGGCTCAAGGGATTGTGGGCCGTTAAATGGGTGAGGGGAAAAAAAGATGTCATTTTTACATCAGCGGAGAAAAAACTCCATCTGGCTTTAATCTCAGTGTTTTTATGCACGTGTGATACTGAAGACTCTCCACCTGTCCACCTCTCAGTAGCCCTCCCCCCCCCGTCCTTGCTGTATCACTGCTACTACCATCACCAGGCTCCTGGTATGCAGACGGATAGAGTCATCCACTGTTTAAATATTATTTCAAACCCCCACTGAACAGTCAGCAGTGCGGAAATATCTGCCTCATTCCTCATCTTCATGACTTCCTCTCCTCTTCTCTCTACTCTTTGTGGAATGATGGAAATTCTACATTTTTATTCCTGTCACAGCAGGTGGGTGACAGGAAGTGTGCTTCACTGTTAAACAACAATCTTTATGACGTGGGAGTCAGAGGTTGCACATTCATCATATTACACATGTACCAAATACACAGTGAAGGCAGTATTTTTCTTACCTGATGGAGAGAAGAAGAGTCGTCGTCATCAAGAAAACCAGGACCATGGAAGAGAGACAGACAGAAAGAGAAGAAAAGGAAACGTTAGACATTTAAACAATGTCCAGAGTCTGTTGGTATGCTAGCATTAATCGTGCTTTGAGCCAAATGCTAATGTTACCATGCTAACATGCTTGCTATGACAATTGCTCTTTGTAAAACAGAAGTCCCGCTACACTGCAGTTAAGAGGATCTGTCATTATGCCGGCTTCGCTTCTTTACACTGGACCCCACAACTGCATTATAATGCTGCCCCAGTGTGTGATTTTAGGCAGCATAGCATTAGAAAGCCAAAGAGGCATGACATGTAACACAACTGCGCATGTAACTGCCGTCTCACCCCTTTAATACGGATGGCTATTCATACTGAGGGAAACATGAATGACTGTATCAAATTATGTCAATCCATCCAAATGTTGTTGAGACATTTAACTTATAAACCACAAATGCCAACCTCATGGTGGCTCTAGAGGAGAAGTCTGGGGATCACCAAAGTAATGTGGAATAATCCTCTGGGCAACATTAATGTCCATACAAAGTTTCATGGCTATCAATCAAACAGAGATATTTTAGTCTGGACCACAGTGGTGGACCAACCATCACAAAACAAACCACAGACCGACTGACTGACCAATGTTTTCATCAACAGAGCAGTGATGACAACCAGCAATCTAGCTAAAAATAATACACACAGTGTTTCTCATGTACCGTAATATAAGAGCAAATTAAGAAATGAACAAATTGGACCAGAGACTGAGAAGAAACTCAGATCAACTGTGCAGTGTATTCAGGATCGACCCACTGCACATTCTGCATCAATTTTGCCCAAACACACAACCAAACTGACTGCTGTGCTGACTCTGACACTTGGCAGCTAATAATCGCTCTCACAGACAGCACATCGACTCAGACTGCTTGCATCTCCATAAGCTCCAGTAAAATCCACAGAAAAGGCCGTCTTCAGCAAAACTGCAGGAGTAAACAAAGGTTAAGCAGAAAGCCATAAACTGAGACGACACACACGGGCACGACTGAAGCTTTCACTGTGTTCTGGTCCAACACAATAGAGAGTATCAGCACAATCTCTGAAGCTGAATTTAAAGGGGAGCAGGTGATTAGGATCCCATTACAAATCCTCTCGGTGAAAGAGAATCTAGCCGAGGTAACCCAAGACAAATACTTAACGGGTTCTGCTCTACAACATTATCATAACACGTCATCACCGCAGGTCATGGCGAGCCTGAGGACCCACAGAGGAAAATGTGGGTCATGTTGGAAATTGACTTTGTTTTAATTTGGTGGTAAGGGCTTAGGGTGTTGATGTTAGTGCTCATGCTAAGTCCTGGGCGCAGTCAGAAGCCTTAGCGTTAACTCAAGCAATGTGCAAGAGCCAGACCCAAAGCTAACAGTACACAGAGCTGAGGCTGCTGAGGCTGCCTAGGCTTACAGGCGTGTTTATCTTGGAGGAACGCAGGGCAAATGGAGAGGTGTAGCTCAGCAATTCTCTCAACTCATAAAAGCTAAAGAAAGACTCAAAGACACTCCAGCACTAATAAAACACAGCAACATGCATTTTGTTATGGACACGTGCACCCAGAACTCACATAAAAAAAATGCAAATGCTTTAATACAGGACATGAGGGGTCACTGAAGGAGTATCAAGAAGGTTCTTGAGACCAGGAGATTTTTTTGTTTGTTTGTTTAAATTGTTTCCCATCTGTATGTTCATGTGCATGAAAATATTAAGAAGATCAAAGTAAGTGCATCACACATACAAATGCTGGCGGTCACACACTTTAGTAAACAAAACTCGAGGATTGTCTCACACCACTCTCCTCTCAAATTTTCATCCAAAAAGTCAAACAACGATAAGATATAATGAGCTTCACCGAGGTTTTGCATCGCTTTTCAGAGGTGTTTATGGCACACTCTTTGTGTAGGGCTGCAACAAGCTGCAATTTTTTGATAAAAGCAAAATGTGTGACAAAACAGCATTATAATGAATTACCGTAGTGACGCAGAGAAACCCTGGAGGTGCAACCCTATTTGTGTGAGACTTTTTCAACCAAAACCACGTCTTCAACCAAAAGCATGTGAAACTTTTACATTTCTATTTATGTAACTCTACAATTTGTTCGGGTCAGAGAAGATGTGTGTGTGCATGTGTGATAGGTGCCCCCAAGATAATGATAAAAGCAAATATGATAGCACTTTTAGTATCGTGATAGAAAGTCATTTTATGATAAATAAACATGGGAGCAAACTGTTTAAACATCCAGCAGACATTCAGAGTTCCACCTGATGAAGGCAAGTCCAACATTCACTCTCCTTTTACCTTTATTTTGTTCTCCACTGACTGCTTTAGCTAATAGTTGCTTCACTACATTCACCAACTAGTTGCTAACTTTGTTTGCCTGCCATTTGGCTGGACAAAAACATTGATGAGTGCTGTGAGACTGATTAAAAACAGCGGCTAAAGTTAGCACGAAGCACACTGCCCCTGAACCAAAGAACAGAGCTGCAGCAGCAACAGACTCATTCAGCGACTAACCAAGTTAGCAAAAATCTCTTTTCTGAGTGAGGTACGTGTGTGACGGCTATTTTTCTCATGTTTATATGATCGTGCTATTTACCGGAGTTTATTATGTATTTATTAAAATAAAAAAAGATAAGAGAGCTTGTGGAATGTAGCGACCTAGCCGCTAACACATCTCCCTGCTGGCCAGTGAGATGGGACAGTCTGTGTCTGTGTAGTCAGGCAGTGCTCGTTTATGTGTTTTGAAGGGGTGGCTCTGAATGGAGGGGGGTGGGATACTTTCAAAATGTAGCTTGCTTTTGCTGGCTTCTGCAATCTAACCAACCCCAGCTTAAAGAGCCCAGGGGACGTGCAAACATATATGATAATTCTCGTTGGCTTTGTCACTATGAGCAACCCCTAATATTACACACAATCATCTGACCCATTGTTGATTTAAAAGTATTGGCAAGTGTAGCTTTAAATATTTACAGTATCCAGGACATAATGGCATCTATAAGTATCCATGGTGACGATGCAGACTGGAGAGTCTGTCCCACTGTTGACTAGTTTATTTTAACATCCCTCTTAACAAAAAGCACCCTCAGCACTCAGCTCTGAGTGTTGTTTCAGGTGGAGTGACACAATTCCACAGACGCAGAACAAACAACGAAGAAACTCTTTAGAAAAGTTTTCCTTCATCCTGAGGAAATGGACATGGATCGGTTTTAAACTGATAGGCACCGAGACAAATAAAGTTATCTGCAGCGCTTATTACAAAGACTTTTTGTTGTCTACAAGAGTATGTACTTTTTTGTTGTTGTTTTTATTTTTAACAGAATGTTCTATCTGTCAATGTAAATCTACCGAATAATAACCAGACAGCCGACACCTCTCACACAGCACATCCACCGAAACAGAGTAAATAAAAAAGACCAAACAGAGGAGGACGGGGAAACATCCGACAAGGGAAGGTAAGAGCCTTGTTGATGAGAGGAGGTAATGAGTGTTTGTGAGTGAATGCTTGTTGATACAATTAATATTCCTCGAAACTGGGGCGTGCTTGCCATTTCTGCCTACTCAGACATTAGGCATCATTAATCATTGTTTGGGAGGGGAAAGTGAACTGCTGCAGGATAGCTAAATCTTCCAGCAACCGTGGGCAGGTAAGCCCAAATAATGATGCTGACTTGTAATGAGAAAGACAAAATGAGCGAGAAGAGATGGAGGAGCGAGAAAGAGGAGTAGACGTTAGGAGAGGGGAGGGGCGCCTGACAATGAAAAGCCAATCTAGAGGATTAATCGATTAGACAGAGGGAGCGACGAAGGAAAGATGAGAGACAGGCAGAAACTCAGAGAGGTCAGTTGTACGATTTCTCGCCACACGCCGTCAGACACTGAGCTGATCCGTCAGCAGTTTGGAGTCTCATCAAAATGCTGCATTACAGTCAATTCAAGAGAAAGGCTTCCCATAGAAAACAACAACAGTTCTGACAAAATTACACAAATGCTCGATACAGCGAACCCCAGTACAGCAAAAGGCCTGTTCTGTGTCAATACAACAGTCCAACCTTAGTCAGGTATTCAGCCTCTGAGTGAGTTTTTGGCTGAAGGAGAGGCTTTATGTCCTCGGCTCACATTAACTTCCACCTACACAGTCAGGTCAGGGTCAGTATACAGCACAGCCTTCCACTCACAGGATGCTACAACTACAATGCCACAGGACAAACACACACAAACACTGAGCTTCTGCCTCTGTTTGTTGGTTTTGCTGATGCAGCAAAAAATGCGGTAATGAGAACTTGTGGGACTCTAGCTGTGTTTAAAGTGTGTGTGTGTGTACGAGGCTCTGTTGTTAGCACGAGTGTCAGCTCCAGCTGCTATCTGACAGGACAGGGCAGAGTGAGTGCTCAGCTTTATGCAACTCTGTCGTCACATGGTTTCACCCTCCATCACTCTCTCCCTCACTGTATTAACACTCTCATGTAGCAATACACTGGAGAGCGTCAGGAGCTGCTGTTCCTTAGTTCAAACGTAGCCTAGTTACAGCTTAAAGAAACTCTGCGTAACTTTCAGGGGCAAGATAGTTGGGGCTGGATACACAATGGGCAGGTTGCCAGTTCATCAGACTCTTCATTCTCTGATCATCAAATAACAACGTTTTGGATTAATGGCTCGAGACGAACACCAACTCAAAGTGTCACTCAAGTGTAACGATTATGGAATGAGACTCAACAATCTTTTACCAGAATCACATTAAAAGTCACGTAGTGTTGCTTTAACTGTTTGGGAAAGTTGAGATTTTCTCATCACTTAATTAAAAAGGGGTTCTTATGTAGATTAGCTGTTCATCTCTATAAACGGATATCCGCACATGAATGTAGGATCTGTAGGTAATGGACCAAATTTTGTTATTGGAAGCGTAGTATTGATTAATCATGTTTGAGTTGTCTTTGATTGCATGCATGTAAACAGTCTATGCTGAGGAGCAAAAGAGGCAAACACATTGGCTTTTTCAGTTCAAAAAAAAATTTGGTTTCAAGTTGTCAACAATCACTTGCACACGGACGAGGAATTATTGGCCTGGACATCTGTTATCCGGATATATCCGCTGGCTAAACCAGAAGCATCAGACAATAGTCAAGTGACTAGTTGTTACTACACCAACTGCCAGGTGTTACAGCTAATAAAGGTAATGTTTAAGTTTGGTTGCTAATATGGTACACATTTAGAGTAAACAGGGTGATGGTTATAGTCCATACAATTGAAGTGACACAAAAAAAATTGATTAAAAAGATTGACAATCACATTTCCCAAAGAATTACACTGAACAGAACTAAAGACCATTTTGCGATAGGATCACACCAGCTGTGACGCCCATCACCACGTTCACTTTGTGACCCATGACTACTCAGAAGCGATTACATTATTACATGAGACCTCAGCCCATCTTTGAAACAGGCCTTCGTTTTGATCTCAAGTACAAACCTGTAAAGTTTCATGACTGCATCTTACACAGTTGTGTTGCTATCGCTGTGACAAAATCTGTCCACAGACAGGCATATAAACAGCTGGCAAAGTGCTCAAAATTGTTTCTGTGACAGTTCCCACTACAAAAGGTGTCTCTAGGACCACATTTTGTCATGACACACACACACACTCAGACTCAGAAGGTGAAAACATTACCAGCTGCAACTGTCACAACTGGTGTATATATATATATATATATATATATATATATATATATATATATATATACATATATATATATATATATATATACATATATATATATATATACATATATACACACACACACACACTATACACCAGTTGTGACAGCAGCATAGTAAGTAGTAGCTCGCATACCTACATTTACAAAGTAAAAATAACATATAATAAAAAAGTTTTTAAAAGTTAAATTTAGTATATTGCTTGTTTAAGAACAGGTCGCAACGACGGTTCAACCTCATTAAATAAATCGCTAGTTTGAATCTACAGGCAAACACTAAAACAAAAAGGACTATACACACAGTCTTGGCAAAGTCACAAGGACTGCCACAAAATATTTAGATTACTATCCAAGTCCACTAATAAAAAGTACTTAGGTTCTTCAATCATCTGGCTATAGCATTGTCCCTCATAATAGCTAACAATTGCTCATGCAGCCATGTGTCACATTAATAAATGAGCAGCAAAAACACAGTTAAATGTTTAAATGGCGAAGATCGGCTACAATTAATAACATGTAAGGAACCGACTGTACTTCCAACATTGTTTACAAGACCCAACACAAAAATAGTTTGGATAAGGAAAGACACAAAGAAAAAGACCCAGAGGACACTGGGTGAGGAACAAGGGGAGGAAAGAGGAGAAGGAATGCAGGGAGGATATGAGTCAGACAGGAGGGGAGGAAAGAGAGAATGTCAGGAAAGAGGAGGGGGCATAGGGGGTGAGAGGAGAGGAGAGGAGAGGAGAGGAGAGGAGAGGAGAGGAGAGGAGAGGAGAGGAGTTGCCTGGTTCTTCCCCTTTACCGGCCGCCATTTACCCCTTGCCCCCCTCCTGCTGCCTTTAATGGACAGATCAGAGATAAGAGGACCAGAGTGGAAAGTGTCTACAAAGAGAAAAAGGGAGATCCATCTGTTCACAAATGAGATCTTTGCTGTGCACTCTGGAGGAGAGAGGAAGGGAAAGACAGAAATACCCAGAGAGGAAAACACAGAGATAACTAGTACGGCCTGTCTGGACTCTCTCCATTACTGCTATCACATTGATCTGCTCTATCAGATTCAGATGCCGGCACGAGAACAACATCTTCCAAAGTTTATATTGAAAAGAAAAAAGACTTTAATTTGAGGTCAAATGTGAAGACGGAACAAAAACTTTGCGAGACGCTGTTTTCTTTTGTGTTGAAATCTTTCAACCAAGCACGATTAAGAAGGAGAGAATTAGTTGTCCATTTATATGCAAATGAGCTTCAATCAGTGACAGCTCATTGAAAAGGGTGAATGCAGCGAGGTGTGGCTAACCCCTAAATCCACTAAAGAACTTTTCTTATTTTTGAGGAGATGGCTGTGTGAGTGATGGGAGGTGAAGCAGAGAGCACGGCGAGGCAGCGTGTTTTCTAGCATCAGGAGAAATCTTCGTCAGCTCCGATCATAAGCCCTCCCCATTAAGAACAAAGATAAGAGTGTAAGAAAAGTGTATGGCTACGAGAATGCAAGGGGGGAAAGGCAGATGCATGCAGGTATTGATCATGCACCGACATGATTTCAGGTCTTAGGACTGCTATTTTGTGAATAGCTTTTGACGCGGAGGTAATTGGAATTTTGTTTCGCATGTACGACTTAAATCATTTGATGGTGTTCACT
The DNA here is from genome assembly GCF_040436345.1 of Pagrus major. Lineage (NCBI taxonomy): Eukaryota > Metazoa > Chordata > Actinopteri > Spariformes > Sparidae > Pagrus > Pagrus major. The sequence continues at coordinate 27,099,062 of NC_133220.1, forward strand.
TTCCTGCCTTCATCTCCATTTCTCCAAATTTCCAACTCATTTTCCAGTGATCTCTTGTCCAGTGATAGTGGTCTATTTGCAGATGTAATAATAATAAGTGACAGTTGTATAATGCACCCTGCTGCTCAATTTGATTTTGGGATTTAAAGGCAGTTGTGGAGTATTAAAAATAGCAAAAAATATCTTTCAAGGTTGTCAATATTTTGACTGAATAGCTCCATAAAATCTGCTTGCACCCCTGCAATGATATAGAAATGTACGCCTTGAAAGTACATTGTATTTCCACACTGTTGTATCTTTAGCAAGACCTAAAAAAAAAAAAAAAATTGGCTTTGCTAAAAGGAAAACTGGGTTTGAATGAAAATGGGAATTTCAGTCTAATCGTTTCCTGTTCAACAATAGAGACTGGACCTCCAGACGAGCACTTTAATCAATCACACTGCTCATCTATTCCCTGTAGGAACCAATCATTTGCATAAACTAGCATACAAACTTTCATTTCTGATTTACTGATTTGTTTTCAAACGTAAAACTTTTTTTTCTTCATTAGAATCAATAATATCAGCTTTACAGTTTGAGTAAAAATGTCAGTCTTCATTTTGATCTCACTTGAATCTTCATCAGGTGAAACTGCTGGAGAAATGGAGAAAGCACACGACCATATTTATACACCATTAACACCAATAGGCTGACAAGCTCTATGATGGCAGGTGTGGTTTATCATCCAAACTATCTGGAGTTATAAACATCCAACACATCCCAGAACAATTTGATAATCAGTAAATAGGAAAAAATAAATGAGGAATACACGAGGAGCCAGAACATCAAACAGACATCTTAGACAGTATATAAATAAATAAATGTTATATCTAATTCATCGTAATAATATGATATTGAAGGCAGTTTCAAAATGACTTCGAACTAATCTGATATCCTCCACCCAACCAGCTCTAACATATGCTGACAAAACAACAAACTGTGTTGATAAAACATCTCCTGTGTACAGTTGCATAAAGTACAGGATGTGCAAAATGGGACTAATCAAAAGCAGACTGACCCCGTTAAAGAATGTGGTTACTTACTAACTGTGAAACACCAACTACATACCTTCCTGCTTTTTTTACAAGGGTCACATACTGAGTTTCCAGTAATACCACATGGACAAAAAAGCTGTGAGCCAACAGCCAGTTAAAGCAAAGCCTCAGAAGACACACAGTAGGAATACAGTACTTTTTAGATTAAGAGATAGCACTGTTCCTACAACCCAATATATTCCCCAAATATTCATGATAACACAAATCTACAACATCAGCACTTTGCAAACCTAGCTCATAAAACTTTTTTCTTTAATGTGGGTGTCTGCTTTAGCATTGCAAAAGTTTCTTTTCAGTGAGCCATACAGGACCACAGGACACTCAGAGGATGCCATAACTTCGCAGCAGGCAATCTCCCATTACAGCGAACCAGAGCTGAAGTCAATAGCAGCACTTTACAGTGGAAGACCACGGGGAAAACCCTTATGAGGGGGGGAATCGTGCCTTATGACATAAATGTAGGAAAAGCAAACACTGAGAAGGAGTGGGTAAACGTAATGATTTGGGGTTAACTCCCCCGGGAGGCTTAAGAGGTATGGGATTGTGTGTGTGTGTGTGTGTGTGTGTGTGTGTGTGTGTGTGTGTGTGTGTGTGTGTGTGTGTGTGTGTGTGTGTGTGTGTGTGTGTGTGTGTGTGTGTGTATCAGTCCGTCTGCAGTGCTCATTTGTGCATGCGTGCATGATGAAGTGTGCATTCCAGATGACTGAGGAGAGCAGCACTCTGAGGCAAGTTGACGCACAATGACAGAGACGGAGTGAGCGTCATGCACCGTTAGACCACATTACAACAATTAGTCAGCTGCAACCCCCCCCACACACACACCTCATAATACCCCTTCACTGTTCTCACTCCCCCTGCAGCCGAGGTTGTACGCAAGGCAGCTGAACTAGAAACAGCTTTCCAAACAACAGACTGAATGAACGTCCAACTTCTCCCCTCGCCAACAACCTCCGGCTAACGATGGTCAGACGGTCAGTCAAAGCTATCATGTTGTCTTCTACTTGCTCAACAGCCTTAGCAACATGGCTGCATCATCTGTCCTGTGCTTAAATACTCCAAGCTGATTCGATTGAATGTGCTGGGAAAGTATGCGCTTACACAGTGGTTCCAGGCCTGGAGGTCAGCAGATGATTACCAGGATAATGAATAATAAAATAAATAAATGTTACCAAAACAATACAATTACTTTCCGGATTTCCCGGTGCTGGTTTTCTTGTGAAAAACTGAAAGATTGTTTGTCTTCAGGCCACTCAAAATGATTAAAATGACACAACCTGGGAACCTATAGACATGTAGTATGTGATGATGAAGACATGGCTTCATATTAAAGAGTCACAAATTAAAAAAAAGGTTGGGTCCAACACACTCAAAAGGAAATGAGCAATATGGGGATTAGGAAAATCCCTTCTTCAGCCACTTGAGAGGTACTTCTATTATTAGTTAAAGAGTCCATGGAATATGAGGGAGTGTCTCCTGGCACATCATGTGAGGAATAGTTTAAACTACAACATCACAAGGAGTGATTTTTGTTTGATTTTGTCCCACTGACACACACTGGAAGAACAGGGACTTTCTCAAAGAACTCACTCATTAAGGGGCAGGGGGTGAAATCTATTCTATCGCAATTCTCTCTTTAAAGATTATGTCTCCACACAGAAAAGTCAACTCATTTCTCAACATAATGATCCCCTGTAACAGTTTTATAAGAGCCGGTTTTACATTCCTTAAAGGAGACGTATTATGCCCATTTTCAGGTTCATAATTTTATTGTGGGTTACTACTAGAATAGGTTTAAATGCTTTAGTGCTTAAAAAAACATAACTTCTCATACAGCAGCACTGTATTCCCCCTCTGTCTGCTTTAAGGCCCACCTCCCAAATACCCAGTCTGCTCTGATTGGTCAGCTCACACACGACTGAGCCAGCACAGCTCACCATATACCCAGTTGGCTTTGTTGTGTTTTCTGCTCCCACTTAGCTTCACTTCTACAGTGAGTATACGTATAAATCAAGCAAATGTGTGACATGGTGACGTAGTGTGATGTCAAGAAGTCACTGAATTGAAGGCAGGACTTCTGACGAGGCGTTTCAGGCACTTCAAGAGCAGTGTAGGAACATAACGGACCTAAATATGGTCCGTTATGTTCCTACACTGCTCGGACCTAAATATGTGCCTGGTGTTTACCCTCTAAACTAAGCTACTTCTAGATTTTTAGTGAGGATGGCTGAGTCTGATCAAAGACGGGATCATTACAAATACGCAATGTTTTCAAAGAAGCAAGTAGTCATCAGTTAGAAAAATCATGTATAGGAAACACACATTTTCATCAATCACTGCTATTAAAACTGAAAGCTGAGCCTTTTTCAGTCAAATTAATAACTAAAGTTGCCTCCTCACACATACCTGTAAATTCCCATGTGTAATTGCTCATACAGTATATCAGAGGAGTTCAGCTTAGTGTCATTAAAAGCTCATTTGGTCTATTGACGATCATTTAGCTATAACCTTGTACAGTAACTCTGTAATGAAGTAAATGAGCTCTTGAACTGACAGCTTCTTGGGGTAGCGGTGTTTAATAGCCCACAGCAGCTGCAGTTCAGTAACTCAAAGACAGACTGATGAATGAATCAACAAGTCGCGGTGGACACAGCATGGTTTGTGGGAGTGTGCAGGAATCTTGGCGGATGATTTATCAGGCCACATTAGCGAGAGACACAGGAACGCTGGCCTCCGCGCACCCTCCCCACCTCCCAAACCTCTAGATTCCCACAAAACCTTCTTCTTTGAAGGGAGTGGAGGATGGGTGTGTTGCTGGGAGGAGGCAGAAGAGAGGGCAAATTGGACTGTTTGCACGGGGCAGAGGTGGAAAAGAATTACATGAAACTGAGCAGGTAGAAGGAGACGCTCTGTGGGTATCAAAGAAACAACAACCTTGAAACCTTTGAGATCCTCTACAGTGTGCCATAGGAACATTCATCAGTGACAAATGAACCAGGGTACCAAGAAGTCACAACCAGACTGCAGTGTTCTTAACTTTGTCAGCTCTGCAGTCAAATCGATTAAATAGTTTCTTCCACCTGGGGCTGAGATCATTTAAACATTTTAGATAACTTCTAGAAACACAGACAGGCTCATACTGAGTTCAACTCGCAGCTCAGCAAACACTGAAATAGGCTGTCAAGGGTCAAGGAGTAAGGATACACACTACTGAGAATGATACAGATAGTTCATATCATCTCCCTGAACCAGTGCTGTTTGATTTCCATGTAAAGAGAGAACTGAATCCTTAATAATAAGCCATCCTTGCTTAGTGATTTACAGTAGTTGGCTATTCTTGATCACATGTTATGGAGCGGACACAACAACAAGTCTTTTCCACTGTGACATATGAACCAATCACAACTGCCTTTGGAGTGCAGCTCCAAAATGATGTCATTTTCACACCCCCAGGTTTTTGGGGGAAGTTTCATGAAAAAAAAAAAGATGGATTTTTTTATCGTAACACATGCAGAGATCAATGCAAAGATTTTGGCAAAATGACCCGCTGTTGTGTGTACAGTTAATGTGCGCTGATCTCTCATTCTGCAATGTAAAAGCTCAGTTACAGCGCTTAATGGCTGCACTGTAGCATAATGGTTTAATATGAAGTCAATTGTACAATGGCCCAAACGCTGGTGCTCAAACATGTCAGACATTAGAAAGTCAGGCTTTAAAGAGATACTGCCCTGCAGGGTTCTTACCTCACATACTATGTTAAAGTGGCTGAAAAGAAAGGTGAACATCCTTCACAGTAACACTAACATGACACAGACATGCTGTCGTAATCCAAGATTTACACACATAAAAGATTGGGTAAAGTAAAGTAAAATCATATAACGTACACAACGGAAGGTCTGAGCATGTGGTCATGATTTGCATGTGTACTGTACAAGCACATAACAATGCATACCAACAGAGCTACGTTATACTCGCTCGCTCTCTCCGCCGTTCCGTCTCTGTCAAATCTCCAACCCCATGACATCAACCAACAGCAATGTTTAAAATCAGCTAAATGTCATGTCAAGTCAGACTAATGTAAAGATGTATTACATGAGACCTTTATGTAATCTGGCAGCATGTAAGCAATGCACACCCAAGAACTCATTTTGCGATAAAACTTTCTGTTGAGAAAAGTCTGAGTAGGTTTTTCTCTTTTCTTGGGCTGTTCAGTCTTGTTGGCCATCACTTATCATACCAACCGCCTACCAAACTAAACACCAAGTTCTTTTTATTTAAAAAAGAAATGCTGCCAGGATAATAAAAATTATTGCTTCCTGCACTCTGAAGTATTTTTCCCAGAAAAGACCTACAACCAAGTTTTAGTTAAAAAAAACATTTCAGTAAAGAAAAAACTAAAATTATTAACAGAATATGAATAAATAGTAGTTTTGACATTATGATGTACATGTATTGTGTTGCAGAGATATCTAATGAAGTTAGCATGCTAACCAGTTAGCCCTGCCTGTCCTGGTTCCCCAGGTTCTATGTTAGCAGTGTTAACATTAACACTCCCATGGACCCTGAGCAACCAGTGCAAACCACTAGCTGCATGGCTAACTGAGCTAACTAAGTAAGGGCAGCTACAGTTAGCAGCAGTTAGCGGTTACTCCAGTGATATACTGCCCTCTTCTTATATATTGCACATTTAAATGCAGAAGCTTTTATCATCTGTGTGAAAACTGGATCATTACACCCGGACCTCAGAGAAAAGTGATAAGAAAATTGATAACCTGACCAAGTTTAATTAGGTGGACTAAAACATGAAATTGGAGTGCATCATATTTATATAAGAAGTCCTTTAAATACTGGCGTAGTTTTTTAAATTACAGCTGGGGGTATAAAATGTGGTGTCCTGCCATCTCCCTCAATGCTCCATTCAGAAGATAAAAGGGACCATACAGGTCTTAATGTTAGTCATCGCTCAGCGCCAACCACATTAGGCCATCAGACTCATACTTTGCTAGCAGATCTATGCTAACAATATAGCTGCGGGGGCCTCGCTGAGGTAAAAAGGTCATCGGAAAACATAAATGAGGCTGGAGACAACAGATGCGCAGTGAAAAAAAAAAAATCAATGACTAATCGAGGGGTATAAGGAGAGGTTAGGATGACATGCTGTGGTGACCTGACGGTGGAGAGGAGGAGTGGGGGCTGGGAGAAGGAGACGTCATAATGTTCACTATATCTGCATTTGTGCACAAGAGGTCAGGAAAAAGTAAGAGACAGCAAATGGGTGCTCCTTAAGTGAGGAAAGACAAAGAAGAGAAAGGAGGAGGGATATTTTTAACATGAATAATGGCGAGCTAAACTAATCTCAGTCGTAGCTGCTGCTTTTTTGAGAAGTCGCCCAGCAAGTCCTTTAATGGCAGCGCTGCCTCAGGAGCCTATACAAACATCATTTGCTTTCTCCTTTAACTCCCACTGGCTGGCAGTGACGTTGTGCAGGAAGCACAAAGACCAATATGTGCTGAAACATGTGTTTTTGTGCTGGTTCCCCTGAACAATCCACTCACTGATACAACCTGCTCCAGTTTGGGTAGAGCGGAGAAGATCTTAGACTACAGTCCTTTCGGTACATGTTCTCTGTTTTTTGGCCACCTGTAGCCTTATCAAACTCCACCGAATTAAACCAGTAAACAATCTGCTTTCTGATAGAAACACAGTTACTGTTCTACTCGCTGTAAAGTTATTCAATTACTGAACTTGGAAAAATGTGAAAAGACTGGGAACCCTGGGCTATTTAATTAGTATTCTCGACTTGCTATCGGTGCTATCACACCCTATTATTTAGGATGCTCAAAGAGGTCTTCCAAGGCGAACACTGGCATCGTTTGCAATTAAGGAAACAATAATGACAACGACAGCGATAACGCTCTCCATTACAGTCGGTGCTGGAGGAATCTGTCTCCTGATAACCTCGTTTTGATTGGACACTTTAATCAAAGGACCAAACGTCTGTGTTCCAATCTTATTATGTGCCAGAGAAGAGGAGAACACACTATTGAATTAGCTTCAAAGTCAGCCCGGAGCCTCCAAGCCCTTGCGCAACATTCTGCCTGCGTCTGCAGAGCTGCACTGCAATGCCTCTCGCTTGCTAGTGAGTAAAATCTGGCGCAAAAAGGGAACTGCATCTGGGAAACTTTTTGTTTTTTTGCTCAGGGTCACCCAGAGCTTTGTTTCTGCTTTCCGGCCTATTGAAAACTGTACAAATTCTTTCTCCTGTTCAAAACTGTGCCTCTTCTATGTCCCCTTGACCCACCTTGACGCTTAGAAAACCGGGTAGTCTCACAGTTTTGAGTACATACAGCTGTGAAAAGTTGGGTTCTAAAACATAAGCCATTATTTGCAGCTTCTAGGTGCTGGTGTTACCATAAAAACACCTCCAGGCGTCTCTACATGAACTGATAGAAGGCTGAGACAGAGAGATGTGAGGCTGTGAGGACAAAGAAAAAATGTTGCTGTCAAAGTCTGAGACCCGGGCAGTAAATAAAGTTAGCTTTGATTTCTGTCCACCCTGCCAGGAGCCTGAGCTGCAAACAGTCTCAGAGATAGATTTGTGAACTAAAAAGTAGGAAAATCAATAGAGGGCGAATGCTTACTCAGGTGCTGCTTGAACAACATTTGTCACTCTGATGTCTCACTCTGGATGTGTTGGACGTCTTAGGAGAACAAATTGTTCCATAAAAGTTAATAAAAAGGCAATGTCTACATATTGAAAGGATAACATACTGATAAAGAGCTGTTGTTTATATTCCTGTGGGCTCTGTGCAGCCCTCTGCATGCTAACATCACCAATCTGCATGACTGAACACTTGTTTACTATCATCACCTTAGTGCTTATTTGCACAAATCAAGAAACACGAGAGGCCATTGTTTATGTGGCGAAGACAGGAAGAAGGGAAGAGAACACAAATGCTTTGCTCATTGGTGAGGGTGGCTGGCAACTGACTAATGACACTGCACAGCCCCGACACAAAAGCCCACCGCAGCACATGTGCCTGCATCATTGCTTTGTGACCTCGGATAAAGCTCTAAATCTGAGACAGAAAGTATTACTGTTGCAACCTACAAAACGCAGCCTTATTACTTGGTCTGAAATATTATTTTCTTCTGCCACAGCATACAAAGAGGTCTCCTGATTCTGTCACACAAATATAGCACACAACATGAACAGTAACAATAGGTTTCATTGGTTAATGGTGACAAAGTTCAAATTATTTAAAGGTGCATTATATAGTGGGTGCATGGGGAAGAAATGTTAATCAGAAGCGAAATATCTTCTTTGACTGATTTTTTATGCATACAAACTCTCTTTGTTTTCATGACTGAATAAACTGAATAAAACAAACTGACCTTAAAGGACGACACAGTTTCATACTGTTTTATTTTGAAGCTAGAAAGGCTGCAGGGCCCGCCAAATATATACAAACAGTGTTCTGGGGACCTTATTTTCCTCTGTTTGTATTTTTACCTGATTAATATTGTAAATATTAAAATTCTGAATTTGAATTCCTTCTCCAAAACTACATAGTGCCCCTTTAATAAACTCCAACCCCTCAAATATTGACACAATCAGAAAGCATTTGTCAGCTGAGCTATGTGAACAGATAAGGTCCAATAAACAACCAATTACACCAACTGTCCCTTAATGATGTGGGAAAATTCTTCCCTGTCTGGCAATCTGAGGAAATCTGAATGCACTAAGGGGGGCACTGCAGGACAGCCAGCCAAATCAGCTCGATAGTCACATGATCTAAAGGAAAACACAAGCGAAAAGATTCCTTGGAATCGCGAGCTGAAGGAGATAAAGAGCAAAACACACCCAACAATGGCATTAAAGGAGAAGGATTTATGTCAAAATGAAAGATGACACGTAAATCAAGATTACTGATCCCCTTTTCAAGATTGTGGGGGGATTTCTCCACTCCCAAATGAGATGATACAAACTTGTAAACACACAGACATGAACTCAAAAGTATTCTCTTTTGTGTGTCTGGAAGTTAACCTGCTGCTGACCACAGAGCTCTCTATGCCAGCTGTGGACATTTCACATTCCACAAATGAGTGGACTGCTCTGGGCCAGATGACTGGGGCTGGACCGTCTCTGCCCTGCAGACAATCAGCCCCGGCCCCCCCTGCCCTCCTAATGAGGCCCTTTAATTAGTCGTTAAACATTGGGACCGGCCAGTGCTTTTGTGCCCCCGCGCTCTCTGATCAATAGCCATGACATTTCTGTTCTCAACTCCTCTAATTACATTTTGGGGGGAGGAGAGTTTTCATTTTGCTGCTGTTCCAAATTAGCTGCAGTATTAATATCGCTCATAAGAACAAACAGCATAAAAACTCACTGATCTTAAAAACTAATAATATGATGCTTAATATAATGCAAGCCAATGTAGAATCTGTGCAATACTACCTTTGTGGGTCCCTTTTTGTGCTGATAATGTGTTTCAGACAAATTTACAAGCATAGGCAATGTTAAACACACCTTCAAATACAATGCCATCCATCACAGCAACACCACAAACCACAGCTCCTAAACGTTTATACAGTTAGGTCAAGCTCAAAAAAATGTGTACAATAGTTTCTACATGAGAGTGACAGACCTGGAAACAGGTGCTGGTGAGAGGGTGTTAACTATTGATTTGTGTTTTCCCTGTCCTTTCCTATAGAGTTCCCAATGTGAGTGCACGTGTGTGTCGACGGCATGCAGCGGCCCCGGGCGGCTGAGCTCCCCCATGTCATCAATTACACTCGGAGCCACCTCCAAGACCGCTAACATCCATCCTGGCCTGAGCCCCGCCTCTCTGAGAGCGTATCATAGCAACCGGAACCCTGGGGGACGCAGCTGAGGGGCGGGTGTCCGGCCCTCGTGGCTCCGGCAAGGGTACTGGGGTAGATGATCCATCTGTGGTGTGTTGTACCACCGAGTACAAACATCCATTTACCACCACAAAGATGAGACATGAGCTTCAGCGTGAAGAATTAATATCGAGTTAATGTTAACTCAACCCTTTTCTTATTGCCTCTGACACCCCGTGGCACAATCAACCTTTGTAACGACCACATTTCTCTCTGCGCTACATCACTCCCCTCGCGAGCCGCTGAAGTAATCACGTCTCCATGAAGCAAAGAGGAGTTGGGTCTGTGCAATGTGCCATTACTGTATCATCTTACATCGGGACACACACACCACCTCCGAGTTTTATACGTGCTGGTAGGTGGTAACCTATTCCTGACCTCAGCATGACTAAATGCCCTGAGCTGCTGCCAGCACTGCAGCTACAGCACAGCTGGAATAATAAGCCATGCGCCGCCAATGACACAGTCGTCAAAGAGAATGCATGGAAGCACAGCAGAGCAGAGAGGAGTTCAATATGTGGTGCTAAAAGAATTATGTGTGGAGACTCAAGTGTTTATGGCCCTTTTCACTGCAGTTCAGACTGGAGATCTTTCAAGACGTGGATTGGAATTGACAGAAACATTACACCGACACGTCCGCCGACTCCTTCTCATCAGACCGCACGTTCATTTTTCCACGCTCATCTCTTCCACTGGTCCAGTGATCACAGAGAGGCTGAGGCAACATATGGCTGCTGCATGCTGCTGCAGCCACCACTGGGACGAAGCAGCTGGACAGCCTCTGCAGCCCCCCCACACGCTGACAGAAGCACGGCAAGACGTCTGTCCTGACTTCCAATTTCCTATGTGTAGCAATTTTAATATTAAACCATTAAATTATCTTATAGGAGTCATTAGCATGATGACCTTACACCAATAAGACTGGCAAGACTATTACTCACTTTTGAACTGCATTTAATATTCTGTGCTCCCAGTCTGATCTGACCCGGGGAGATCGCTTCATGCTACGTGACGAGAAAGCTGTTGGTCCGATGCAAACGAGGCTCACTGGGAAAGTAACCGCTGCTTTCTTCTGCCGTTCAACAATAAAAAATCGTATGGCAGGGCGAAAGAGGAGCAGCTAGTAGCAACATCATCTTTGCAAGAAAAGGCAACTGGCTTTACGGGGAATGTGGTCTGAGTTTATGAGCATAAAAAAATACCACAGTTGTGAGACGGAGCCTACCAGTAATCCCGGCAGTAGTTTACATCTCTTTGTTTCTATCCTCCTCAAAGTAGGGTGGGCAACTGAAGAACTAGTCTGTTAAACTCATTATTGTATTAATGTACACATTTAAATTACATATTGACATAATTTGCACTGAAATGTCACGTCTTCTTCGTCAAATATTGCTTTACAAAGAATGAGCCTCTAACTAAAGCAAGGACTCTCTTTGGAGCAATTTGGACATGCAACATATTCAATATTAATACACTTTGAATAAAATGCAAGCGCCGCTCTGTGCAACAACTTGCTGTAGGGTTAGGGTTAAACGAGTTTGAATGATCCGAGACGTGGCCCACATGGGTTTTCTATTCTTCAGCAAAAACTGAATGTGAGATATTATGTTTCTGTTGACTGTACTATGCTAGCTACCGTTTAATCACCCAGATTTTGAATCGTAAGTATCAAACGTGTTTGATATTATCAGGGCAGCCCCAAAGAGTCTGTGAGCAGTTCAGGAGGCTTAAGGCCAGATCTGCAAACCCCTCACATTACCAGATAATATGTTCCGAATGCGCACCACACTAGTCAATTACTAATGTTAACAACATTGGTTAACTGTTGCATCTGAGGTGTTACGCAATATTTTTTTTCAGACAATGTTTAACCGTACAGATAAAATTCTGCTTCATGTTTTGTTTTGTTTTTTACTTTAAGACTAGTCCACTAAATATAAACTTTTGTCTAAGCAACAGGAAAATTCGTCAGGAACATCCCTAACTTTGACATCCAAAAAAGTTTGAAAACTTGTTTGAAAGGGTTAAAAGGACAAGAGAAGAGAACACAAGCGGTGGGACACGATATGATGAGGCTGAACTCACTTTTCCTGTACTTTGGCATTTCCACATTGCAGATATAGAAACACAAGCCTGCAGCTTGCAGAGGTACACAAACGGTCTGCAATATTCACATCAGACAAAAGTATCCTCATTCTCATCATAAATATAGGCAGGTGAGGCAGGCGCTTCTCTAACTTTCATCACTTTCAAAGCCCGCCTCAACAATTACATCAACTTCAGCAATATGACTAGCAATAAAGCCCTCATAAAGGAAATATTACAGTGAGGCCTTTATTTCTGAAACATTCCCACCTTGCCTTGAAATGTGTAATAATCGCAAAATGGAGAGATTGCTCTTAGCAGCGTAGTGCTTGTCCCTGTACAACACTTAGAGAGCATCATAAGCAGCAAGTGAAAAACACACCTTACCTGAGGCAAGCTATTAAAACTCTCACATTGTTGGATTATTCAGCCGAGAGGACATTATCCTGGACCTTACCTTCACCCGATCCTGTCAAACAAAGATTGTTTGTTTCTGTGCAGTGTGGGAATTTAGTGAGTTATCAGGCGATTTTCCTGTCTTCTCAGCAAGTCTCCTGTGACTAAACCGGTATGGGACACTGCTGGTGGCTGGGAGTGTGTACTGGCATGCATACACATAAACATGCTTGCTCATTTGTCACCTCTCACAGTGGGAAGGGCCAAACGCATGATCCCATCACTGCTGCCTTCAAAAGAGTCAAAACACCTGAACCAGAGGAGCAATTTGGGATGGAAAGTTTCCTCCAGCAGCACACTGACACATGAAAGCGATCTGATGAATCGCAGCTGAACGTAAAGACCACCAGCGTTCTTTCAAGGAGATCTCCTTTGTTAAGTTGTGTCAAGGGGTTGGGAACATACCATTCCTTAAAAATGGAAGTGGTGGCCTGGGATCAGAGCGCACATCTGTTGTTTGTACAGCTATTTTTTCTTTCCCAGAGTCCTGAGGAGTGGAAGAGAAAAAAGGGGGCCTTGAAAGCGCTCTCCAAGTTCCTTAACAGTAGATGTGATGGAAGATCAAAGAATGAGCAGATAGGGAAATGAACATGTGTACTGAAACTGAAGCCGAGCCATGCAGCATGACGGCAGAAACTGGCTGCATGTATGAATGATGACATCAGACCACCCAAAACCCCACTGAGCAGGTCCTACCACATATGTAGCATTCAGTTAGTGCGACACACACACATACATGTTTCTTTTTTCTTCTTCACTTCCTCGGTTTCACTCTGCCAAACTGGACGTAAGTGGCCTCCTTTTTACATCAAAGCTAATAAAAATCTTTCTTGTTTTAATCCCCAGTGTTCATACATGAAATACAAAGCTCCGGGTCATGCTCGTCTTCTACGGAAATGAAAACACACAAAGTATATCAAGGCCATGATTGCTCCCTATTTAGGTTCTTATTTAGGTTATGTGTGTGTCCAGAGCAAAACAAAACCTAGTTGATTGAGGAGGAGGAAAAAATCATGTTTGTCCAATCAGACAGCAGTGTGATGAATGCAAAGCTGAAAGCAATCCATCACAGCCTCGGAAAACAAAGCAGGGGAAGAAAAAGTGAGAAACGTCAGACGACATGAGCGATGGAGCGCGAGTGAACGGACGACAGGAGAAGACCAACTGGGAGACTGGTGTGGATGGAGAAAAGAGAGTGGATGGGAGTGATTATGCATAAGACACAGGTAGAGTCAAATGAGACAAACACACACCAAGTCGCCATCTGCCTGCCGCAGCGCTGGATTGTGTTGCGTCCTCAGATAACCTCCCTGGCTAATTGAGCGGCAAGATTGGACCGTATGGAGCAGCAATTTATCAGCCCATCAGTGCCACAGAAAACAATGCAAAACACTTTTCCTCCTATCAATGAGTCACACTAAAGAGGAAAACAAGGGCTTAGAATGAGGAGTTTTCAGTCCACTAAGTACATAATGAGGACATTCACTGGCTTAAAAGGACATGGTGCTCCAAGTAAATGAGGCTCTTTCAAGGAACCAGTGTTCAGCTGTGAAATGCTTTTAGATTATGGAAGGTAACATTTATAAGCAAGAAAACTTCCAGGAACAACCTTTCCAGCCATTCAATGGTTCTAAAACCAAAAACTATAAGAAGTAGCTTCTAAGGTGCTGTTTTTTCTGCTCATTGTCACAACAATTACACTATTTGAAACATTTTTACTAGCCGCACAAGAGCTGTGGCTCTCGGAATGGCAATGTCAGCATATCAGTCAACCATTTATATTCAGACGGAAATATCTTTATGTCTATTTGATGAATGGTCTCCAGAGAATACATCGTACTGACTTGGATGAATCTCTGAGTTTTCATCTCGGACTACCAGCAGGTCAAAATTTTCACTTCTCTGGAAAACTATCTCTACAATAAACCAGATGATTTGGCATAAAAATGGTCATTCATATTCCCCAGGACGATTCATCATGGTTATGCCCCAACTTTTCCTCTAGTGTCACCAACAAATCAAAATGTGTCCAATATGTTGTTTTATGACCAAGAACAAATGTAATGACATTCCCATCAGCCTCTTCTGTACTTTGGCTCAATCCCATTTCCAATTTTTACCCCCTTTCTCTTGTATTACTGTGGCAATCCTGTTATTATCACAGTGCCATTTGCCATTTATCTAATGGAGATAGAAAAGCAAGGACGCTTGCAATTTGTTCACAACCTCATGCTATCAATCATGCTATCATTACCTAGCAGCTGGTGGTGCTTTATAGGCTAACATAGGCAACCTGTGCTCCTCTCCTGCCAGTCTGTACTGATATTAGAGGAGTGGTACACATAAAGCAACTTTAGTTGCATTTTGGGTGTCATATGCCATCAACAAGGGGGAATAGAACATTGAAATACATCAAAATGTGTGACTGTCTTGCACAAATGAGCAATAACATTTGTAACATTAGCTAACAAGCAAGTGAGCTACTGAGACATGAGCAAACTAGTAGTGATGGTTTTATGCTTGTTATAAAGAAAAGGACCAGAAGGGGTGTATTGGGATTGGGCCTTAATGTTAGGACTAAGTAGCAAATGTTAGCATGCTAACACGCTAAACACAAATGGTGAACATAGTTGAAGTTACAGCCACTAAATGTCAGCATGATAGCAAGCTTGGTCACTGTGGGTATGTTAGCATTCTGACATTAGTATTTAGCTTAAAAGCCATCTACACACAAAGCAGCACCATAATAAGGTGGGACATCCAGCATATTTGTTAAGATACAATTGTTTTTAGAAAATATCTGCCATTGTTAGTTTTGTCAGATTGTCTTGTGTTTGTCAGACAAATACAACTACAACAGATATGAGATTACAATCAAAAGACAGACATTTAATGACATAGTTGTCCACAACAACATTACCAACAGTAAAGAATTAAGTACAACAGAATGCAATCGACACACAGCTCATATCACCCTGATTTGTTTGTTGTTGTTTGTTTGTTTTTTGAAGGTATAAGATCTCTAGGCAAAGGAAGTATCTATTTCTACAACCAGTCAGTAAGTAAGTCACAAAGTATTGGCTTTAACACCGAAATGTAAAATGTTCAAATTCAGAACAAATGTCTTTCTCAAAAGGTACCATCGCTGCAAATGAAGTAGCATGGTGTATTGTTCATACACTTTCCTGCAGCTCTGACAGTCCGACCACAGGCCTTCTTTTAAATTTGCTCGGCTCCTGCCTTCTCAGGTGTGATATGAACTGAAATATAATATTTAAAAAGTGCTCTGCTCATATGAGATGTTTCAGGCGAGCAAATCAACATGCGCGCTAACAGAGTGGCTGTCGTATTACCGGCTGACTGAAGGCAGAACCGGAGTCCAGATCCCCCGGGGAGGAATGCAAGGCATATGGTTGTGATTAAAACAGGGGTAGCGGAGCACAGCGTTTACATTAGCATGCTGCCTAAGGGGCCGAGGAGCTTTATGAAGGGCTGTGCCAGTCACGGCGCTCAGTCTGCCATGCTCCCAGTTTACAGAGGCAGGACTGAAAGTTGAGATATGAAGCAGGAGTGGATTTTTCTACCTGTCTGCTATATCGAGCACATTGATTCCTCTTCAATGACTGGCATGGAGTTCGAGGATTTCAACAGTTTTGATGTCTCTGTACTGCTGGATCTGTCAGACAGGGGAACTTCATGACAAGATACAAGAAATTTCAAGTTCATATAAAAGAAATGTTCCATTTTGATGATCTTTTTGAGGGGTAATTTATGTTGTAACGCTTAAAAATAACAAAATATTCACATTTGAACTTCAACGTTATCTGTAACTCCTCTTTTGGATAAGATAATTTAAGGATAGGTTAAAGAGAGGAAGAGAAGCATGAGGAGGAGGATTTGTTCGAGTGTGTTTACACTCCTCCTCTCTGAGCAGTGGGAGGGAGTCACTACAGACGAGCACCCGAATCTGACAGAAGTGAGCATGCAGCGTATCCATCACACACGCACACGATCACACTCACAAACAAAGGGATTACAGCAAGCATCCTACCTCAGACAGACACTCTGTAGCACTGTCATCAATCTGTGACGGTCAGTGCGGTCCAGAAAGGTTTTTTGTGATTAATTTTTATTTTTGTTGTTTTACAAAGTTTCCTGCAAACAGCCACGCCAAGTTGGAAAGACATGGCAATCGGGTTGCATTGTGGGTAATGTAGACTTCAGGTTTTGACAAGGAAGAGGAAAGAAATTAAAAAAAACAATATATCTGGTTCTGCTGCACTGATTTTTATACTTTTTTTTTTTTTCAAACTGTCCATCATGAATCTGACAATGTTATATGAATGTGATGCTAAATTGGTTAAAGCAGAACATGTCTGATAGCTGCTTTGCTTTCTTGTCTTCTAAGGCTACTGACAAGTTTCCCCTAGTGTGTCTGCCATCATTAATATTAAATATGAAATACAATAAGCCCTTTCTCTTCAACTCTGAGAAAGTGACACCCAAACTAATAGCAAGTCCCTCCCAGGTCTAAAGTCTGCTTTGTGTATTTGTCTACATAATACAGCTTATCAAGAAGTAGTGTTCTATTAAAATCAATGAAGCCAGTCCAATTTAGATGTTTGACAGCCTGCACTACAGCTTTCTTTTCATGCTTTCCTGTGATGTTTTGTATAATATCCACAAGGAGGGGAGCATCAGTCTGTAACCACCGTGGCAGGACGCTTGGGCAGAATTTGGTTTTTATCTCATTATCCCTGTTATGAGCAAAATTTCAAGTGTACGTTTTCAACGAACAGCTGCACACTACAGGCATGATGCGCCTGCAAAATGCTGCTGTAATAGAGGTCTGAGGACTGTTTTTAAAGCAGCTCTGCCTGCTGTCAGAGTGGATATTTATACTGAAACTGATGTCCGCTGTTTAGCTGAATGTGCCGTTCCACAGCTTACCTGCTTTAGGAAAAAGTGTTTAAACAGAGCACTACTAGGCATTTCTGACACTGCCTCTGAAACGCCTTGACAGTGGACCCTGCCTTCTGTGACTTTGTGACATCGCACTATGTCACAGAGTCACAAATTTGCTTGATTTGCGCCTAGCAGCTAGTTTGGCATGTAAGAATTGATTTAGCACAACTGCTCTGTTGTTGTTTGCGGTGCTGGGTCAGGCATGTGTGAGCTGACCAATCAGAGGAGAGTGGGTACTCGGGAGGGTGGGACTCAAAGAGACAGGAGCTAAAACAGCCTTTTTTTTCCTACAGAGGGAGAATACAGTGATGCTGCAGTGGACATTATGAGAAAACTGTCAGATTTTTCTGAGCATTAAAGCATGTAAACCTACCCTAGTAGTAACCCAAAATAAAATCATGAACCTGAACCTGGAATTGAGCATAATATGTCTCTGAGCCAGAAATGCACTGCAAGTGCATTATCATTTATCAAGAGTTTTCCCTTTAATTTATGTACACCTCGTGCAGGGAAATCACCTATCAGCAGCACGCATGTGCACCTAATCTCTCATCCAGCACACAGAGAATCCAATCTGACAGCCCCCTCTTCTGTGCTGCCCCTCCTATCCTATTATTAGCATTTTGCCATGCTGCAGACTGAACGGCAATGTGGAATTTGTGAGGAAAATACAATAACAACAACAACATACCTCAGCCCAAAACAGGAAATGAGGCTGATTTGTGGCTGCTGATTATTGGCACCGTCTACTATGGGCTGATTAGACAGTGGGGCCGGCGGGGCACGTCCATTCCCCCTGACATGAAATATGGAGGTAATATCTGCCGCCTTCTGTTGGAGAGTCCCGACAGCTTAATGATTCAGCAAGAGATGTCTGACAAACACACACACACACACTTACAAAGACATGAACATGGAATATTAAACACCTCATCCACCTCTCCATTACTGCTGTCAAGTACAAAACACTTCACAATTATGATGCATTTTCTTAGTTAAAGTGAAGCAAATTAGTATTGATATTTATGTTTCCATGAATTTCAGAAACACTTAATACCTCCACTGGTAATTTTGAAAAATTCATACATAATTTCATTGTTATGGTCCTGAAAAACAGTAAAAATAGTCAAAACAACCAAATCCAGTCAATAAAAACAACCTGCCCTCCACCTCAACCTCCACCCCCATTATCATCACTGCCATCATCCACCCATCCATGGCCTTGCTTCCGCCTTGTTCTCATTCATGGTTCACCTGCTGTGTGTCAGAAAAACGTGACAGCGCCATTAGAACAGTGTCAACACAGCCACTGTTTAGTGTGGGAACGCAAAGAAAGCCAGGCACCCAGGGGCCCAGAGAGGAGGGGCCACGAGGTGACACTGACCCCGGACAGAGTGATATGCCTGTGGGGCAAATGCCCAAGGGGTGGGGGATCTTTCTTTACCCAGCTGGGAGGAAGAAGATAGAAAGAGGAGTTTAAGAAGGAGAGGATTGAAGTGGGAGAACAGCAGTGGAATTAGACTGGCTTTACCCTCATGTGATGTAATTGGATTCCTCGCAATATGGGCTTGGGGAGAAGGATGGAGGACAGGAGGAGGTGACTGAACGGAGAGAGAATGAGGTGGATGAGAGGAGGAGGAGGAGGAGAGGGGTGCAGAACGACAGGGAAGAGGATTGATTTCAGTTTGAATGGCGGAATGAGTCCCAGGGGAGGGAAGGGGCTCGGTTGGCGGAAAAGCCCCGCCAGTTTTTTCCTCGACTCCTAAGGGCTCCTCCGGCTCTGTACGGCCGAGTCAAGCCGACCGCGGCCTGCTGGAAGAAACTATACACACCCAGATTTTTATGACCTACAACGTTTTCTGTTCAATCAGTAAAAGGAAAGAGAGCTCCCCAGAGAGGGAAAGTGAAAGAGAGCGAAATTAAGTTAAGATGGGTGTGAGCTAAAATGCTAATGAGAGCAAAATGAGGTAATCTCTCCTTGTTCTTTCCGGTTCCCACAGCCCAAGGCACAGAACATTAAAATCCCTGCTTGTTATTTTATTTTATAGTATATAGAAATTTGTGGCTTAACTTGCAAATGAAATAAGTTCAGCCGCAAAAGGAAACGCAAAGCATGAAAACACAGAATCCTCCCACCCCCTACTATAATACTGTTGTTCAATCTCCATGTCATGTTAACAGTAACAGATGTTGGCAGCATGAACCGACACATGGAGACAGATCTTCAAATGCTATACATCCATGTCAGAGGCTGAAGTTGAGAAGACATTTCTGAATCTGTTAAAGCCAAATTTCAAAATAAAAGGTATCTTATTTTGGAGCAAACAACTTCGGTTACAAAAGACGCTTTATGTCAATGATTAACATGAACGTACTCTTGTTATATGTCTCGGTCAGACCTTTATTGTCCTCTGCCTGTCAATTATTCAACTATAACCTGAGTGATGGCTCTGTGTTTGACCTGGGCTGTGGTGCTGAGCGCTCTATCCACAGTCAGGTAGACCGAAATAATTCTCTGTGCAGCTGGCGCTTAGCAGGGCAGAAACAAGTCAGAGAAACAGACCAGATGAGCAGGTACACACACACCCACACACACTAGCATCTCTTCCTGTGTCTGCTCTAATTCATCTGAGTGTCAGGCAGATGGGAAATGTGTGGTGGGGTTGATGTGTGTGTGTTTGTGCCTTCTAGCTGCCAAAAAGAGTGAGTGGAGGTTAAGCCAGGATCACAGCTTGGACGGGCGATTTCCCCCACGTTTACTGGGCCACGTTTAAGCGTACCGCGCTGAATACAAGTTGGTTCCATTTTTATAGTACAGCGCTTACTGAAGCTATCAACTATGAAATGTATAAATAATTCAGCACATTCACTAACATGGCTTCATCTGTAGATATACAATATAAGACTTCCATCGACATTGTAGCCAAGCCACATGTGTTAATGATAAGAATATTGCCTACGGTTGACATTTCATGAGCAAACAGTAGCTGAATACAGATCCATTGCTGACTCACATCCAACAAAGACACAATCGCCTGTGGAAAATGGTATCAAAATATAGAGCCCGTCTATGTTTAGAGCGGCAAAACAAAGTCACTTTTATGACCTTGCTTGTGCCTTTTGGCGCACAATGATTTGGGCAGCAGTAAAGAGCTGTATTTAGACCACACACAAGCATGTATGCCAGCACACACACACACACACTCACTCACACACAGGGCCTGTGGTCAAGAGCCTGGATACTTAGAGAACAAAGCAACACATTTTTCCTCTGCTTTCTTTTTTACAATGGGGAGCAGAGCTCTGACATCATTTGTTTAAAACTGCATTCATATATAACTCCTGTTTTCCTCTGGAAACATTAATGCTGCTCTACTCTGCTGCCCCTACACTCTTCAAAGCAAACCCAGGGTAGACTTACATCTTGCACAAGCAGTCTACATTAAGAACAGCCTGTGTTTGATACATTTGTATATCCATCATAGTAAATTTCAGATATGATACAGTAATTACACCTCTTGGCTAAAGCTCGATGAAAATATTCCCACATGTATGATGACTGAAGGAAATCATCATCAGACAGTTTGTTCTGCTAGTCCTGCCTTCTGCCAACCTATAGCTTATCTGTGAGGACAAGCTGAATGGGGGTCAAAGGTGCAGGAGAGCACTGATGAATCCACTTCTTAAGGCTTTCTGAACTACATTTTTCTATTCAACACTGTGAGGACTGGAAGGAGGCTCTTAATACTCTGAAACGGTGTATAGTGCAGTTGTCAAAAATATCATTACTCGATGCATTTCGATTCTGAATATGTGAAACGGTTTCAATACTCAGTTTCCACAGTATCCATACACCCATACCAGCCGCCATGCACCACACATACACCAAATTTCTCCCATTCTTCTGACCATGGTTAAAGGTAAATTAAGTTAGATGCTCTTGTGCACAACACACAGCCTTGTTACATTTATCTTTGAATAAAAATAAAAAAAATATAATGCCCTCAATCAGTGTTTGTCATTAATTACGTAGACTCCAACGGGCAGTCAGAGTCTAATTTGCTCTGCCATGGTTTCATAATGATCCGAAAATAGTTTTCACTTCTCATTAACAGCATTATGCATTTCAAACATTTCAAAATACAGTAGTTGCCGATTATATATGATCAATTAACTGACAAATCATTGCACTCTGGTTGGATATGCATCAGAGTAGTATGTATGAGCTCTACTTCACTAATACTGTAAATCTGAATGATTTATGTGATTGTTAATTAGTAACAATTGTTGAGATAAGAAAGCTAACCAGATTTACCCTCCAGGATGCCTTAATCTTTATACTGTCAACCTCAAAATTGATTTTAAAAAAAATTATGTATTTCATATCCACCTTTAACAAAATGAAAAGTGTAAAGCACACCAATGGGTAGAAAAGACTCCAGTCCAACCAGACGTGGACAACAATGCTGCTGTACCTCGTCGTCTGTGCAGAGAGACGTCAGGAATGTGGTCTGTCCGACAGACAGCTAAACAAAGTTATCTGCCTGCAACATCATGAGACTGAAAGCTTCTCCTCTCCCCACCACTGTTTATCTACCGCTTTCCAAGTCTGTGTGTGTGTGTGTGTGTGGGTGTGTGTGTGTGTGTGTGTGTGTGTGTGCGAGAGAGAGAGAGAGAGAGACTGGGAAGATTTTATTTAGTAATCAGCCAAGCCCCTGGAGATGACCGGCGCCTCGGGATTTAGGACCCCGTTGCCAAGACAACTCAAAGGTCACCTGACACCAATCACCTCGGACGTCATGTTTACACTCCCCAGATGAACAGAGGGGAAAGAGTGTATCTTAGTGTGGTATTTAACCAGCGTTAAGACAACATCGGCCCAAACTGAAGACCCATAATCAATCTCTAAAGTGAATACGGGTACCTGGGTAGAAAAATTCAATTACTAAGTCCAGAGAGGATTGAGTGACCTCATGGGTATTTTGCATTTACAAGTGAGGAAACGTGGGTGCGGTAAAAACAGGGACGTGTACAGGTGTGGTCACATTTCCAGGGCGCAAAGCAGCCTCTGATCTCTAATCTTTCTGCCATCAAGCACCGCCCAGTGCTGACAGGTGCAGCGGAAGTATGCTGTAGTTTCACTCAAACCTGCCCGACTAGATCAGCTGGGTAAACACACACACTCAGACACACAGACACACACACACACCAGAGCGGAATGGCCAGTTTGATGATATAAGTGCTTTCTCAGATGATTAATCACTTATTAATAACTGGTCGCCCAACAACTGATTCAGGAAATTGCTTACAAATTGAATCCCATTAAGTATTAAACCCTTGTGTCACTTTTTAAGTCCACACCTATGAATTAAGAAATCCTGTGTGCTCCGGCGGCTGTACCAGTGCATCAGCTGCAGTACAACTGAACTCAAACCATGTCTCCCACTTCTATGTTCATCTATTTCTCCAGTTGTTCCACTTCTGTTGTAAACATCTCATAAAGAATGCCTGACACCGGCATGTTCTTGTGCCGACTGCACACCAGAGACGTTGTGATGACAAACAGCAAAACAGCCCAAACTGGCTGTATAGGATTCCACCCATTCCTACCTAAAGGACAATGAACCGGCTGGGACCGCACAGAGCTAATGAACATGACTCGCTGGTAACACGGGTGGAGTCTTTATACTGGAGGTTGTATTTACCAATCAGCTTGATTCAAGATACATTTTAGGGGAGTTCAGTCTGTTTCACATTGATGATTTCATTGTGGCAATGCAGGGAGAAAAGAAAACTCTTGGCATTCAGTAGTTTCAGATAACTGCGCCTTTAAATGTTCTGAGCAGATGAAGCAGATATTGACCAATGAGACTCATTGTGGTTTAATGGCAGAGAAGATGGGAGGGTTGAGCATGAATAATAAACCAAACAAATCCATGACTCGCCTCATTTCATTATCTCCAAACAAACAAATGGACGGAGGAGTCAGGTTTTAGAGGATAAGTGGCGTCACCAGTTGGCAGGTTTTATCCACACGCATTTGATTGGCTTGTTTGTATTCAAACACTGAAAATGAAACACAGCCCCTGCCATATGTGTCCCAAACTCCACCTTACAGAGCAGGAGCACCTTTGAACATCAAGCAGAACAAAGGGCATGGTGGACAAAGGTGGTGTAATGATTGAGGAAGTGACACACAGGAAGCAACAGACAGTCAGAGATAGTGAAAATGGATCTAAAGGGAAGCCAAACAACAAAAAAGTCCCCTGAAAAGGAGACAAGAACTCAACAGCCGGGCTCAGTAACATATGACAATGCTGAAAATTACTCTGCTTATCACAGTCATTCCCTCTCCAGCTTCCCAGCTGTTTTCTCAGATAACATTGTTCAGAAGTGTGTGGTGCTTTCTGTGACCCTCAAGAATACTGGGACCGACACAATACAACGCTTGTAATAAAGTCCCTCTTTGGAAACAACTCCAAACAGGCCTGTCATGTGCGCTGCTAAAAAAACCCAGAGTCAGTGTGACAGAAAGAGACTACTATTTTGCCACAGTGACTCAGCAAGCAACTAGGCCACAATCCAGTTCCAACTGTCCCCTTATCAGCCCATTTACATCAAGAATAATAGAAATCAACCCCCCCTGAAAAGAAACAGTGTGTCTGCGAGTGCTCAGATCCTAAGAGCCCCACAGGGAAATTAGATTTCCTGTCTAATTTATGAGCTCTGGAGCCCATCTGAGCTTCAGGTCATGGAGGGACGTATGTGTTCGGCAGCAGTCTTCTGCCTCTTTGCGCTGATGAGTTTTAAAGAAAATAGGTGATTCTCTATGTGTTTTTAAACAGATTGCTGCAATACATCAACGGCAAAGGAACTGTCATTTCACGGCAAGGTGCATCGAGTGGGAACGAAGACAAGAGTGGGGTGGAAGCCTGAGAGAGAGAGATCATATAAAAAGGGATGCTGATGTTGCATTTTGCGTTTACAATGAGGCAACTGGCTAAGCTAGGGAGATTTCACAGCTTCACAAGCAGGTAGAAAGATGGAGTCTGTCCTGGAAAATGATGTCAGGTAGATAAGCATAGACAGAAAAAGTCTAAATATACAAGCCAAGGATATGGCAACATTTCAGGCAAGCTCATAGCAAACCAGGTGAACAATTTATGACTTTTTTTCAACACAGCCCACAATGTTTCCGCAAGGTTTCCTGCAAAATTAAATGACATTAATTCTCAATGATTGTGCTAAACTTCCCCTGAGTCTCCGGGCCATTGTGTCCTCCCATAAATCCAGCAGACAGAGAGGAGAGTTTAAGGCAAGGTGCAGCAGCGTTTGCTGGGATACGAGCCACACCGGGGCCTATAAAATAACTGTCAGTGACACACAGCAGACACCTGAGAGACTCAAATACTTATCTGGGCCAGCTCCAGCTATGTAAACAGAGCATTCCTGAACGGAACAGAGTGCAGGGATACAGTGGTGTGTGCATGTGTGTGAGTGTATGCACAGACATAGACTGAGAAAGACAATATCCCAGCATGCAAATTTAGAGAAATATATTTGCATGCAAAAAAATCAACATATCTATCCTCAAGATCGTCACCATCCTCCACATTTGACCAAACACACAGCTAAAAATCACATGGTGCCCACATTAAAGCCTTGCAGACAGCATCAACAGTGTCCCATGTGTGGTAAACCTCAGCTCCACAAAGCATCCGTAAAGACTGACGACAGTCAGTCAACGTGCTGCTAGTCATTAGATGAAATGAAAATACGGGCATGATGACGAGGCCTGGAGGGTCTGTGTCAAGTCATAATCCTGCTGTGTGGCGCTATTTCCATATGGGTATCAGATTAGGCTCGTCCCATTGGGCACTACGAGCGGTGACATGGGGTCAACAAGCTCACACCAGAGTACCTTTTCCCATGTTTCCCTGCTGTCGAAATGTGATTTCAGACAGATTAACCAAACCCACACATGGCTGCCCCAGGTTGATAACACAGCCTCTCTGAAAAGCCGAGCGTTTTATAACATACATTTAAATTTTTGCGAGGCCTGTGTTTTACTTTTAATTTCAACTAAGTCCAGAGTGGCTGGCTTCAGAATTTGTTTCCAACATTTATGTGAGAAATGGGTATTTCTCCTTGAATTATAAAACTTATATACACTGCTTATCATAAAGCCAAGCTGGTCTGTCTCATAACAATTGCTCAGTGAAGCGTAGGGAAGCAATTTAAGCAGTGACACCAGTATTTCATGGTGTCTGGTCTATAGAAGATCAGAGATGGAAAGAAACTAGACAGGCCACATACTGCTCACAATATATAGGTCACCTCAGCAAGACTGTGAACCCCAACAGGAATACTGTAGTGATACCACAACAGATTATACTTGAGTCACTTAATACAATACAGTGCCGACAAGATAACACAGATAAGGCCCCATTAAGCCTCTCTGCTGTCAGCAGGTTGTAAAATGGTAAGTCTGGTCTGTCATATACAGTAATACAAGTTCATGAATTATGAAAGCAAATTGAAGCAGTTTTCATCATGCAATGAATCTAATTCATAGCAGCTGCTGTTGGAGGGATTTACCTTGATGTCAGATTCATTCAGGAGAGGGCTTAACGGGCAAAATAAGCGCATGAGTTGTGGTGAAGATGTACAATATTTTCTTCAAGAGCAGGATTATTAAAAGCATGTGAAGATGTGTCATCAGGCTGTGAACATTTACATTTAGAGAAGATTGCTGTAATGCTACGTCCAAGATCTACCATCAGGTTCATTTTCAGCTCTGATAAAAAGCATGTCAGAGTGAGTGAGCTGCTGACACTGATATATAGAGAGATGAGACGTTAACATCTGTGACCGACAGTGAAGAGAGAAGATGGACACCGGTGACCTCTTAATTAAGACTCAATCCTTTTCTTGTCTTTGCTAATTAGTCTCTGCTTGTCTAATTAAGCTTCTATCAGTAAGCTGTCAAACTCTCCTCACTGTACTGTTCGAATGAAGCCTGTACAGTAAACGATGAGGGCATGGACTGCTTCTGTCGGTGAAAAATGAGAACAGAGTCTCTCTATTGTAGTTTTGTAGTGACCTTTAAGTGCTCATATGCGTACTGACCTTTATGCTCCACTATCAGACATGCAAACACACACCGAAGGGCAGGGGAACTTTGTGCTGCCATGGTGCTACCCAGGCAATCAAAACAGTGAACTCAGTGCTATTAAAAACCACTTGGGTCGGATTTTCAAATCTTTTCGACTTTCAAAAACATTATATTGTTCTGTATGCCAAATCCCAGTTAGTATGACCAAAGGATAAGAAGAATTATCCATCACAAACAATCATTAAATGGTAACTCCAGCAATTTCACACATTAAACTGTTTTTACAGCTCTTGGAGACTACTGATGTGAAAAAAGTAGTATAAAGCCTTGTGCAGCTCCAGAAGAAGCTGCGTGTGAGCTGATAAATTGTGATGTCACTCAGTGGCTAAGTTGCATTGTGGGTAATGTAGGCACCATGCTTGAAAAGCAGTCCACTGGTCTAGCATGGCACTCCTAAAACACTGTTGGACTCATTATAAACAGTTTAAAAACAAATTATCAAAATCTAAAGAGCAGAATCAGATTTATCGCCTTTTTAGTCCACGTATTCTTCTTCCTTTGCAGCCTGGTGCCTACATTACCCACAATGCAACTTACCCAATGAATGACATCACTGGAGGCAATTTATCAGATTACATACAGCTTCCTCTGGAGCCACAAAAGGCTGAATCCTTCCATTTTTTGTCATACATACACTAGTACTCCCATAGACTATGCTGCAAATACACTTTAATGTGTAAAATTGGTGAAGTTACCCTTTAATGAGGTGTTGTTTAAGTCTTTTACCTCCATCCCCAGTGTTTTGTCTCGAAAAGCTCTTCCAGAAATCTATTTACCCAAACTGAGGTAATTTTGGAGACAAGCTGCCAAGATCAGAACCAACTCTGCATGCAGCTTTCACCTAACGCTGAATAATTCTCAGAATGGTAAGCAACAACAGCCAAAAGACTTGGCACCAGACAAAAGTTTTCTTGATGAAACTGAAAACATGTGGGAAAGAAAACTGTATAACTGGCTCGTAAAATGATATTCACAAGAATATGCTTATATGCATCATGAACATTAAGTAACATTTAAGTGACATGAGCTCACGTCTTTGTTGTCTTTTGGCACAATTGAGTACACACCACTCTTCCTTCTCAAGTTACGTTTCAGAGACCAGACAAACAAAAGAATCTTCTGTGTGTGGTCCTCGGCATATATTGAATCATTTAGTGTGCGTACCGCGAAGTTGAGGAGGCATGAAATTACTGGAAACAATAGACTTTAATATGAGTGGTACAGGATCTGTGGTGATTGAGTCACAGTGAGTCTCCAGCTTTAGGGGACACACAGCTGATGCACAGTCACCATGCAGAGCCAAACAGTCCAACACCGAGGTATCAGACAGTTGCCATAGCTGTAAGCCCTAAGCTGCTATTCGGTTATTACTGTACACCCATCAGCGCTGGGAAGCCACCTGCACAGCTGATGACACAACCATATCTCCCCCCGTCATCGTGGATGATCCGAACCGAAGCCATTTGATGTCCTGAAGGCTTTCAGCTAACCGCGGCACAAACATGCTTTCTCAATCAAGGCTGGTCACCATCACACATGCCAAAATTCCAGATGGGAGAACAGCAGGCACCTTTTCTTGACAGTATACTCGCCATCTATTTCCATCAATACAAACTTAGGTCTTCTTAGGTTTCAAAAACATTGCTCACCAGGTCATTTTGGTGACAGTACAGCAGGTTGCTGATACGACTTGTTTTCCCAGGAAGATTTAAGATATACATTTTAGGATTACACTTATCTTTTGTACAAGAACTGGAGTGTGAAAATGACAATCTGCCATTTTTTGAGGGATTATGTGATGGACTATTTCTTAGTAGGGAGCACTATTTTCCTGACGTCTCGGCTGGTTGCCTGGCAACTGCTCCGTGACCAACAGCCAAAGTAAAATAGAACCAATCACAATGTTTGTTTACAATAACCCCTGCTTCAAGTACCTTACATACAATTTAATTTTCTTTTTACATGTTTGATGTTATTTCAATAAATGTTTGATGTTTTCATACATTGCCAACACTTGGACTGTGTGTTAGGTTGGAGACCTAATTTTTCTGTTGGTCCACAGACTTGAGAAAATAACAGCTTACCCAAAACTAGCAGCGAGTTCAACCAGCGGTGAGGTGTTGCTGTTGGGAAGATTTGGTTTATTAAAGTTTGCAAAGCAACACAAAGTGCATGAAATAAGCACAGCAGAAAGTTAGATATGTTGGACCAATCTGTTTAGCTGTGTCTCAATTTGGGGGCCGCACTCTTCGAAGACCACATGAATCACAGCAGCGTGACAATGCCATCCCATTTCAAAGGCTGCTTCAAATGCAACCTTCCTATCCCGTGCAGCAAAGGATCCACCCACTGGATCCATCGTGGCTTAACCTATCCCAAGATTCATTGCAGCTGGAACTATGGTAGTCACTGGAATAGCTAATGATACAAATGTTAATACAACAAGGCACACGGATACTGTCAAGGTTGCTAGGTTTGGCTAGGATGAGGTTGGGGAGAGTTGGTGATGTATATAGGCAAAGGCCATATACAGGCCACGGCTTCGTAGGAGGCAGCCCCCGATATTGAGACACAGCTTATATCTTTACATTTTAGTATCATCTGATAACAACAGAGTTAAACAAGTTTTCCAATTTCACATATCGCTGCGATGCAAATCAAGCGCCAGTTGTTAGCAACTTGTTACCAAAACGTCACAGGATTTGGTCTATAGCAAATTGTATGTAAATTAGTGTGCATAATCTGTGCTGCTAGATTTTTTTACCTTTGGCCCGAACCAGGCTAGCTGTTTTCCACCACTTCCAGTCTTTATGCTAAGCTGAGATAACTGGCCCCAGCTACATATTTGTAGCACAGATGTGAGTAGTCACCAATCTTCTCATTTAACTCTTGGCAAGAAAGCGAATGTGCTTATTTCTCAAAATGTCAAACTATTCTTTTAAGAGCAATAGTGTCTATTAATAGTGCTAAAACAAGCGACTGACTCTTTCCCATTGTCAGGAGACGAGTTTGCCTTTCTGTTTTTTTTTCCTTGCGTTGTGTATGTCATCACAGCGACCTGGAAAAACAGGGAACCGTACACAGATCATATATCTCATCAGACTTCATCCAGAAGACACTAAAACTTATTTTAAAAAGTCTTCATCAAAAACATTCTGAATTAGACACATAGTTTTTTTAAGGAACTGATAATGAAAGTAGCTAATGAGTGAGATATCTCGCTTCTTTTCATCTCTGTTGAGAGCTGTACATGGGTAGTACTGACAGAGGCTGACAGGCACGGAAGCCATTCATTTTTTTATATCTTTTATTCAGTCTTTCTTTCAAACTCAGTGCTGACTGAATGATGTTCAAGTCCTGCTTAAAAATAGAACAAGTATTATCAAGCCAGCCTCCTTAACTGCAATACACATCTAACCACAAAGCTAAACACATGTTAACACATCTTCCTCACTTAAAATCTTTCTCTTTTTTACCCATAATCCACCACACTCTCCCTTCACAGTGACTACCACCCACAATGCTTTGCCACACACTGTCATACATAACTGCTGTGAAGCGACCTGTTGGACAATTCTTTTCATTAGGAGACTTAAGCAAGAAAGGGACAGGGTGGGGGACTGAGTCACAACGGGCTGCCCCATAATAAGAGCCGCCACAATTCCCATATTCAGCCGACAATGAGTGTGGAGAGAATAGATGAAGACTTGAGAGGGGAGCGATAAAGAGAGCAGACAAGATGAATAGAGCGAGGAAAGATGAGGAGGAGGAGGAATAAGGCAGAGTGGTTCAGCGAGGCATTGTTGTGCGTGCTGCATAATTGCCACTGCAGGAAGACCCCGGGAGTTTGGGCCTCTGTGTGTGTGTCTGTGCGTGTGTGTGTGTGCTCAGTGCCGCGGACAAACAGACAGCCTCGTGCCTAAATCCTCTTAATCAGGGCTAGACTGTTCTCTAAACCTGGAGATACTCCATTGTTTTGTCTGCGTGTGCACACGAATGTGCATGAGTAAGCTTCCCGAAGACTTCACATTAATGGGATTTGTGTAAACAGACCCCGAGGCCTCAACCAGAACGTAATTAAGGGTAAAGAAGTAGACAGAGGAAGAAAGGCCTGGTTTCTCAAGGAACCTGAGAGAAAACGTATAGATTTTACTTGTTCCAACCACAACTACAAAGATAACAGGCTGACAGTCGGCATTTACAACAACGAATTTACACCATGTTAAGCTTCTAAGTGTCTTTTGACAAGCTTGTATCTCAAGAAGTCAAATATGTTGCGACACATTACAGAAACATGAGGTTGAGTTCCAAATGCACAAGCACTCAACTCTCTTTCTTTGTGCAGAAGTCCCTGCTGAATTAATGAGTAAAAAACTTATAAAACCTTCAACTTTTCAAGAGAGTAGCAGCATTTTTCTTGGGCACATCCACTCATTCGTGGGTCTAGTCTCAGCCGTATTAATAATGCCCGCAGCCACTACCAATCCCATCATTTTGCTTCCTAGTCGTGCCCGCTGCAGGCCTAACCACATCTCATCTGAGTTGAACAGCAGCAGAGCTGACAGAAAGACTTGGCTATGTCAGCCTCTCTGGCACGCACAAACTGGCACACATGCATGCGCACACACCATGCCTTCTATCTGCAAGGCTTGCAAATGATCCCATTCCTGACTTAACACAGAACACACAACAAGAACTGCTTATGCTCAAACATTGTTAAGAATGAGTGTGCAGCTAAGACCGGCAGAGACCGTGAGGCGTCAGCGACTTCTTTAGTGCAGGTTGGTGTCTTGGTACAATGTTTCACCACTCAGCTGCCAACTTTGCCCATTACACTGAACAAAAGGCTGCTCTGATACTGATAGTCATTATTTGGGCCTACAACAAGCATAACACTCTAAACCTGAAAAGGTGCTACAAAGTTTAAGCAGGAACTTTACACTCAAACTAAATAAATGCATTCAAACGCAGACTCACCGAGATGTTGGTTCACAGCCTGCTGGCTAAGCTTAGCAAAGTTTCTGTGGACAATGGAGTGTGACGGTCACAGAATGGAGGATGTGAATCTGCCAAAAACTAGCTTACTGGTAAAAGTAGTAGTACTACAAGAAAAGACAGATGGAGGGATGATCGGGATGTCAGTCTGTGTTCCAGGGTAGGCTTAGTCATACATTTTTCACAGATTATTCAGGTTCAAGGGGAAAGAAATTACAAAACATGACAATAAATTTTGACTCCTGGCCTTTTCAACCCTCTGGAGTTACTGGAAATGAATCTGCGTAAATAGTAAAATATCAGTATTAGTATAGCCTTATCTTTATCTACAACTGTGCAGAAATACAAGGTTTAAACAGAATCAAAAGATTGATTGAGAATCTGAATGTCAACGTTATGAATGAACTATTTGGTTCAGCCCTAGTTAATAGTTAATATAATTTACTAACTCAAAAGAGGAATTTAATGTGAAGGTACTTTTCAAGCAACTGGGACAAAATACATATTTTCAGGATCTTAATGCTCCATAAAAAAAAATCTTTGATTAAGAAGTTCACCTGCTCTAAGATAGGAGTCTAGTTTCACCACCACTGAGCGAACACAGCTGGGGGGGATTATGCTAACCAAGCAGCCGGATTGACAGAGTGGGAATAAGTGAAGGCCTTTTTTGAGCAGATTTGTCAACTCATCCGACACTTTGGCTAGGTTAACAGTTACCTTGGGTACTGAACCAAAGCAGCCTGATATTAAGCTTGGGGCTTTAATTTCCCAGTGTGTCCTGACACTCATAAGGAGCTCAGTATTTTATGGTTTGACAGATGGTAGAAAAAAAAAAGAAAAAAGGGAAAAAAGAAAAGCAAAGCGTGGTGAAATGACCCTGAGGTACAAAATCCTCGAGAACTGACCACTGAGGAAAAGAGAGTGTTGACAGATTTCCTTCAAACTGGTTTCGAAATTGGACTGAAAAGGTGAAACCGTGTCGAAATCTTCAGGCATTCCTCAGAAACTCACTCCTCTGCTGTGCATGTGTACAATTTGAGGACGCTGGATAAGAGCAGTCTTCAAAGGAAAGGAAAGGGACCTGCCTCGCAGCCTCCCCCAGCTCTTCTAAACTCGCTGTTGTAAATTAGTCGGCCTTTCTCTTCCTCTGACAGACTGTGTAACAGCAAGTGCCAAGTGTGACCAATTCCCATTCACACTCAATACAACAGCCTACACTTGAGCTAATTAGGTAAAGAAAGACGATTCTTCAGTAAACAAGAGTCAAGGCTGTGCACATGTGCATATGTGCCTCTTTAGGGGGATTACAAAAAAGCGCTGCATTAGTGAGACAGCATTTCATGGTCTATTTAGTCGCTAACCGAGAGTCCCTACACTGTATTTAGACGCAGAGCTTAAGCCGAGCACCGACACACACAAACACCAATTCAGCTCAAAGTAGGCAAGATGCTTATACTGTACACATGTGACTTCTATCTCTCCCTCTCTTTCTTGTGTCCCACACTCGCACACATATAAACACACACCCTCAAATTGAAGCCAGAGATCTTTCCTAAAGCCGGGGCTACGAGGGAGGAAGTGAAGTCGTTCCACCGCTGTCAGAGAATACAAAGGTGGAAGAGCGGTTGGGGCGAGGAGGGCTGTCCGACTTCCTGCTGAGAGAAAGGAAATAAACACTTCCATATGCAATCCCTGCCAGAAACGCTCACACACACACAGAGCGTGGAGTTCGTGCTGTAACGTGGTGTTGTAAATATGAGCAGCAGGGCCCTAGTTAGCAACACACGCCACCATATGAAAGGGAGAATATTTTCTGCTTCCAGAAATTTATAGCTGGTAAGACCTCATTCATCACACCACCTCCATAATATAACACAGCTCGGGGAGAAACACACTCCTCTGAAGCTGTAGTTCTCTGATTCCCAATTGGTTTGAGAGAGCGATGGTTGGTTTTATGTGAGGAGGATTCAAATTTCCAGTGTGTGTGAGAGTGTGGTCACATGCAGGCAAAAAACCCACACACAGCGCGCCTCCTGCCCGGGGAAACCCGTGAACCCTGGGCCACTGTGCCATTTTTCATGTCCAGTAAACACACACACAGATTCAAAACACACATATTTGTTTTGCAAAGCTTGTGAAGTCAAAAAATACAAGAAGCTTACAGGCTTTTCAGGCTCTAGCCCTTCTTTAGACATAAAGCAAGTGCAAAAATACATGTTTAAGAAACATGTAAATTCTAAACCTTACAAATATAATGTACAATGATGTCTGCAAGTACAATTCATGCGTGCAATATTTTCTGTACTACCACCTAAATATAACATAAGAAGATCATCATGTAAAAATAAACAACAACATATTATTATGGCCTATAAATGAAGGTGGTTACTAAGCTAGTTCACTTTTTTGTAGCCACATGACCTGTCAGGTGACTACAAAAGGTACATGGGTACCTGTATGGTGTCTCTGCACTTGCTTTATGTCTAAAGAACGGCTTGGGCCCAAAAACGTCACACGTGGAGGAAATAAATGTTCACCAGGGCTCCAGGGTGCTGCTGTTTTGGTCGCACTTGCACCCAAACATCTTCCCAGTGCAACTAAACATTTCACTGGTCTCACTGTATAGCAGAATTATATGTACATCTTGCATATGTGCTGTGCATGTCTGTGTGTGTGTGTGTGTGTGTGTGACCGCTCCCTGTACTGCACCCACATTCCTGCATGCGAACGAGGGAAACCATGATACATCACAACCTTAAAAAATGGTTCCTTTTCATTATGAATTGGGTGATTGATTATTTTTTCGTGATGAAAAATGCTGCGATGCCTGTTCCACATCATGCTTTAAGAGATTACATTTAAAATGTATAATTGGTGGAGCTAAACTACGTGCCGGTGCACCTAAATATAAAAGTTATGCGCACAACTGCAACCAGTATATAAAGTTAGTCTGGAGCCCTGCTGTTATAGTCTCCATCTTTCTGTCCACGGGGAAAATACAGTACAAGAACACACACACACACACTATCATAGACATTTTCCTGATTATTAACACATCCAACATGTGTACTAACACCACAGAGAGCACAACACTAATCTGCTCTCAATCTGACCCCTCTCTGTTACAAATGTGTGTTTGTACAAGCACACGTTAGACTGCGTGTTATCCATAGTGTTACACCGTGACTGAGCTGCATATGTGGAGCAGTAGGTCATCTTCTTATGAAGATTATCCATAAATGAGTTCCGGTGGTTTAACAGATTGACAAGTCTTATCATAATGTGACTTAATGTTTGCAAACACGGCATACTGTCTTTGTCATTACAGCACATCTCTCTCGGAGTATTAAACATTAAACTGCAGCAGGACAGTCAGGGTCAGTAGCTGCTTGTTTAAAAGGGTGAGGAGAGAGCGAGCGTGGTTGTGTTTGTCTGTGTGAGTTTAATTACATAATCCTGTTACTTTCCCACGACCTCTGCCTGATCGATACACAGTGAAGTGGACTCATCGTGACCTGGGCTCAGCAGCAGTGCACGGGGTGTGTTTCCTGCAGTAAATGTGTGTGTGTGAGTGTGTTGTACTTTTCACTGATACCCAAAGCAAACATTACAATCTCCGCAGCAGAGCTAGTTAGACTCTCTTATCAGCTCAGACTAGGAATGCCTGTGTGTGTCTGTGTCTGTGTATGTGCGTGTGGTCTGAATAGAGTGCAAAATGGCCCAGACCTAACACTTTTCAACACAACTTTTTAGACGGTTGGCAGTCACCAGCAGCGAATGCTCGGTGAACATCAGTGAGCCAAGACGCTGCAGCAGTACCTCTCCACACATCTTGCTTGATTAAAGTGAGAAAATGGCACAGGCTGTGGGTAAAATTAGGTCATTTAGATTTTACAGATGGCCCTTGTTGCCAAGCATATTTTCCCAATTAGGGCTGATTAGGGAGGGAAAATTCCCAGACAGCGTGAATTATTAAAAACTTTTAAATGGAATCTGATCATGTGACGCCGTGTGGCGGTGACACCCGACATCCCCAGATGTGTCCTGGAAAAAGTGGGCGCTGAGAGACTTGTGATTGGCTCAAAGTGAGAGCCAGTTTCCTCTTATTGTCTAAAGTCATTACAAACTGCAGAAAGAGTGGGAGGGGAGCTTGATCAACACTGGCGGATGTTACGTGAGCTGAATTTTTAAATTCTGAATTCACACTGGTGATTCCCTTAAAAGTATTTAAAGTAGGGCTAAATAAAGTGACCGAACAGCTTCCTACATGCTCCTTACTAGGAAAGATTCAAGAAAGGCTTGGAAATCCTGCCCTCAATAACAGGCAAGCTTTTGAAAAAAGATGTCCACCACCTGGCACTGGGATTTATTTACCCCTGCAGTTACTGAACAAGGGAGACAGCAAGCTACCCACAGCAGTCGCCACAATTTAGAATCTCCTGCGAACTAGTAAACAATACTTAACTCAAGTACCCGAGCTTAAACGAAAAATATAGATATTTTGTAAATTCCAGCACTTTCAATCTCAATTAGAGCCCCTGTGATTCAACTGCACAAGTGTTTTCACTTATTCTGATCAGGCGTCTTCTCAGAACCATGTGGAAGTTTACAGCCTGATTATGACTGGAATCTCCCTAACTGTCCTGTAGTGTTACACTTGTCAGGGCGGGACATCTAACGGCCATATTATTCTTATTAGTGTATATTCCTTTTTCACAGCAGCCATGTTGAACTGTTACAGTAGGAAAATCACAGGTGATACTAACAGAGCTGGAATCATTAATTGATTATTCTTAATTAATCACAAACTATTTTAATAATCAAATTGATGGATTTGAGTAATTTTTGAGAAAAAAAAAAAAAGTAAAAATTCTGATTCCAGCTTCTTAAATGTGAATATTTTCTGGATTCTTTACTCGTCCATAACAGTAAATTGAATTTCTTTGGGTTGTGGACAGACATTTTATAAACTAAACTAAATGAGAAAATAGTCAAGAGATTACTCAACATGAAAATAACCATTAGTTGCAGCCTTAGTCACTAATAACCTGGTTTGGGGAGTAACCAGGATACAAAAAAAAGTAACTATTCCAGTGTCAAAAAGTTGTAATTAGATTACAGATACATGCAGTAAAAAAAAAGGATTACAATCTTAAATAAAGAATGATATTCTAGTCCATAACCGCACACACATTACAACACTTCACCAGTCTCACACAACATCACTCTGGTCTACCGTGAA
The DNA here is from genome assembly GCF_040436345.1 of Pagrus major. Classification (NCBI taxonomy): domain Eukaryota; kingdom Metazoa; phylum Chordata; class Actinopteri; order Spariformes; family Sparidae; genus Pagrus; species Pagrus major. The sequence goes on from NC_133220.1 coordinate 27,135,975, forward strand.
ACCAAAAACAAAAGTGTGCAATCTTACAGACTTCATAGAAGTAATCCGAAAGTCACGAAAAGTAATCAAGTTGCATTACTTTCATATTGTGATACTTGGATTACGTTACCGACAACATTTTTTAAAGAGGTAAGTAGTAACTGTATCGAAGTACAGTTTCAAAGTAACCTCCCAACCCTGCCAAACATTAACAATGGCTGTTTTATTCAAGTGTCCCAGTGAGCCAGCGTGCACAATAGCAGGATCATTGTTGATTCATTGTTGACACCTGTGCCTGTTGAGTTTGGCGAGGTCTAATCAGCCCATGAGTGAAAACACCTGTGTGCAGGACCTTCAATCTTCTATCCTTACTTCAGTGTGTTCTATTTGTTGTCATACTATTTCTAATTTTAAAAATATAAAGTATCGGTGACATTAAAGTTGCTGCATGCTGATTTTTTAAGAGAACTCTAACTACATTTTTGCTACTGAGAGCTAAAAGCCTGAAGCCTTTTATTCTTTACAAAAAAACATCAGACAGCAGAAATTAATCAGTGATATCCGCTGGTGAAGTGATCAGCTGGAGGTCTTCTACGTCACTTTATATCGTTAAAGATTTTTCAACAGCTTTTTTCCCTCCTCCAAATACAATGCAGAGGCACACAAGGTAGATACTGATTCATTGTACAAGCAGCACCTTTAAAAAAACAGCTCTGATGCCACTTCTAAACAGGCCGAGCCAATATCGCTGCCAGCGTTCACAGATTATAAATATGTGAAATTGTCCTTGAAGAGTCGCTGCTCTTTTTCCCGTCTCTACAGGATGTTACTGTGGCCCGGGCTGGCTGCGAGCATCCCTTCAGCAGTCTGCTTTGCCATGCTGGGAGCCTGTCAGAGTGGCTCAGTGTCAAAGTGCCCAGCCCTGCTGAGTCAAGCTGACCATGAACTAGCCAGACCGGCAACACTGGCCTGATGTTAGGTGCCTGATGTTCTACTTCCTGTTAGGTGCTAGAGACGTGTTGCCGGTCTAGCCTGTTTGAGGACTCAAGAGATACTGTAGGGCCTTAACACAGAGAAAAAAGATGTAGGCCAACTTTTCTAATTGTTTTGTAGATGCACTGTAAATGAATCGTGATTTCTTTATTTGATTTAATGTGTCTAGCTGACTGAAAACTGTGGGTCAACTTAACTCATAATGTTATGGTGTCACCTCTTGTTCCTACATAAAGTCAAAGTTTAGCCTAACTTGGACATTGACACCTGTAAGGATATGATTATTTCAGGTGTTGAATTAAAGATGATTTGTTATACCTTAAATGCAATAAATGTACACATTATTGGGAGTGGCTTCTTTAGATGTCAGTCATTTCAAAGGGATGGAGAGGCGACTGACCAAAAGGGAAGTTGAATAAACAATATGTGTGAATTGTGTGAACATTGTTTCCATCCATGTGGACCCCACAGGAGGTATTTCACTTGAATGGAAAAACTACACGCCAAATCCCCTTCAAAAATATGCCAATTTAACGTGGCCTCGCTCCTCGACAGGTGTACAGTATCGTGGCCTCCTGAAGTTTCACCTGGCAGAACTTATTTCAACATAACTGAATTTTGACACACTTTGAGACTTCATTGTGCAATTTTTTTGTGTGCCGAATTGAAAAGTGCTTACTTTTCTTTCGAGAAAAGGTTAGCCACAAACGTTTCGACCCCTGCCATGTTTAGGAGAACAAAAAAACAACAAAGGTTAGAAGTTTAAACACAGTTTTGCGTGTGCCGCTGCTTCTCCCAGTCCTTACCTTGCCTGACAGTTTTCAACCTGACGGGACCTTTGCAGTTCCTTATCACTGTCTGTATGTCGTACAAGGGTAATCCCGAAATCGAGAGGTTCTCCACCTCCAGCAGCAGTTCCCCTTCATTTAATTTCCCACTTTTGTACAGCACCACATCCTCGTTAACTTGGCCGATGTAGGCGAACTCTCCGTTCTCCGCGCCGCCGCGCAGTGGCACGTTCAAGTCACCGCGGGCATCTTTGGAGACGGAGCTCTCGATCACTCTGGAGGTCCAGTGGTTTTTCTTTAGCGCGGGTTTGGACATTGTGAACAGTTTAACAGGCCGACGACGAAACAAGCCGGGCTCTGAGAAATAGTCACAGCGGCGGCGAGGCTCACAAAGTAGACTTGTATCCGAGCGAAGCGCAGCAAACTTTCTTTCTGCTCCACAGAAACATGAGTGCCTCTGACAGTACTGTCCCAGCTCCTCTACCGGGGCGACGAATCAAGCCATTCCTGTCGGCTCACAAGTCACTCCTTACTGTGTACATATCATTGTCTCACCATCCCCGCAGTTTAATCCTCCTTTATCGATGTCATCTTACATCTGCCACGGTCCCACTCACGTCTCGTGTCCACTTATTAAATCCTCTCAGTTCTTCACAAAACTCACTTTTAATGGCGTTTCTTTCTTTCCTGCGGGTAACAGCGACTGTACTCCTTTCTCTCCGTGTCCGGCCGCTGACTTTATCCCTGTCTGACACCGTGCTCGGCCCGGTTCACCAGGTACGACGCTCTCTCCGGTGTAGTTAGCGGAGTCTCATTCCCACTCTGGACTCCGCTGTGGCGCTGGGAATGTGTTGCTGTTCGTGCTGCGTTCACTGGCTGTCGGACGGTTCCAGGTGGGTTCACACAAACGACCCAACAACGTTGTGGCATGTAGTACTTTATGTTACACATGAAAATATCGTGAGTATAAGATGGGCAAGATGGAAGCGACCATTTTCTGTGATCCCTGACGATTAGAAACTGAGAATACAAAATTGGGTAACATTGTATAATGTGTGTGGTCTTTCTTATCTTTTTTTAATTAAATGCGAGACATTTTGATTTCAGTTTCATTCATTTTATGTAGGCTATGTGTTATTTTGATTTCTTATTTTTAAATGGGTTTTTCATTTTCTAAATATGAGTCCAAACTAAAACCTGCTACTACTTCCACTACTTTCACCATGTTGAGACATGCTAAATGAATTGCTGCCCACACACTACTTAAAAAACAAAACATACTGCACATATCCTCTCGTGAAATGCTACCACTGCATAGACAACAGTCAGTAACCAATAAATCAACTGAAATACATATCATATTCACTATATAAGCGTTATGTGAAGTCGTTTTACATCACACATGCACTGCGTCAACCGTAATACAATATTGCAACATTTGAATTAATATGTAGTGTTTAATTTACATTGTCAGTGTGGTATTGAGTTGGGACACTTTGAATGTCGGCAGTCGGAGCCTCCACAGTGCACATGAAGGCAGCAATATTACAATGAGCGCATGCGTGCTGATCAAAGCTCTATCCTGGCTGTACCCTTCACATAAAACAGCTTGTGGCTTCCCTAAATTAGAGACTGGTGTCATTTTGTGTTTATTTAAATCAATTCAAGCTATTCATTTTGAATACGGACCCTGTGTAAAATTCACTCATTAAATATAAAATGTATTGTAATTGTCTCTGTGAGACATTTTCAGACTTTCCAATTGCAACTAATTGATTCTCTGTGGAGATTTCTGTCAAGAAATTGTCCTTGTTTGAGCTGATACTCAAAAGAAAATCAGTTATTCACTCAACAGACAGTGAAATGATTATTCTGACTGAAATGCTAATTTGATAATGACCTAGTCTGCCACGGGTTATACCTGTGATCCTGCTTGTCAGGATTCTTGGATTTCAGGTTAGACAGGTGGTGCACCATGTTTTCATGTGTGGTCGAAACCTCCCCTCTTCGTGCAGACACTCCTAAGTGTTTGTTTGATCGGGTTTACCCCTGGCACAGAATTGTCGACCAAATTTGTTGTGATGTTTCCTTATATCATATTCATATTTTGTGAATCAAAGAAGCTGCAGAGGGCTTTTGAATTTGTTTTTCTCCAGCGATGCACTTTCAGATCCAAGAAAGACTTGTTGGCAACATCAGTCACATCAAAAATTATAGTCATCATTGCAATTGCTATCCATTCTTGCTCTCCCTCCTCTTCAACTGATGGAGGAAAGAGATGACTGGTGAGTCACAAACCGAACGATACAGAGAAAAGAGAATAAACATTAACTGTAAAGCAGGTTTATGGTCCAAGAAATGATGAAAGCAAGATGATATAGATGGACATTCATCTCTAGTTAGACAGCGAGCTAAGATGGCAGCGATGAACACACTGTTTGATGGGATCAGATGGGCCGGGCCTCTCACCTAGGGAACTGCAGATGAGCTTTTCCCAACCTAAAAATAACGGTGAAAGTACTCGTGGTCTCATGGGAGTAAAAACCATTGGCCTGGATGGGACAGGAAATGCACTTTAAAGCTGAAAAGGTACAACTTTCTCTTATCTTCATTCTTTATCAGCTACTCATCCATCAAATGCATGTTTAATATGTGCTCAGTTCATTTCAGTTTCCTCCAAGGGGAAATTCTCTTTGCAGACAATTGATGAACAATAAACATTAAAATATAAGAGTACTTAAAACAGCACAAGGACGCAAGCGTCATGAATTATGAACATCTTCATCTACAGAACACCATTAAACTAAACAGCACTAACACTGCACTTCTAACTATCCTATAAAAAATACATAAACCAGAGGTAAGCTATTAAATGGTACAAGAAACAAAAGAGCTCCTCACCCTATGGGAGTTAGACTTCGGTGGTGCAAACCCTCTCATAAAAGGGAAACAACTTGGGGAAGGGAGAGGCAATGATGGACAGACCTGCCACATGCATCTCATGATCTGATGAGGCAGCAAGAATCAGATACTAGTTTTTCCATCGAGCAAAATTAGATTTTAGGGTTGGCAATGTTGGATGTATTGCCATTTCATTTTCTACCCATATTCATGTTCCCCACGGAGATACACATGTCATGCATCGATTTAATTCACCAGGAAGAGGCTAGTTACCCATTTGAGAGCCAATTCCTCTGGTTTAATTTAAACTCTATTCGCCAAGTAAGGGTTAACACCAACATAATGCCAGTTTATTTCCACTGTCAGTGGTTTCAGGGGCTGATTATAGAAGTAAACAATAAATTAAGTTTTGGACTCGGATGCTGGGTTTGTGTGTTGTGTGTTTTGAATCTGTACATGTGCCAGTCCCTTCCATCGTGACCTCCAGTGATGGAGGGGGGTCACCCAGCTCCTCTGCCAGCTCCCTGTCACAGAGTGTCACCCAAATCAGATCGACAGTGGAAAACACACTGCCACGGGCCCCAAAATTTCCTATTCCCTTTCCACCCATCCATCAGTCCGTATGTGTCAATGTTTTCTCGCCAGTGTTTGCTGCCTCTCTATATTTCACTGTCATCTTCTCTCTGTCTGTGTCTCTTGCACACGTTAATAGATGCAAATCGCAGTAAAAATGCACTACGGCTGCATGTTTTTGTTTTATCCACGTGAATCGTGCTGTACATGCTACAATCATGCTCGGCAGCATGTTGTTGATGTTTCACAACCACGCAATATAATTTTTATATCAGCTTCCAGTGTCACACATGTATAGCATACTGTAGGATCTACATGTTAAACTCATTCCCACAGAATATGTAATAAACGTCAGTGTTGATCTTGAGGAGGCATATGGAAAAGTCAAGACCTTGCCGTGCATTAAAGCAGCGCTCGCGCATCATCACTTCCTGCCATTGTGCTGCTGTGTTATGACAGCATATGTAATGAGGAAGACCTGGATAAGAATGGTTTGTTTATCATAAACTATTATTAGCCGGCATTTCCATTCACTCTGCCTGATGCGCCTGGTGGCGCCGCTGACAAGTAATGACAGAGTGAACTTAATGGCCACCAGTAATAATGGAGCCTTCAAACCTGACAGCTGCGCTCAGATGACTTTGGTGCTACACTCTGGCAGTCCTCCACCATTAACAGCTCTCATGATGTACGCACAGTGGCCGACCCATCCATCACGTCTGATTTTAAGTTGTTTAATGGGATGTAAGCATTGTAGACACAGTATTCACACCTGCAGTATTTGCAAGTAGTTAAGAGTCTACTTGTGCGATGGATTTCCACATTGTGCGAGAGCCTGTCAAGATTGGAACATGTGGAAGATGTTTTCAAAACACACGATGAACACGCTCGGTTAATGAGGTCATCTTGTCACTCAGTCGTATATTATCACATGACTGCGTCGCTATGGTTCAGTTGACTTTATGTTTTATTTTTACATACATTTTGATAATGTGCATAACAAGACAACACAACTAAAAAAGACACATTTAATGGGTGATATATTATTTACACAGAGGTATCAAGCAGAATTATTATTGTACATCAAATATGAGACTGATATTCAGTTACATAATATTTAAGGCAGACTGGTTTTCTGCCTGATAAAATGTTAATGGGAGGGATGTTTTTTTTTTTGCAGAGTCATTAATAAAAAAAAAAAAAAGAAGCTTAGTTTATAAGCCCGTCATATAAGCTAATGATGTTGTCAGATATGGTGTCTGGGATGCTCTTCATGTAAATAAAAATGCTGAATGAGCTGACAAAGGATAGCCTTTTAATTTTGAGTAATAGTCATTTTTAGGGATTCTACCAAAATTGCATAGCATTTTGTTGTAAATAGAAAGTGAAGAATCACATTTAACGCAGCATTATATAGAAATTGGCATTTAGTGTGACTTGGCACAACATTCGGTACAGAAAATTCATGGTTCCCAGCTGAGGTTTCCTAATTACTTTGGTGATCCACTGACTTTTTATCCATCACCATTACTAGGTAAATCTTTTCATTTGCCAAATACGTTGGTTTCTGACCAAATGTCTAAAAAACTAAAGTCATCCCATCAGCCCCAGCTGTATGTAGTGTTCAGAGCTAATTAGCAAACAAAAGCACACTAACACACTAAAATAAGATCGCAAACATGGTAATAAACATACCTGCTAAACATCTCAATTAAAGCACTCCTCTGCATAAGGACAGTCTCACTGGGCTACCAGCAGTAGTGTAAAAAGTACCCCAAAGTCATACTTGAGTAAAAGTAAAGATATCGTGTGAAAATATTCCTTTGTCAAAAATGTAATTAATCTATGCAAATAGTAAATCTGATATTAAATTTACTTAAAGGTGCTATTTGTAAGAAAAATTGATTTTTGAGTTTTACTCCCAACTCATCAAATACTGACGCTTTAGGATGGCGGCCAGCCCGTCCTACAATCCCAATGCATCAGTTATTGATGAGCTGGGAATGAGACTCAAAAATCAACTTTTTCTTACAAACAGGACTTTTAAGTATCAGAAGTGACTTTTGTCAAAAAATGTACTTAAGTATCCGAACTACAAGTAAAAATAAATTATATACATATTTAAATGTACTTATACACTGTACACTATATTGATTACCCCCCTGACAGATTGTTACATCCAATATTCAGCACCTTTCTGATTATCAGAAATAAGTATTTTTTGATCTGATGAACAATAAAATAAATTAATTTAAAAGTGTGCATGAAGTAACTAGTAACAAAAGTTAGCAAATAAATGTAGTGGGGTAAAAAACAGTATAATATTTGCCTCCAAACTGTAGTAGTAGAGTGGAAAGTACAAGGAAAGTACAAGCACTTCAAGTACTTTAGTAAATGTACTTGAGAAGAAGGAAATGTTTTAAAGGAGCCGTGGCTGTCATAAATGTAGCGACAGAGGACTGTATAATGTGATGTTGCCTGACACCTGACCTTTAAAGACATCCATCCTGGAAGGAGCCTCTCTCCTCATCCTACGAGTCATTCCTCAAAGCTCACTTCTGTTTGGAAACCTCCTCGGCTTTCACTCTGACATTTCACATCTCAATCTTTAATGTTTGTGCTATCCTCACAGACTTTCTGTACATCAGATGACTCGCAGTGAACTTTGTATGAATATGTAACTGAACTCCGTATTTCTGTCTTCTTCTAAGAACCTCTAATGGGTTAATGTAGCTGCAAAAGCAGACGTCTGTTAAGTTTTTTTGGGGCACGTCTGTGCCAGCTCATACTTTGATGAATGAGATCAGACTGTTGCGAGCCATCCCCAACATCAAGAGACACAAAATGTGTTTTGATGGGTGGGAACCCAACAGCGCTGCTGCATATGCATGTGCGCAATCCTATATGCAACCTTCATGACCTCATATTTCCTGTGGCGTGATGCTGATGCACCGTTTTGCACGTCTGAAAGGCGGCTTGTGCATCATTCATAAGTCATTAAAACCATATGAACATTTTATATCTGAGGCCTGTTGGTGCATTATAGGATAACTCTATGAGTGGCTCACAAAGGAGTCGCATTTGCTGACCCATGACTTATCTGTGTTCATCACTTAACACAGGCTCTGTAAATGAGGAGGGTCATTTTTCTGCTTTAGATGTCACTTTAATCTACTTTACCTCTGTGCCCTGATAATGCCTCATTCATCATAATATCCACAAAGAGGGAGAGAGAGAGAGAGAGAGAGAGAGAAATCCTTCTTTTAACTAAAGCAGTGCGGCAAAGCTCAGTGTTGCCCTGGAAAGATTAAGGATGAATGGCTCGGCACAAAAAGGCCATCAGATTATGGGAGCCGGGGCTGTGGAGGGCTGTCACATCACAGTCGATGACAGTGGGAAGTTTTCATAACAGGGACTAATGAGGCACTTGGTATAGTTAGGGACTTTATTTTTACTGTAAGCTCTACTGTACTCAGATGTCCACTGAACTGAGTTTTGTGCAGTTTTTTTTCCAATTTGAATCGGCTGGAGCACTTTTGCTAAGAGCCAGGGCAGGATCGGGACATTGAGTGAATTATACACATTATTCAGCATATTTAACTGCCTAAATTCACGTCAGCACATTCCCAAAGCTGGCTGTGATCCGAAGCAATAAAACATCAGCTGGATCTGGATGCTGCAAATGTTTGGCTGCCCCGTAGTGTAGCACAGAACAGCCTACCCAGTCCTGTCCTGCACTTCTTCATTGGTTTTGCCCCATTAGTTGAAAATACTTGGTCATCGTTATATTTTCTTGTAGGCAGGGACATTTTCATGCATGTCCGCTCAGGATCCATCTTGAATACGTGTCCCATCCTATTACAGCCGTGTGGTATATTTGCCCTGTTGCTATAACAAACACACCTCTGCCTAATCACTCAGGTCTACATACTTGTTAAATATCAACAAATGAGGCATTGTCTCTTAACCTGATGAATACAGGAAACTTCACCCACTATCAACCCACAGCGCTCATCACATCTAACAACACTACTGCCGGCTTCTTCGACGATGCCTTCAGACGTGTGACATGTGGGTCATCGTGTCAGGAGCCTCTCCGAATCGCCCTCCAAAGCTCCTCCCGTCAGTGGGGACCAGAGAGGATCATCTCCTTTTTTGGACTGGAGGCTGAGCACAGTTAAGTATGGAGGGTTTTTTTATCTGCAATTTCCAGAGCCTTAGGGAGGAGGACTGACAGTATCTGAATGAAGACTGTCAGACATTTGACCATTTACATATCAAGTGAGAAGTTTTTGCTTAATGCCCTGTTTTCTTTTCATGTATATAATTACTATATGGGTTTTGAAAGGGGTAAGTTGTAATGACACCCACAGAGAATTATTACCTGACTCTGAAGTCCTTCTTTAGCTCTACGGAGCTTTTCAGCCACTGTCAGGTCATCGTTTTTGTTTTCTGGCTTGCAACTTTCCTCTTTTGGTTCACTCTCCTAGCATACATTGCAGTGACAGCACAGCAGATGGCTGTTTTCAGCTAAATGCTCTAAAATCCCACTGTACACTACTGCTCTGCACCAAATGGAGGACAGACAAAGTTAATATAGTTCCCTCAAGAGATGATGGAGACCAACAATAGAATGAAATCCATGGATCCTAGCTGATGTTTCCTAATTGTTTTGGTGATCCACTGACTTATTATCAATCACCATTATGTACCAAATGTCTAGAAAATTAAATACATTCCCATTAGCCCCCGGTTGTACTATTCACACTGGGGCCATTTTCCTCTGATGTCACACTCAGATGAAATGTCATACTGCTGTGTCCCAGGTTGCAAGTCGCATAAACGCAGAGAATCTGACAAACTGTATTTCCCTGCTTCCTGATTGATTTGCAACCATAGAGACAATGGGTAGTGAAAATTCAGAGGGAAATCGAGCCTCATTTCAAGATAAAACAACATATTTGATAACCCATTAGCTAATGCTAAATGACAGTTAATGTTAGTATTCAACCACTTCATAGCTAACATGACTGTTTGATATTTGTCACACGATAATATAGGAAAGACATAAATTAATTCTTAAATACCACCGCACATCTTGGATACATTTATTCAAGCCTGGAAGTGAAGCAACTGGATGCAACTAAACCGTAATGTTAGCTAGGAAGCGGTTGAATGCTAACGTCAGCTAATGGGTTATCACATATATTGCTTTACCTTGAAATACGGCCCGATATCCCTCCAGATTTTCACAATCCCCTGTCTTTTTATTTGGTAATCAATCAAGAAGTGGATGGTCTAAAATCTGACCGAACACTACTGCTCTGTGCCAAATGGAGGACAGGCAAAGTCAATATAGAAAGTCAAGAGATGGTGGAGACCAAAAACTGAGAGAAAAGAGAGTGAATATTAGACTTACATAGGTGGATGTGTAAATAGCATGCTGTTTGCTAACACATTTGCCAGTGTTTCATTTATGTACGGACCGAATCACCATGACGTTGCCGTAAAAAAAAAAAAAAAAAAAAGTCACTAACGTAACTAACTCTACCCAACAGCAACATCTTGGACTAACTGCTAGTTTTGGGTAAACTCAAGCTTTTATTTTCTTTAGTCTGTTGCCCATCAGTTAAATTAGGTCTCCAAACCAAAGTGTTTTTTATTAATGAGACATGACAGCATTTCAACATGCATTTTACATGAAAGACATGACATAACACAGGAAAATGTATGTATGTAAGCTAGTGCACGCTGCAGGGGGTTTCTAACCTGAAGTTAGTGAACAAACTTCGTGATTGGTTCTCTAACGGATGTTTAAAACACTTAAGTTACATGAGAAACATGTAGTTGGTCTTTTTAAGGCAACTGGTTTGCATGGTTTTAACAAGTAGGTCTGATGCTGTTCAAATAAATACAACTTAGAAATTATAGCTGCAGGAAATGTCACATTTTCAGCCCAACTTACATAACAATTGCAAAAATATAATTACTGACTCACATTTCACATCAAACTTTTACCTTAAACTGCCACATTATGACTAAATGTGAACTATTACCTTATTGTGCTCTCACACACATCATTCAGACCCTTCAACTCCAAGCAGAGCTGCACTACAGTCCGAGCTTCCATCTCCTGTTTTGAATTCAAACATCTTAGTCAAGAAGACCCGGAAAGGAAGTAAAAACATAAAAGCAAAGAGCAAAAACGGGAGGGAGAGAGAGATGATGATGATACATGATGATTAGCTGGGTATGACTGGGTTAGGTCACATGGGCCATGTTAAAGCAGGACTGAATAATTCAAAGCAACACAAAACAACGTCTGAACAGAACAGGCTTTTTCTTAGTGCTCTACACGCTCCCACGCCAGCTCCACAACCGCACTGCCCGGAATAAAACAGAAGCAAGTCAAGTGGACATTTTAGGGTTAGAGCCCAGCTGTACAAGCTGAAGATTCACTCTGCTTGACATTTTTCATGCTCTTCTATGTTTTAATGGGGAATTTGTGAAGAAACGACCACTAAAGTACCATTTATTGTTTTAAACCTTGTCCTAATGTATACAAATATTTAGCAGAATGAACATTTTCCTTTTTTTGACATTTTGGCCTCTCAGTCATGATCACCAGTTTGTTTGTGTTTTGTTAGTACTGTCAATTCTAATTAAAACAAGGCCTAAAGAGATGATCAATCTTCTTTTTCATTGCCTGTCTCTTCTTAGAGCATGTTGTCAGCACAATAAAAGAGCCATGAATTATTAAAAAGACTAAATGAATGGATTGTGAGCGGGACAGTGTGCTGTATTCACAGATGGATGGTTCGTGGTAGATGCCCAGCTTGCCCTCTGCGCTCCCTGTCTTGCCTGAAGCAACCGCTCTGTGTTTCCTTCTGATTTCAGATGTTATTACTCTTAGATGCTCGGCCCAACCGCCCCTCCATCTCTCTGTTCTCGCTCTGTTACTCTGACTCTCCACGTAACAGTATATCACAGCTGAAACAGATAGATGAGAGAGCCAATGGGAATAAGGTTGACATAATTAATTCATTGGCGGCATATTTTCTAGGGGGCTGTGTAACAGCAGCTAATGAAATGCATGGCTTTTGAATGAAATGTCATTGAATCAAAATGGTTTTATGTATGTTTTCAGACACAACAAGACTATCTTTTTGAAGGTCTTGGGATCCAGCAAATAAAATTGTGTCACCTTCACAAATAAAGTCACTAAAGAAACTTAAATTTGATACAAAAATGACTAAAGACTTTATCCTCACTCCAACAAATAAAGGGTACAGACATAAAGGTCGAATAAACATCTGATTTGTGCTTTGAAAATCAAATTTCACATGAAATTTTGGACATTTTATCTTTGATGTTTTACTTGCAGTACTTTATACCTACGAGGTGGCTTTTTGATGGTGCAATCAGATTGAAAGAGGGCTGCATTCATCATCTGCCTGGTGCATTTTCTTGTTTTATCACTGCATGAGAAAATAATTCAAGCTGTAGACTAGCGGGTGAGACAGATTAAGGACAAGGCCAGATCACAAATCTGATTGCAATCAGGCAGGATAAAATGTTAGCAGTTAACTTTTTGTGCACGCCGCAGATGCGTCTATACATCTTGTCATAGAATATGTACCATACTGACATTCGTACAAAACGTGCCATTTCACGTTCACATTACATGTTTATCACCTCACATTCATATTGGGAGGTGGAGGGGGGCGGTGGTAGAGTTACAGATGAAAAAGCCGTGTTCGTGGTGACAAAAAAACAATTACTTTTGACGGGAGGTCGGGCCGTCTCCGGCTGTGTTTGTGACGACAAAACAGGTATTTTAAGCTAAACCATGATGTTTTCCTAACCCTAAGCAGAGTGTCAGAGTAAAATAGAAACGTAAAGTTGCAACATAAAGAAACATGAAGTTTGAATTTGTCTGTGGTTTTGCAGAAACAGACTTTGCCAACATTTATTCTGGCTGATGGGTTGACCCGCCTTGGTTTTCCCTGGGATACATGCAAATCAGGGTCAGTAGCGTGGTAGTAATGCACCTAAAGCGGCTGTTACATGCCAAAAACACCAGAAAAGAATAAGTTCTGTGCTTAGCAATTTTGTTCAGCTGTTTAGCTACCCTTGGCCAACAACTTCCCATAAAACATGAATAAATTATATTTCTGAGCTACGAGCAAGACAAAAATGTTATCATTCAGTGTCTGAACTGATCAGGGATCAACGATCTCTCCTTGCTCCAGGGATGTACAGTAGACGTGTACTCAAGGTGTTTTCTGTAATCTCTGGCATCAGAGCTAGGTGTGGTTACAGGTTCAGGACTTTACCTGCGGTCAACAGCCAGAAACGAACTTGAAACAAACACATGGTTTGACAGATGTACTGTAGCTACATTTGTTGAACATGCCCTTGAGAATTAAGTTGACTTTCTTGTTTAATAGACTAATATATTTACAGTGCCGTGTGCCAGCACTCACAGCCTCTGGACTAAAATCAAAGCGTCAGTGACAGTGACTTCAAAGTTCCCCCCACCCCCTGCAGAAGCCTGTTCTCAGCATCAGCCTTGAAATACCTGTCATGCTGTCACACAGTGGCAAACAAGGCAGCTATTGTGTCCAGGTGCTCCTTTGTTTGCTTGACCTAGCTGGGTTACTTGGCATGACGAAAGACCACAGCACAAAAAGAGGGGAGGGGGCGGGAAGGGTACTGAAAAAGTGGCCTTGGCAAATTCCTCACCACCTCAGGCGTGACTCTTCCCCATTGACTTCGCTGGGAAATCAGCGTCCCTGGATTATGATGACTGACATGTTAAAATGTGTTCTGAACATTGTACACTGCCCTCACGTTGTTAAACAGTACAGTAACTGCTCTGCTGATTTTACATTCACTCTACAGTGTTTGTGCTACATTTCAGTATCAGCTTTCTCACAAAGTACAACTGTTATCCTGCTTATGGTGACATTTAGATGTCACACTGTTACTGCCGTCCTGTATCCTCTACTATTTCATCCAGCTAAACACACACAAAGCTTGTTGCAAACGTCCCTGCAGTCTTAACAGGGGAACCAGTGGAATCTGGACGGGATCCAAAGCACACACAGAATAACGGTCACTATATTTTCTACATAGTGTGTTGCTTATGGTCATTTCCTGTGGCCGGACCAGGAGCCCTTATATCAGAACTTTCAAGGTAATCTTTGCTTGAAACGCCTCATATCAGCATGACTCTAGTTGTTTTCTCAAGCTGTGGGATAAAACATTTGGTTGTTCGCTATAAAAACATATAGACTTCTTTTATTTTTCTATAGAATTGAAGTAGACTGATTGGCTGGAAGGACAGCATCACAAATTAAAAGATGTATCCCGAGTTATGAGGCTTCCTAAACTGGCATGATTTCCGCCAGGGCACAAAGTTTGCCCGAGTCGGTATTAAACTCTAGTGGAGAGGAAGCATATGGGCTCTTCTGTCGGAGTGCAGGTGGTTCCTCTCTCAGTAACTCAAGCAGAATGGACTCGCTCCATCAAACAGCTAACAAAGAGCTTTGTTCCGCAGCAATAGAAACTGATATAGTACAGCAACATCTGTACTGTGCGCTATAAAAGCCACAAGTTTTATGATTCGTCTAGTGTGCTCCATGTCGGAGGAGTTGATCGCAATCTGAGTGACACTGATGTGATTGTGCTTGGTGACTGTGCATAAAATCCATTTTAGAAGTTATAGTATATATATAGAGTAAACTCTGAGAGAGATTGTACAGAAAAATGGGGAATCGTCACTATGGGACTTGCTGAATGTAAAAAAAAATTGGATTTAATCTGGCTTGGATGCGTTCATGCACTTTTTTGCAGACAATCTTGAAATGAAACTCATCTCTTACAGTATATTAGATTTGTTGATAAAATGTGAGTGCACAGTGTGTATACTCACACACTGGGCCCCACACAAGCCAACACTTACATGCAAAAAGACACAAATACACAATTTACATCCTGTTAAGTCAGCGGCCAACTTTTCAAACACAGCTAAGCAAACAAGCAAACACCTTAATATAAATGTATAGTTATACATCGTTAGAAAGCTTGGATTCTCGTGATTCTATCCATGCAAACCATTTCAAGATAGGACCACATCAGCTGTTGATTGGCAGCTCATTTGAACAGATATGAGCTTCTATGCCTGACCTAAAACAGCCAATGAGTGATCGTGTAGACAGATGACCCACTCTCTCCTCTTTCTCCTCTCTCCTGAGCCACTTACATGCCAGCCTCTCGACGATTGATGTATCATGTAGCCAATGAGATTTCAAATCCACTACTAGTTTGTTACAGTTTTTAAAGCCATAAACTTGGAAATTATGCACGTTTATGTAGTTTTATGCGTTTTGCTCTTTGAGTAGGCTGCTTTTACACCTAATCACTTCTGTTTTTGACTTTTATATGCACAAAGTTAGTGTAAATAAAGCAATAAAGAGCTATAGTAAGTTGTTGCACTTGTTACTCTCAGGCAGGGGTATTTTAAGTATTTTTTGCCAGATGCCTGGATATTTCCTCAGAAAAACAAGTATGAAGTGTCCATTTTCAGTAATATTATTTTTAAATTCTAACGTGGACCATGTAAGACTATGTGATGTGGGACCCTCGTGTTTTCCAGCTAATAGGGGCAATAACAGGTCATCTGCAGGCTTATTTTTGCATTAAAAACTGTAGGCAAGAAAAATAAATAAATAATTCTGTGTGTTCAAACTGTTACAATTTGTAGGTGTGGTTGGACCCAGAAGTGGACAACAAGGCAGGGAGTAGTGTAGCAAGGACATTTATTAACGCTTCACAGGGAGTAGTGACAGGCTCTGACTGGAGAATCCACCGGAGAGGAGGAGGAGGAGGAGGAGGAGGTAGATGACGGAGCTGCTGGTAGATGAAACAAGGTGGATCACTGAAGGCAAAATAACTGAAACTAAGTTAAATCTCTTAGTAAAATCCACAGAGAAAAACACAAGAAAACTCTCAAAGAGATTAGCACCAGCAGGGGCCATGTACCACGTAGTACTGACAAAATCATCTGGCAGCAGGTAGAGTGGAGACCAGGGCTTATCAGCGGGTGCTGATTGATTGATTGATTGATTGATTGATTGATTGATTGATTGATTGATTGATTGATTGATTGATTGATTGATCTGCTGCAGGTGTGTGTGTGTCAATGGCTCCGGTGAGGGGAAACCCCTCGCGCAGCCTCTCAGTGCACCTCTGAAAACACAACGAGCACAGAAAACAGAAACACCACAGAACAAATCCACAACAGAAAAATGGCTGACTGTGCCACAAACTCCTATAGATTAATGCCAGGAGCTTCTGACAGTTTGGGTAAGAAATTCAGCTCATAACCTCTCAAAAGAGCCCATGGCTATACTCCAAATGGTTCAACAACAGCTTCGAATTCACTTTGGGCTCGACTGAGATAGGCGGTTTCGGATAATTTTACATACATTTCCAGGAATAAGAACCGGTTTAATATCCAACAGAAAGACTGAAAATAAACAGTCAAGCAGCTACACCAACAGAATTTCACATACGGTAGTAAATAATTGATAAGACGGAAGGCATAAACAGGCGGATGAACAAATCCATCAACAGACGGACAGGAGCCTGACTCCCCTCGCAGGCAGCTGACCTGCCCCGCAGCAGCCTGTGGTTCTCCAGCCATCCTCAGTCTGCAGATCAGCACAGAGCCAGGCTTTGTGCCTGTACCCAGCGCTGATTAGAGGAGGTTTGATTCCACATGAAAAAATAGCCGCTGTCATGGGTTCACTGTCTGGGGCACTGTGTTTGTTGTTGTTGTTGATGATGATGATGATGATGATGATTATGAAGGTATGTACTGTCGTCTCAAAATACAGGAAGTGATTTGATCCAAGTCACAACAAAATGCTCAGACAATTTCAGACATCAGTGTCATTTTGGTGTGATCAAAAACATCAAACAGTGCAACATTGTGCCATACAGAAGGGGGTTAGCTAAAACACACAATTGGTGGTGTATAGGCACACCACTATAATATAATACAGACAAGTGCAAGAGACTTGTGGGTAAATGTGTGAAGAATGAAGGTTTGTTTTGAGACTGTGTTAGAGAGGCAGTGATATAACTGTTGTTATTTTGAGGCCAGTTTGTTGGATCTTTGACATAATTAGTGAACGTGGTGAGTGATTACAGATATAATATGTATAATTTCTGCACTTAAATGTCTAAAAACGAGACCACTGTCGTGTATTTTGTTGAGTTGTGTACTTACGTTATCCTAAACCTTTTCAAAAAATGTTAAATCAAACAGAAATCCATATGTTTACTCAAGGTAACATTTCATTTACTCACCTGTTGCTATACCTTCTGGGAGCGAAGGAAGCAGAAGTCCAGCTTTAAATGTTGAAAACATATTTTCTATTTACAGTATGGTCTTAAACTTAGCCTCCTGTGTACATATAATTTTTGTTCATGTATCTAGGAAGACTCAATGTTCTCATATAAGCCATCCACAATAATAAAACTTTGCCTCTCGTGCTTTCCTCTTGTTGAATGAAGCCTTGGCAGACATCCAGGAGATGTAGGGGAGACTGAGCGTATTGTACCCCTGAGGGAGCGGCAGTGGGCTGGTAGGGCGAGGGCCTCGGGACCCGGGAGTGCCGGGTTGTTACTATGCTCCAGTTATGTGTGTCAAGGCTGTATAAGGTTTCACATGGTGAGGCAGGGAACTAGCCTGGGAGAACATTCAAGCGCAGGGAAGTGAGTGAGCAGTCAGGAAGTGAACAATAATTCAAAACAGAGCTCCAACAAAAGAGGGCCTTCAAATGTGTTGACTTTAAAGCATATCATTTATCCATGCATTCAGGGGATCCCTGTGGAAAATATATAGGCGCTTTAAAAAAAATAATAAAAAGGTCATGTGTGAGGTTTGAGATGGAAACAGTTGAACATATTTTAGGGGGGGAAATATGACCGTTTGGAATATGCCGAACATATAAGCCATGCAGCTGAGAAGTGGATTATGCTGTAGGAGTGACCGGAGAAATTGCGACAGACATTTTAATACTTTGTGCCACTGCTGGAATCCATGACTGACATGAATACAACCTGACCACAGCTGCCGTGTACCATCAGGAACAAAACTACAAATTGTTAAGGTTTAATGATAAGCTGCAATCCAAAGTCCAAAAATCCAAAAAGCAAGCAACAAGAGGCAGGCAAAAGTCCAAGAAAAAACTGAAGAGAAATTCAAAACTGAGGAAAAACCAGAAGCCAGGCAGAACAAAGCGGGAACACAGAGGACACAAGGAGAATGGGGAACAGGCACAGGAACACAGGAGGAGCAGGAGACAGATGAACTGGGGGAAACACAGGCTTACTGTAAAGGTCATATTAAGATAGTTACTATGATAGTTCATAGTAAGATAGTTCATAGTTCATTCCCAAGTCATCAAATACTGACGCTTTGTGATGGCGACAAACCCAACCTACAGTCCCAAAGCGTCACTATTTTGACTCAAAAATGAACTTACTGTATCTTACAAATAGGACCTTTGAATGCACAGGAATGATTAACAAATGAAACACAGATTTACACAGAAAAATAGGTGGGGAAAAAGACAAAGACAGGAAGTGGTGTCCCAACAAGACACATGAGGATATAACTAAAAAATAAAACAGGAAGTAACTCCAAAGATTGCATGGTTAGAGTACCACTTTTTGGCTGATTACCAGTCAAAGGCTGTGTTCTGATAAAAAATTGGAATTGAGGTCAACACACTGTTATGTCACCCACTGGTTTGTGGGAACTGTTTTGAAGCCACAAGTTTGGCAGTATGGTTGTTGCCATCTTGTGTTTTTGGAGCCCGATGTGCTTGGTTGAGAGGGAGGAGCTGGGAGGGATACACATTGCTACGCTTCTATCCTGACTGCGTCTGATTGAGAACATGCCATGGTAGTGACGTGTCAATCACAAGGTATGGCAGCAATGGTCTAAAGCATACTCTTCTTTATCATCTGTTTTACTCTAAATGGGACTGTAATGTACAAACGAACACCATGCTATATTGAAAAAGACTTGAAACTAAAGATCGAGACCATTAACTCATTAGAAAACTGTTTACTGAGGGAATAAATCGAGGGAGAAGTGGGGTTATTTTCTCATAAGCTTACATACAATCAGACTTCTATTTGAAACCAGTGGAGCTACCCCCTGTCTATGGGTTCGGTTATCTAAATCCAGTGGTATCTTTTCTTACGAATCATTGCCTCCAACATGATTGCAAACAACATCCCTCTCATTCTCATGTCGATGTGTGGAAAACTTGTAAGTATGGCAACAGTCCCTGCTGCTGCATTGTTACATTTTAATGTATCTCAACCGAGCAGCCGATATTAACGGTGGACCCTAATATTTCATTAGAAGAGTGTGTGTTAAAAAGAGTTTTGTTTAAAAGTTTAAGAGAGGGTGTAGAACTGTAATCTTCTGTCTACTGGCGTAGTTTTACAACACCACTAAGATACTGCAAAGCCATTAATGCCCACTCTGACACAGCTGCTTGTGAATATTTTATGTTTTGCTATTTTCAAAAGCGTTAAAGTTTACTAGGCTCTGTTATGGATTCAAACCAGAGCCATGCACATACAACACATGCACAGTAACCGCACACACACACACCCACACACACAACCTTCTCCTTACGCTTCTTGTGTAACTCTGGAAACAAAGTGATCCAACCGAGTGAGCAGTCAGCAAAGCGTGAGCAGCTCTGTGGAGTGGGAGAAGTCAGTTGTTCTCTGTGCTGAGCGGGATCGTCTGCTCTGTCACTGTGCTGTGCTGCGTTAACTGTCCTCAGCAGGAAGCTGCCTCGCTCGGAGGCAGAGAGAGACTCTCTGCTGTGGGCCTCAAAGCTGCAGGTCTTCATCAGCTTTTCAGTGTTATCCAATGTGGCATCACCGCTGCACTGACGCAGGCATGTACAGCTTGTGCCTGTATATTCATATAAAAGAAAAGGATGGTGTGTATTTTTTCATGTATGCAGGGAGAAAATAAGATCAGATACATTTATTGAACCCCGGCGGGAATTTTTGGCTGTTATGGCTTCGGTTGTGGATTGTGTGTGTGTTGTTTGGGTCAGGATTCATTACGATGACAAAGTGAGAGACTCCATTATCACTGTTAAACAAGTTGTCATATCTGGGAAGAAAAGCAATCTCATTACCAGTTTCTGGAAGAAATATGTGTAGACTGGAGCCAGCTCCAGTGGTACACTCACCCAGGATAAGACATTTTAGTTTTAAAAGGAAAATCAGAACCTTGATAGTAGCAGTCTTTGTGTTTCAATACACTATAAAGGTTGTAACTGAAAATTTTTCACACCTTTTGTTCAGCTATCTCTTTTTCAGACAGTGATTTCTGCTTTCCACAAAATTAGTTTTAGCTTCAGGTGAAGGGGCGCACACTGAATGTATTCATATTCATAGTGTGGGCATTCTTGGGGCAAGAGTGAAGAAGTTATGTGAGTTATGTAATTCCAGCACAACATCAATTGTAGCTGTCATTGGAAACTCTACAGGCATCTTTTAGAGAAGAATAGATATCTTATCATCTCCTCCTCTGTGGTTTTCTCCCTCTGTTGTGATTTCATCAGTGCAAAAATAATGAGGCCAGCAAAAGCCTCTGCTCTTTGACCCAGAGGGAAGATTTTTACGCTGTTAGAGTAATTTTGTCGCTGTGCCGAAAATATTTTGACACGACCTCAGGTCATGCATGTGTCGTCCTTTATCTTGGGAACTAAAAGAAAGTGCTTTCTCTTTTAATATTGCAGGGCGCATAGCTGGGATATCATTTATATCTCACAACTATTGTACAGAGTAAGCAGGATATGCAGCTGGTATCATTGTGTAGATTGTGATGTGATGATACATGATGAAAACTTTGTACCTGCATGTGTTTCCATGCTGATGCATAAATCTGTACATGAATGAGGAAGTTTAATTTTGTTTAAAGTTACACCTTTCAACAAATATATGTGTAATAGTGTTGATTTGCAGCGGATTGAGACGTCTACCTCGCAGCCTTGCAAAAATGTGTCTTCAACTTTGGGGACACACAATGCCTTCCACACAGTCAGGGTATTGAGGTGCAGGTACAGGTCCCCCAGAAAAGTCCTATAGCCATCCTCTTAACTTATTTTCCTTTCAAACATGGACAAACCTAGCACATAGCACATATAAGTATGACAGGAAACAGGAAAGTTGACCGAGGTTCATCCGGGTATCAAGCTTGCTCAACTGTCATTGGAGCAGAGAGGAAAAATGGGCTGGACTTAGGAAGGGTCAGTTACTGAACAACTGTGCCCCAAAACTCTCCAGCACCACCTGAGTGTTAACACTTGTTGGATTTAGTGAATAATAGTTACCCATAGCATGACGGTGCATTCGCCTCCAGACAAAACAGCAATCCCGCTGATGCCTTTGCACCCTGTCCCGCACCCGCAGCTTACACGTATCGATCTCCATAAACATGCCCATAAAATACCTTTAACACCTCTTGGCCCAAAGGCTTACATAGTGCCACTGGGGCCAGGAGTGAAGATTATGTGGTTTATCTAATAACCTCTTGGCAGCATCCTTCTCATCTCTCTCTCTGTCTCTCTTTCTCTCTCTCTGTCTCGCTCTCGATGAGTGGTCAGTAGCACACAGTGTCTCTCCTCTGATTTACTGTTTCTCCCTGATTTAGCCCCATCCTCCACCATCAGTATTAAAGTAGCTGCTCAACATATGGGCGAATAAAGGCTCTTCGTCGCCATTACTGATATTAATCCCTCTGACACACACACACGCACACAGGACAAACACCGACACACAATCTCAGGCGCACTCCACCCCTGAGGGAACAAGGTAGGGTGGAGGCAGCGAAAGACAAACAGAAATGTAATGGCTGTGTGGGGAAGGCTGAGCACTATGTCTTTCCATCATGGTGGCACTACTGGGGAAAAAAACAAGCTAACACTAACCAAAAAGGCTTCACACCCACATGTGAGCGGACAGGTTTACAAGTAAACAGAATGTGTTCTGTTCACTCTGTTATTCATTAAACAGAAATCTTTCATAAACACTGTATATGTGCAGGTATATGTGTAGGGGAGATGACTGGAGAGCGTGTTTGCAATTGATGTTCATCTGTGGAAAACCCTTGAGGAGCGGAGTAAATGAGATCCCTGAGGACCGAGTTTACTGTGAGATATGGTCAACTTTGTGGATGTGCTCTGTGCACGGCAATTCCTCTGTGACATGGAAACAGCTTTAATTCAAGGGGTCACACAGTGTATTATATATATGGTCAGGTGAAATATGAGTGAATGCTGGGCCCTCTACTTTTCACAGACACCAGTGCACTGTCTTCATTGGAGATTTATGCGTCACGTCTGTGGTGCGCCGCACAAATTTGTGTATAGAGATGAGTTTTAGTTGAATCCAGTAACTGACGGGTGACTGGGGATGGAGGGATGCCATCAAATTACCAAAATGCATCCCCCTTGTTAACCTGCCATCAGTCACAAAGAGAGTGCAGAGACAGACGGGTTGTTTAGATGAATATACTAGTCTGGTCTGCCTGACTCATTGACTCTTTATCTGAATGAGGTTTGTGTGAGTTTGAATATATAGCCCTGACCATGGCTCTGAAGCCAAAAGACCCAAAACAGTCAGTTTGCTAGTCGCTTGTGAATAAAACAATAATACACGCCTTAAGCCTCATTAACGATAGGGTGCTCAATGCTTTTGACAAGTGTTTCTACAGTGGAACCCAATCATGGCTGTTAAGTCAGTGCAGGAATGAGGTACTGCAGAGAGTCAAACCTTGTGATTACTTGAAGATTAAAGTGCTGCCACCTGCTGCCACACACAGCACAATGTGAGAGAGTAATCATATGCTAATATGTCTATGAAATCAACTCTGGCTGAAGAACTCTCCAATCCAACAGCTATTATGTTGCCTTATTTTCAAGACAAGTTATCCCAAACCCCAACAGCAGTCTCTCAAGTGGAAATCCATTAGTGGATCTGTCTGGTACAATGCAGCTTGACAGACTGGTGAGAGAGGAGCACATTCTCCTCTTTGTCCTCAGCCTTTTGATGCGATTACAATGTGAACCAGTCAGGGGAGGATCACTGCATATATTTACCATAGAAGTTGTTTAATAAGATTAGCTTTATTGTATCCTATTGGTCTCAGATGTAAAGCTTTACTGGCTCATTCTTTGTACAATCTCATTATCCACTGATGCAATCTTAACAAGCCAAAGCCCTTCAAATCAAAGGAGTGAACCTTATGGCAAGAGAGCATGAGAAAGGTTTTACCAACACACTTTTTCTCTTTTAAATATTCAAATGAGGTCTCGGAGCACGCAAAAACAGATGACCTACACAATGAGGTGCTGTCCCTCCGTAGAGAATTCCTTCACATAACAGAGGACGACAGTTTCAAACAGCTTCCACAGAGCTTTTCTATAATAATGTTAATATCTAATAACAGCTGCTCGAGAGATTTAATTCATTGCACTTCACTGACATTAGCTCTGTATAATTTCTTAGTTTAATCTATGGTATTAATTTGCAGCATTTAAAGTCCAGTGTGTAGGATTTAAGGGGCAGAAATAATAGGAGTAGAATATAATATTCATAATTGTGTTTGTATTATTGTATAATCAGCTAAAACGAAGAATTGTTGTGTTTTCGTGACCTTAGAATAAGCTCTTTGTACCCACAGAGGAAGTGGGTCCTCTTCAATGGAGTAAGCCATGTTTCTACAGTAGCCCAGAAAGGACAAACTGTTACACACTAGACCTTTAACAAGTCTACAGCCATGCTAGCAGCTCTCTGAGGCTATACTTTGTGTTTAAACTGATTGAGAAATGTTAGCATGCTGGCGCTGAGACTGCACATGACCACACTGCCGTTAGCATTTAGCTTAAAGCACAGCTTGTGTCTAATGGTGTGTTTCATTTACGGAAGTCTGAGCTGGGAATGACATCACACCCAAGTTGACCGCATTCCAGTGCAAGAAGTCAGAACCCGTTCTAGTCAGTTTAGCAATTGTTAGCCACCGTTAGGGTGCGTTCCAGTCACACTGGAAGTTGGAAGCTGGAGCTGGGAATGACTTCAAACCCGAGTTGACAGCATTCCAGTAAAAGTTGAAAAACTAGTTCCAGTAGTCAGGTTAGCCATTGTTAGCTATTGTTAGCAATACCAGTTAATAACAATGCATTATTTGGTATTTAGCACATGCAAACATAGTAACATCTCCACAGATAAAGGTTGGACAGTACTGTGTGTAAGACTGATCTAATGAGATACAAGTAAGATAGAAGTGCTCATTTTTACAGCTTTCACAGCTGTTGATGTGCAGAGCAGCCATCTTGGATGGCCTGGGCTGGAGAGGTGCGTCCAAGTTACCAAGTCCAATATCCCACTTCAGAGGGGCGTTGCAGATGAAACTGCTGTCTTGGAACTCAGAAATCTATGTGCAGGGCAGATAAGTTAAGACAACTTATGATTTGAACTTCTAAATAGACATTGAAGATGTTAAAAGCATGAGAAATTGGCTGTTGATGAGAACGCTGGCTCCTCATATTGAGTGGAAAACCACTGGATTATGATAAAAGGAATACATCATAAAATATACATATACATAGATGTTTAAACTGAATAAAAACATCTTCCTGAATTATTAGAAATAAACAAATCATTTATTTTGATGATGTTACTAAGCAAGACATCATTTTGATGGAGTCTGGATCAGTTATAACACAGCGTTATAATTTCCCCCAACCATACCACCCATAACACAAACTGCCCTGCTGGCTAGAAACAAGGATTTCTGATTTGGACCTCAGTTCTCAGTAGCCTACATAGTGCTGCATTGCTTTGTCCTGTTAACTGTTAAATTCAGGATGTATTTTTAAGATGTCTGCCGTGAGATTATAAGCACATCAAACTGCATGGCTTTCTCATTATTAAAAGAAGAGAGTCTTGAAATACAGCTTTAATATATGAGATACTTTCCACTGAGCAGAAAGGCTCGGAGCAAAGTGGATCAGAGATCAGAGTGATTAATCTCTTCATACACTGAAAAACCCCCACTGAACTTCTTATATGCACAAACTTTCTTCATCAGTGTGACTTTAGCTATCCCTCCAACTCCTACTGTACATAAAGCCTGAGAAGGTTACTGGTAAGGAAGAGCAGCTTTTAAATTTTAAATTTGACTGCAACATGGAAGCACCGCGGCTTTCAGACTTGATTTTCAAACATGTGAGCAGTCAGACTGACTGCGCAGCTCAGGAGCAGGACGGTGACGACTCTGTCATACCATTAAAAAGATCAGCTTTTCACATATCCATTCATCTCTCTATTTTACTGTGTCTCTGGGCAGGTAAAAAATAATCCTCATATCCAGCCTATTAGTCACAGAGGATTAGACCCCTGGCAGAGACGAGCCGAGATGGGAGGTGAGCAGGGAAAGAGAGACAGATTAAATGCCTATGGTATTATGAGGTGGTGTTCACGGACCCTCAGGAAAAGTGTCATCCATGAAACTACTGTGTACAGATATAATTTGATGGGAATATTTCCAACATGAAGTTTGAAGTGCTTCATATGCAATGTGTGAACATGGCCTTGATTACACTTCAGGAGTGTGTGTCTGTGTGTAAACAAATCCATCCCAGTCGTGTGGAGGCTCCCCGATGAATCGCGAAACCCGGGCCAACTTTATTATCAGCGTGGATAGAGATACCTCCAACCTCCAACCCCTTGAGAAGCTCATTTGAAAGTCAAGACTCATTTATCAGCTTTTGATCTAATTAAACAACCTGGGGCTGGGACGAAAGCGGGGACCGGCCATTATCTGACTCCATTAGCCACCGGCGCGGTATAAAAAATCGCTCCCCATCCCTCACAACTTTCAAGATAACTTTCTCACTCCTCCTGCTCCTCCTGCAGCAGCTGTTAAGAAATTTGCTCCTGTCTCATCTCGGCTTTTAGTGATTTGCTGCAAGCCCTCTCTCCCAACTGTGTTCTCCTGAAACCTTTGACATCGTCACTGATTAGTATTCTCAATTCCTGCATCTACAGGTCAACTTTAAGATAACTGTCCTCCTGTCAACTTATTCTGACAACGGGCTGCAAATCCTCAGCTCTGACTCATTACTCCTTCTATTCCTCCTTCCTTTTCTAACCTCTGTGTGTGTTCAGGTCTAATTCTCTAATTCTCAACCAGAAAACTAGATCCTCCCTCTCCCCATTCCTGAAGGGACTTTTTTGACTTGTGTGGAGATTTATGACTGTTCTGATGGAAGATGATCAAGCGAGGGTCGGAACAAGCTTGAAACAGGTCCATGAATTATGGTCTCCTACTCTGAAAATGAGTGTTTTGCATGTACAAATGAGATCTCAGTGCAGGGCCGCAGAAAGAGCTCCCTGCTTGCACAGTAATGCATGATTTAGTGGATTCATAGTTTGATATCAAGGCCTGAGGAAGCAAAAAACATGTTTTAATGTAACCTAAGGTCAAGATCCCTTGTTTCACAGTGCAACAGAATGGCATGTGCACTCTCTGCTGGTAGTTTTCGGTATCGCAGAGTGGCTCACGGCGAGAAGCAGCAGGAAGAATGTGCTCTTTAAAAAACAACAACACAACAAGCATTTGATGCTTAATTACACCGCCACCAGCCATTTCTAATACATCTATAGCGTCTCGTGTTGATTGCTCATATCCAGCCACATATTCAGTAATCATTGAGCACATCACGGGTGTCATTTTCACCGGGCCTGCAGGCGTCTGGGAACATTACCATTGGGACAATTAGATGGCAGCAGTTTCCTAAGATGAGAGATGATGAGGAGCCCAATTAGGATGAAGGGACACATGGCAGTCACTCAGCGAAAACAGATAACATTGGAGGAAATGCATTGCTTGAGTGTAATTAGCCGTGTTTACTGTCCAAGCTATCAGCGCTAATTTGTTATGCTTGCAAACAAGCTGTTGAAGGTAATGGGGCCTCGTCTCGTTCAGAAGAGTTAATAATATTAGTGTCATGTAATTACACAGGTCTCCAATGTCGTTTAGTTGATCTGTGATCCGTCAATGTGACAGGTTGATAGGGCGCAGTGGTGGAAGAAGTATTCAGGGATACTTTAAGTCAACTATATAGGGTAAACTAAATCACACTATACACTCAGCGTTTAAAATATGACAAGGACCCCAAGAGGACACAACAAGAGGCCATCCAGACAAGTCTAGAAGGTTGGTAACCATTGGTTTAATCTATACATTGATTTCATCTATTTAAAGTGACTACAAGGAACTTTGAAGTGCACTTCAACATGTTTATGAAACAGTCTCGTGATTCTTCTGATGATTATAAATGACCTGTAACAGCAAACGAGACCATCGGCGAAAAGACTGCTATTTTTATATAGTTGTTATTAATGCCTGTGCTCAGGTCAGATCACATATATCACTTATAAAATCACATATAAATACATTACCTCATCGTGATCCATCCTGAGTTCTGTCTGTCATTCACTTCCAAAACAAATGAAACTTTACATTTCTATATGTTGCAACTTTATTTTGTATTGTGATAATGCTGTTCTCATGCTCTGGTTAGGTTTAGGCACAAAAAACACTTGATTAGGGTTAGGAAAAGATCATGTTTTGGCTAAAAATACTTGTTTATGTAGACACAAACTTGGCTGGAAATTGTACCTGGGACTCCTTAAAAATATGCTGTGATGTCATGCTCACAAATGTTAAGAGAATTTTCAAAAACACAGTCTTGAACTGTGGTCAGTGGCTTGGCAGCCTACTTGCCTGTAACTCCACCACCATCCTCTCTACCCTCGGATCTGAAAGTCAGGTCATAAACATGTAATGTAATGATAGATGACATCTTTTGTAGAAACCTCAATATGGTATGTAGCCTAGGTCACATACAATTGTGTCATGAAGAATCTTAAATTGCAAAGTAGCCAGTACAGTGGTCAATCTGTCAAGTAACTTGGATACAGACTTGGACCTAAAACTGAAACTGGACAGCTTTTAATTAAGGAAAATAGTTGATTGCAAACATCAGATATTCAGATTAGCTTGAATAGAAGGCATGTTTGAGGCTTATCATCACATTTAATGACTTAATAGATTGAACATTTAATGAAAAACAAAACAAAACAAAAAAATAAACCCACTTGATCATTTGTGAGTGATGACACCTGAGGAAGCTCAGAGATGTGTGTCTTCCTTTTGCTCACATGGAGTGGACTGTTGTTCCTTGTTGGAGACCACAACCCAGTGTGTAAGGTCTGATCTCAGGTGTGATCAGCTCCTGAGCAGCTCTGGAGCCTGCAGGAAGATGCGCCCTCAACCTCCCTCTTTGCTCTGCACGAGGGTGTCTAAAGTACTGCCTATACGTGCTACTGAAAGCACTAATGATTGTCTTTGATTCACTCCGTCTTATGTTGTTATTTGACAAAAGGGCATACTGAGTTTGGTGCTAAGGTTCACTTAACTCCATGTCTAGTCTCCTTTCATTGTTTTGAGAATTTGTAAGGCCATTTCCTCGGTGGATGTGATTGTTAAAACTGTGTGGTAGCTTTACTGCAACTGAGCTGCAGTTCATTTTTGAATTCTTGGTGATGTCTGTTGTCATGACAAATAAGACCAGGGTGGTGCATCCTTAAGTGAAATCGGACAGGGTCTGTCATCAGGGATTGTGATTTTGATTATTTGTGTTGCAGTTTTGTAATGATGTTTCTGCTGCTGTGAAGTAGAATGTTGAATATTGGAGTATATTGACAATGATATATGGAGGTTGTTTCAAGAGAGTTTTGAGGATGTGACCTCGGATAGTTTGAATGCAATCAGTCGCTTGCTGTGGCCAAAAGTGTTTCAGCAGAAACAGATTGCGATGCAAAAAAAAAGTTGGGAGACATTAAATCTCTTGTGGAGGCTACACTTTCAAATCAAACTGGATAACAGTGCGACGAACTCCAAGTGAAGTTGGCTGGGATTGCATTGGAACGGGAGATGTTGCAACAGCAAAAAGAAGCATGAAGCGTGCTTTGATATTTCTAGTTGTCTGAGATGACTGGCCAAGTTTAATCCCACTGAAGTGACTGTTTTCTTTGACTCTTGACAGATTGACTGGAGAAAAGAAGCAGTATTCAACAGAAGGCTAGTATCTACTGAGGTCTATCCCGTTTAGGAGCTGCTTGAATGTTGATGGAACAATTTAAAAGAAGTCAACCGCGGCATGTTGAAGCTCACCTTAGTGATGTAGAGGTCAAAGACTGTAGAAAAGCTGCCTTGATCGCTGATTCTTATGAGCCTTCACGTCATGCCTTGGTGGGAACAGGGAGGTCAGGTAAACAGGAAAATAAGGTGATAGAGGACAGCCAGATCCCTGCGGGAGTAACTGCCATCCCTGATGGGAAGGGATGAGGTAAGTTATATCAGCATCAGCATATGTCAGCATATATAATGATATCATAGTAAATCATGCTCAACATTCATGTTTTTTATTTATAACATGTATCTAAACGTTAGTAACTGTAATTTACAACAATGTGAGACACTACACATCAACTACAGTCAATAGCAGCAAGGAGATGAAGAGGGAGAGAAACTCCCCAGACTACCTTATAAAATTGCTCAATTCTGTGAGTTGTTGAGTTAGAAGAAACTTCAAAAACTTTGTGAAGCACTGTTTATGACAAATTGTTAATTACTTGGGCCATTTTGTAAATTCGGCATATGTTATAGCCATGCTTTAGGGGGTGCTGCAGCCCCCTCAGCACCCGTAGTTCCTCCATCCATGTCGGTGAGTGCTAGTTTAGCTTCAGAGAACACCAATGGGTTATAAGAGAACAACAACCCAGTGTACCAAAAAACATAAAACAGCATCATCCTTACCGGTCATCACTAATGAAGGGAATCCCAGACACCCACCTATATCGTGCAGTTTTGCTCGCCCTCTGATGCCCGTTATTAATCACAATACAGCAGGAATGAAAAAAAAAAAAAAAATCCAAAACTGTGTTCTACAAGTGAAAGCTGCGCTGCCTCGGTGTATATTGATGGAGGCAATTACCTCAGAGATGAATTGTGAAATTAGCATGTTAATGGGTTATTATCACACAATCAAGCACATCGGTCCCAAAAGACTTTCTTCCTACCGGTGGCTTGATGGGAATGTTCCCATGTGATGAAGGTGGAAAGGAACAATATATAACGCTCGACAACTGATAAATTGGAGGAATATGAATTATGAATGCAAGGTTAATGAAGCCCCATAATATCTTGTCCTTAAAAGATCAGCTCAATCAGAGCAGACACATGTTTTACTGTAATAAATTATTTTTTCTTTTTCTTAAGTTATTATTATTTTGCAATTATTTCACAAAATGTTATTTTAAGGGTATGAAATCAACACAGGTGACCGCCTAATCAAACATCACCCATTTGACACACAAAGTACAATTCCTGTGTACCATTTGACCACTAGGTGGCACTCTGATACTGCAGTAAAGCAGCCCAAGCTGTCCAGATGTTATTCAAATCTAAAGGTTAGCTTCTCCCTCAGTGCTCTCTCTGTGCTGTTTGAAAGGTCATCATTTGCAAGCAGAGGACAATCTGATGTAACATTTATGTTGCTGAATCATAATCGTGCTCTGCGACAGGGCGTGGAGTTGATCACTATCACAGTTTGGATGATGGTGCTCTAATTTTTCCACACAAAGTTCTCCTGCTATGTAACCTGAAGGTGAATGTGGGGAGAAGAGGGCCATACTAATGTTCACAGCGTCATCTCTCCTGCTCAGACAATAGGTCTCCTCCACGAGTTTCCCGGCGGCATGAAAAACATTTTTCACATCCGTGCCAACAATTTGTCAGCGTCTCCTGTGACTTAAAGCGTTGCAAAGTGTCAGTGTGTCACGCCGATGCCAGATTGTATCAGCTCATGAAGGGATGAATCAAATGTCAGTGTGACAGGGAGCATACGAGAGCGGATCCATATTTCTATTAGGCTCTACAGACAGACTGGATTGCCAAGCATGTTTGTGCATATTTTTACTGTAATGCAGCTCCTCCGTCTTCATTGACCTACAGAGGAGGTGATAGAGATGGCTGCATGGAGTTCACACACACTCATACACGCAGCGCACACTCCTCTCCCATTTGATGTCCATGTCCAGGATCGATCCGTACAAACCGAATAGATCTGTACATGCTTTTGCCACAAGAGCCACTCAGAGACTTCTTATTGTGGCTCAGACAGGGGACCTGGTGTTATTGATCCATCTGCAGCTGCCTGGCGGGAATGACCGCCTGCAAAGATGAAAACTACTTGTTCAGATGTGGTCCCTGGGCTGCAGAGGCCTTCAGCCCGGTACAGGCTATTGACAGACCTCACATCAACTGTGAGCTCTCAGACGCACACAGCACTAGTGGATATTGACTGAGCAGTGCACTCTCAGGTGTAGTAGTAGTAAAAATCCTACTTGGTGCAGCACAGGTGGTTTTTAGGAAAGAAGTTTTAGCCCTGTGTGTTCAAAAGAGAAACGGCGGGATTATCATCATGTGGTAAGGTTTTGATTTGAAGTATATCCATTGAAACATGAGCAGGGGAATACAACTAAGCCAAATGTGCTGGTGCTGGTGGTTGTAGCATGAAAGATAGTTAGAGGTGGTCGACAGAGTCTTGTGCTATGGTGAGTGCTAAGTGTTGACTCTGTAACCGAGATCTGAGAGGTTGGTGTTGGAGATGTCATGAGTTTTGGAGGCAGTGTTTGCGATGAAGGTGCCGAAGATGCTCCTGATGGATACAGCTGAAGCAATTGTATGTAAGCTTATGAAAAAATTACCCTACTTCTCATTTGATTTTATGACCTCAGTAAATAGTTTCCTAATGAGTTTATGGTCTCAATCAAGTTACAAGTCTTCTTCAATATGGAATAATGTTTATTTTGTGAATTATGGTCCTATTTCAGATCAAATAGAGGATATAGCAGGGTATCCTTTCAGACAAGACAAATATGGTCACTCCAAAATCCAAGATGGCTACAGCTGTAATGCCAAATAAGAGGCTTTAGAATGGTAGTCCACAAACCAATTGGTGACGTCATGGTGGGTTCACACTTGTTTACACCCCAATGCCAATGGGGGGAAAACACCTACTGTATCTGTGGTTCTCAGCAGATGTAGTTGCAGTGGTTTCTTCTGTCCTCCAGCCTTAGGGGGCAGCAATGGGCCCATAACAGCGTGATGAACCAGAGTGAGGCAAGGAAGACACCGCACTTTAAAACTTGCTTGTTCCAAACAGTAAGAAGGCAAGTTTAAATTACATTTTTAATCTGAATCGGAAGTGGTTTCAAACTATTTTACTGTTTTTACCAGATTAAAACTTTAAATGTCCAATTTGTAAGAATTCCCAACTCATCAAATACTGATACTTTGGGGTGGTGGCCGACCAGACCTTCAATCCCAAAGCATCAGTACAATTTTGCAAACTTGGAAACTCAATGCGTTGGTATTTGACAAGTTGGGAAAGAGAATCTAAAATGAACTTTCTTTTAAATTGGAAGTTGTATTCTAATCGAGACTGAACTGAACTCAAAAGGCATTCTGTTCTGTTTTTTTTTTTACTTCCGAACCCGACTTGAGCTCTATGCAGTTAATAGCTGTGTCTCAATTTGGGTGCTGCACTCTTCGAAGGAGTTGTGATTTTGGCAAAACAAATTTAACTGCCACCAGCGCGCAATGAATCTTGGGAAGCGGTGGGCCACGAAGGATGCAACGGTATAATATCTATCACTTAACACTACACTTTTTTTTCACTGACAGAACCTGAAAGCACCATGTCAGTTGATGTGATGGAGCTCGTCCTGAGCCTTGACACCATTTCAAAATTTTTGTCTAAACCCAGTTCTAGTTGTTTGGAAAAAGGCACGTCTGGTTAACTACCCACTTTCAGTACAAAGCACACAGCCACTTTCCTGAGCTTTTCAGGAGGAAGAATTTTGCACACAGTGAATAACACAGTCCCAAATAAGGATAGCGGTGGTGTAATGATCCAAACTGGGTTTAATGTCCCATGTGATTTCAAAGTATTTAAAACTTTCTCCTTCCTCAACTACAGCAAACCTTTAGTGTCAATGATCAGCTATCATCACGAGTTTCTTCACTTCTCAGAACAAAACAGATCATGGAGTAACACCAGGCAAAAAGAGGAAAGGTAGTTAGGCCATTGTGACTTTCAAGTGTGCGAGATAAATGAGAGAGTGAGTCTTAAAAAGAGACAAAGCCATGCATGAGAAAGCTGTACAGTGTTGCACAAGGCTTTGTGGAGCGATAAAGCAGCACCGAGGCAGCAGCCACTAGACGGCAATAAGGCTTGGCAGGGATATCTGTCACTGCAGACACAAAGACAGAATGGCATTAGTGGAGTCAACGAGGTGTGTGTGACTCACATCACACAAAAGTGTTCTCTAATGGGAAAGGAGCACATTATGTTATAAGAGAGAAAAGAAGAAAAAGTCAAAGGAAATTCTGATCTTAGTTCAAGTGTTTTTTGTCCTTTTTGTCTTATCATTTATACATGAGAAGCATCTCCATTCTCCGCCATCACACCTATTGAAATGTGTGTATTCAATAGGGTAGAACAGTATTTCTTTCACAGAAAATGCAAAAAGCAGCTATATGAGGAATTATGAAGAAGGGAGACTCGGTGAAGTGATTTATCAAAGGGCACAGGAAGCTGCAAACAAAGCTCCTGTGATTCATTTTGCAGCTCTTTGTGAAGTATTGTTGTTCAGCTGCTCTCACCTCCTCCTCAGCACTTAGGCCATGACAAATGCAAGTGTCATCTGTGACTAGGAACCAGAGCAGTGAAAAGGCCAGTCAGTTAATACCAGCGGAGGGAGGAAGTCAGCCACACTAGTTGTGATGAATAGATACCGTATCTCCTTCGAGATAATTTTGCGTGAGTTGCTCTCTTTGAGGAGGCTGGCTGGTCATTTCTCCTGCTTCAACCTGTTGGCTTGTTTCTGTCTCGAATCACACTTGCTCTCAGACACGTTAAAAAAAATTATCAGGATTTGTGAGGCTAAATATTACACAAATACTGATACACAATAATAGGAAACCAAATGTTCTGGATTAAGGCTTCTGATGAAAAGACTCATTTACATATTTGTGTTTTCTTGAAAAACTTTTTTCGTAGTTCTATTCAATTAAATATTAATATTAAAATATTAGCTTTTCATTCTTACTTATGCATTTATTCATTTATTAAAAAATGCTTTGCCACTCTGGTACAAATGGCAATATTTATGTATAATACAGTCCGTAATTGTGAGGAACCAAGCAAGTCAGGCACAAGAGACAGAGTGCAAATTAAAGGCTGTGTCACCAAAATTTCAAGTTAATCTGAAAGAAATTCATTCAACTTGAATGCACTTTTAACGTTGCATTTCACAGTTAATGGGACAAAACAATGCAGCTCTTTGTAGCCTCATATGAGCTGAGGTCAAAACCAGACAATGAGCCACAAGCATGGACAATGAACACAGTGAGATAACTGACTGACAAAGAGACAAAGAAATATTTACACCAGTCAGTCTTGTGCACCATCTTAGTTTAGTTAACCTGTTAGCAACATTTGCTAATCAGCTGAGGCTGATTGGAATACCATTGGAGATATTTAATCATAAACCAGGGTACTGGAAACATTGCAAAGTTAAGTTAAGTTCAACTCGCAATAGACAACTTTTTTGCTTTAAGTTAAGATTCTGAAGAGCATATTGATTGCACAGTGTGGTAGAATACACAGAATAGTTCACGTTCACTACACTATGCTGGAAAAATGAAGGTTGAATTACAGCACGAAGGAAGCAAGTCTCTCGTTGTGCAACCAAAACAGAAAGAGGCATAGTTTTCCTCATTGCTATCCCAAGATAATGGTTGAACAACTGGAATCACCGTGGAAACTCTACACTGCAAAAAAGAAAGAACCCTGCTGATGGAGGAGGCAAAGAAGGTACAGTGATAGAAAAGTAGTGATAGTAAAGTAAAGTGTTAACCCAAGTGGTAAATCAACAGAACAACATTTCCATCCATCTTGCTTTTTTGCTAAAAACCGAATTCTTATTGAATTACACATTTAAGGTTAGATGTAAGATGTTGTGCTTCCCCTATAAATCCCGATGAGTACATCTGGGCATGGACAAACTGTATTTTTTCACTTAATTTGGTGTAATTCATAGTCTATAGTCAATGCCAATGCTCTCCCTTGTGCTGGAGCCGGCAATGCCATATCAGGACACAGTAACAGATATGAGAAGGAAAGGCAGCCAGAAAAGATCTCAGCTCATAACTAATGACACATTAAGTCACTGTGATATAGAAACATTGTTTAACTTTCATATATTTGTGACCAATACTTAAAAAGTTGAAATGTAATGTGAAATGAAATGGTTTGGGGAGGCTCAACTCCATCTATCCACCTGCGAGACATGTAGTTGAGCCGTCACAATGACCATTATAATGATTTAAAGTATGAGCAAGTAAATACATAAATATTGCAATATAACTAAATTGTTGTGTCAAAATGAACACTTGACCCGCGACATATAACATTAAAAGCTTGTCTTAACGGTGTGAACTTGGTCCTGACAGCTGACGCCTCTATTGTGGACCCTGCCCGCTGGACAGCTATAAGACAGGGCTGATTACACCCGTCCTGACCAATCGAAGGCCATCACAGCTCTACTTGTGTGACAGCCCTTCGCTCAGCTCACCTGCTCTCACTGAGGCAACGACAACAGGAGCACAGAATCCATCAGCGTGCATTGTGGTGAAATTGATTGTTGCGATCAATATCAACCAGTGAAGCCATTGGCACCGCTCCTGCTGCTGCTGCTTCTGCAGAGGAGGAGGAGGAGGCATCAGGAGTGCTTTGCCTTGTCCGTGATCTATCTATCTTTAGGCAGGAGCTAGGCATGGGATCAATATGCTACAGGCAGCTCATATTTCACTGGTGGCTCCAGCAGGGATGAGGAGGACAGAGGGGTAGAAAAGGGAAGGGGAAGATGGGATGATGACACGGCTTTGCAAGGCTCTCGGGGGTCAATCTAGAGAGCGGGTAGCGTGTAGCTGAAGCAGGTGATATGGATGCAACTAAAGGTGAGCAGAGGAGAGAGAAGTTTTGGGTGTGACGTAGGAGTCAATAGTGCAGCAGAGGCTTATACGCTACATGGACGGCAGCGCAGCCTGACAGCTTGTCGATTCAGTGAATTTATAATGAATGTTCTTTTATTCTCCTCTTTCTCTCTAACCTTTCTCTTCTCCTTTACTCCCTTTATCTCACCTCCCTCCTTCCTCTCCTCCTGTCACCTCCCTTCCTCTCTTGGTTCGGAGCATCACTCCCTCCCCTCCTGCTCTCCCTCCCTGTCACGGACTCATGTAGCCTATCATCCTGAGGGTAAAAACAAAGAGTTATATGAAAGGCGCTTAGTCGCATTTTCTCCTACCCCTGCTGTTGCGGTGTCCTAATGATGCAAATGTTAGGCTGCCCTAATGAGCAGGAGTTATGTAGCGGGCTGAAGTTTACCGCGCTGCTCGACCACCCTGTCTCATGAATAATATCGCCGTGTCAGCCTCAAGATGTGTGTTCCTCTCAGCTCACAAATAATGACCATTACAGATGGCGCTTTCTCACATTGCATATGAGGGGAAAAAAAGACAATTGTTGGTCTGTAATGGTGTCCAAAGGAGCAACTGGGCCTTTAAAATGAAGTTAATGAAAATTCATTTAAAGAATTCACATGTAAGCAATCTGCCCCCCCCCCCCCCCCCAACCACACACACACACACACACACCTACACACCCACACACACACGAACACAAACAGGCACTAAAAGTGTCTCCAAACTTCAGGTGGAACTCTGAACACCCTCTCACCTGCGCAAGTCACATAACCTTTTGACTCGGAGTTCATTCCGGCTGTCACCTAACACACACACACACATCTATTGGAGCGAAACCAATAGATGTTGGCTCTGTGTTATTACAATAACCCTTATGGCGGCTTGCATTGCTCTCCCTCCCCACCTTGTGGCTTAATCCTCCGTGCTTTTGCCCTTCAGTTTTTCAAAGACAGCCTGCAGGCTAGAATTGCCCTTTGCTGACTTGTGGCTGACAGTGAATAAGTTCCCCTCTCGTCTCCTCCCTTTTATCTCTGAGATCATACTCTGAGTGGGTCAAGATCAATGGTGCTCCCTGCAAATCTGCCCAGACTCTGGGTGCTTCTCATTGACCTTACACAGGGGTAACTGAGCACTCCTACTCTCATCCAGGCAGCTTTAAATGAACTTCTGTGGATGAATTCACCGGCTGCTCGCAGGGCTTTCATCAAAGAGTCACGGACCTCGTCGGCGCAGACCGGTTTCAGCTCTATTTGAGTTGTTCTTGGCCTCAAACTGTACGCCGCGCCTCTGACACGTATCTGGCTGAAGTCGCTGAGGAGCACATCAGCAGCTTGTTAGTGTTGAAAGGTAAAAGGTGAGATTTTCATCGCTGCTGAAGTAATAAATAAATGACAGACAACCTGCTTCCTTAAAGGTGCGGTACAGAGTTTTGGGGAATACATTTTATTCAGAAGAGAAACATCTTCATTGAAAGATTGACAAGCTGTCTTTGTTTTCATGACTGAATAAACTGAATAAACAAACTGACCTTAAAGGACAACACAATTTCATACTTTATATGTGGCGGACCCTGCCACCTTTCTAGCTTCAAACAGTGTTCTGGGGACCTTATTTTCCTCTGAGAACAGCTTGTTTATTCAGGTATGGAGAGAACAAATATTTCTGAGTTTGTATTATTACCTCATTAATATTGTAAATATTAAAATTCTGACTTTGGATTTCTTCTCCAAAACTACACAGTACCCCTTTAAGCTCCAGAAAAATCTCTCTAAGTCGCTAACTTATTGGGAAAACAATCTCTAGGTGGTCCAGTCTTGTTAGGAAACTTGTACGATTTCTATTTTTTTAATGCCACCTTAAGGTTGGCACACAGTCCATTGAGACTTCGAGGAATACAGAGCTTAAATGACAAAAGTCCCAACAACCAAGGACGTGCTGTGACAGGGTGATGAATGGCTTTACATGATGGAACAGACAGAACTCTGGACACTGCAAACTTCTCGACAACAACCGAAAAAAAAAAATCAATTTCAGGTATGGCATAGCATTAATGTGCTGTATTGACTAAAGCCTAAGTCTTCCCTTGGGATCTGCAGTAATGTAAGAACACCAGCATGATGACAGCGCCACAGTAAATAACCACTGCATATGTTCAGAGGAGTAAAACATGATTAAAGGGGCACTATGTAGCTTTGGAGAAGAAATTCAAACTCAGAATTTTAATATTTACAATATTAATGAGGTAATACTACATCCAAAACTGAATAAACAAGCTGTTCTCAGAGGAAATTAAGGTCCCCGGAACACAGTTTGAAGCTAGAAAGGTGGCAGGGTCCGCCAAATATAATAGAAATCGAGTTGTCCTTCAAATTCAGTTTGTTTATTCAGTTAATTCAGTCATGGAAACGAAGAGAGTTTGTTTATTGAGTTTGTTTAGGCATAAAAAAAACTCAGTCGCCGAAGATCTTTCTCCCCCAATTAAAATTTCTTCCCCAAGAAAAATACATAATGTACCTTTAAATAACATCCCTAAATAGACGTCAGCAACAAAGAAATCCTTGCGTGCAGTGATTCACACTCTGAAGTCCATCTCATGGAGCCCTGCATCAAGACAAAGTGTCTGTAAAGTGATGCTGTTGCGTCCTCGGGCCTAACATACAGATCAAGGCAGCGGAGACAGCAACCCAGTCCAGGTCCAGCTGGGGCTCGCATCCAATGGGATCCCTGCGAGACCCGCTTCAACAAGATGGATGACGGGCACCGAGCTTCAAACTGGGCGCACTCAGCCCAGACATCATTGGGTCCGGGCTGAATAAAGAGGTGGTGGCCCCTCGCCTGCTCTTCCCTAATAGGAGGCGCTGCCTGGCTGACAGCGGCCCATAAATAACCCAGTCGGCGTGTCACTGGAAAAGAACACACTCACCTGAGCACGCTCACTCAACAGGACCACGGGGGAAAGGTGAGACGCAGGGACTACGGTTATGGAATGGCAACACAAGTGTGTGAAGGAAGGTCACAGACGCACATTTTCATGACTTATATACTTTGTTTGATATCACTAACACTGCATTGGGTCATCACACAAATATATATATATTATATTTAAGGTATAAATTTAAACATCAAACTTAATCAATGCCAGATTTTCAAAGCAATTAAGGCTAAAATAAATGACTGTAACCAATCAGAACTGTGCTTTTGCGTCCTCAGGTGGCTCTGCTCCTTTAACCTCATTCTGTTCTCCTTCTCTGGCTTTGTCAGAGGTGACAAGCAGAGACTGGAGACTCTGGGAGCCAGACAGCCAGCATTGTCAAACGACAGGGCATTTGTATCATGGCTGCTCTTTCAACACAGAGACCAATCAAAGAAACACCAGTACACTCTGTAAAGGCACAATTACACATGTACGTGTCTCATTCAGCTCCATTGAAACTTATGGAACGGACAAATTCGAGAGAAAGTTGTTTCGGCAGTGGAGCAGGTCAAGTTCACCTTTGCTCAGCTTTAACATGGCTTGTACATTTGAGTCTTTATCCAAGCGGTGTGTCATCCATCGCCCCATTTGGACATTACAGGCAACAAATGGCAGCATCACTCTCCTAGTGTGGGAGAAAATATATTGGAGTTTCCTGAGACCCGACCTGTGGCATGATCATTCTGAAGTGTCAAGAGGGAAAATGTAAGTTTTCCGTAGTAGATCTTTTACCAAATAGCTTGTAATTCGACCTCGATTCAAGTCTTTATTGTAATTGTGTACAACAGTGCAACAACGTCAAACAGCAGCACCAAAAACATCTCCCTGAGCTGCATAGTGAAGAATATGATATGATAAAAATAGTAATAATATAGAATAGAGTAAACTAGTTATAAAATAAAAATGTATTCCGATCAGTTACCGCATGAATAAACTGTAAAATTAATATCTGTGTCTTCATATAATGTGGGTCAATATGTCTAACAATTACAATCACACTTTTCTTTTTATTGATTTCTTGGCCTTGTTCTTTTCTTTGTCATGTCTACACACACCAGAAACAGAAATGTACTCAGTGAAAAGCGTCTGACGTCACGCGAGTAGCAGCGTGCGTCATGGCGTCACGCGGAAGTAAGATGGCAGCGTCCTTGACAGGCATGTTTTGTTTACAGTGGAGGCAGAAACATGCTCAACAGTTGTGAATTTAATGAGCTACTCGACTGACAAGACAGGATTTTGAGAGCGGAGCATGGAGAGAAGAGAGTTTGTCGCGTCCCTGGTGGTAAGGTGGCAATTCTAGTACAACTTGTCTCTGTACATGTTAATATTTCCCTCAGCCTTCCTCTGTTTTAACCACATTCAAACACGTTGTGTCGGTTACTTGCAGCTGAAGACCAATTTAGCATGAGAGCTCAATGCGTGGGTACGTATGTGTTCGTGTTCTGCTCAAAAAACACTAAAGAATGAATTTATTTGCGAAATGTAGAAATGTCAGACAAGCAAGAACCGATGCTAGTTTAGACCACAGGAGCCTGTGTAACACTATGTCCATGGTATAACCTCCTGCTACCACAGGTTAATGTGTTTTAAGTGTTAACATACGAGCTAACTTAGCTCAGCAAGTGACATTATAAAAGATAATGCACCAGTCTGACTTTATGTATGTAACTGAGTTCATGTAAGTACTATCACAGATAAAGTAGAATACTTTAAGACAAGAACAAGCTTTATTCAAACACTTCTTGTGGATATTGTTATTGTTATTTTTCCTCAACTTTTATTTTCTTAATTTTTACGAGTTTAAGAAAAATCTGAAAAGTAACAGAAGACATATGTGGCAGTTACCATGTTTTATTGTCTTATTGCACATTAATAATAATGTAAAGTGTAGTGGTAATAGTGTAGAAAGTCAATATAAGTGCACAGTAAGTAACAAGTATTATAATAAGTAGATACTTGAATACAATTTTTAAGGTACTTGTAGTTGAGTAAACTCGGTATTTACACCCAGGTTAATTGACTGAAGAAGACCCGGGTTTTTTTTCAGTCCTATGAAAGCTGCTCCGTGGTGTTTTGAAGCCAAAAAAGTTTGACTTCCTGACTATGAAAATACCTGGATCACCAACCGAGCCGGCTAACTTAAAGGAGGATAAAATAATTTAATCATGCAGTTCTTCTAGATTTTCCAAATGTAATTGGACCGAATGACTCAAATTGTGACAGTGAAATGAGTCATTTCATGGGGGGTTGTGATGCTCAAAATAATTTATCCACCGTTTTACAGATGTTTCTTTTCTCTTCTGGTACAACAGTTTCCGGTGCACATGTCAGTGACGTACAATGTGACGCTTCAGAAAAAAATCACAGACAGGCTGCCTTGCCTGTGGGAAGTGGGAATGGGGTCTATAGGCACTTTTTAGCGGGCTGACCTGCGTTGAAAAAAAACCTATGTAGACCCACTAATTTTGGTGGAAAAGCAGTATAAATAAAATGATCTATTGTCACTGTGTACAACCTTCCCCTGTCATCATGACTTTATACTTCTTCTTCACTACATTTCAAGTTCTACTCCACCTCTTTACTCCATTGCATTTATTTGAGTTCATTTTATTGTCATTTTATAAATGAGGATGCGCTATTGCAGATAAAACGACCTATCAATAAATAAAAAAGGTAAAATTATTTTCACCTAGGCCAGCCGCGACATTAAAATGGTTCTTACACCGTACTGCATCAGCAGTGATTCAATAGTATAAAATAATGAAAGACAACTTTTCCATGGTTGAAGCAATATTATGTAGAAATGAGCATTTTGTGAGATTTGGCACCCCCCACAGTTTCTGAGTGCAACACCACTGTCGTAAATACAAATCCCAGGTCTGTAACAGTTTGGCAGATGTAATGTAGGTGCTAACTACAAACAAAACTTATGACATCATCACAATATTATGTGTTGAAAACTTGAATGTTGAAGTAATCATGTGTAACACTGTGATCCTACCCTCTCACTGAAGTTACATAGTGCAGAAACAAGTGATAGGGGGCGGAGTGGCTGAGACAGAGACACCATTCACCCTGTTACATGACTGTACACTGTACCATCAACATGATTTTGAAGCCGTTATTTTAAGTTACATAATGTTGCTTTACTGAAAATATATATATTTTTCAGTATGATACTGCGGTTACTTAAAGCAAATGAAAGCTCTGATAAAGCCCTCTGCACTACCTACCCAGGGCCAAACAACAACAAACAAACAAAGCTGGCAACTAGCTGCTGAATGTAGTGGAGCATTTTGCAGCTGTTGAGCCAGAAATGTTTCATTGGAGTTGGTACAGAGTGAGCTAAATGTAGAGTGAGTATTGAGTCAACATACTGTATGTGAGGTGGCAAATAAAAATCATGCTAATTATTCCTAATGTTGCCCTGTTTCTGCTGGATATGTTGACAGGGAGCTGATAAGAAGTTCACTATATCAACTTTATAAAATCAAAATGTGTCAGGGTTTACAGCTTGTTGCGTTACACTTGGGCCAAAAAAAAAACAATGAATGCAGGTTGCAGTATGAGATCTCTATGTCCTCCACCACTGGTGTAATAGTATGTATAGCATGTATTCCATCTCACAAAATGATCGTTGTCTCTCCAGGCAGGAGGCTGTGCAGGGATGTGCGTGGATCTGACCCTCTTCCCCCTGGACACCATTAAGACAAGACTGCAGAGTCAGCAGGGCTTCTACAAGGCAGGGGGCTTCAGGGGCATCTACGCTGGAGTCCCATCTGCTGCTGTCGGCTCCTTCCCTAATGGTACGACGCTCATTCCGATGGTTGGATCTGTGGTTTGATGAAGGTTCACTGTTCAGTATTGTGTTTAACTGACATTCTCCCGAGCTACATACCAAAAACTACAATTCTTCTGCGTGTGGAGTCATTCTGAAAGCTAACCTCGCACTGTGTTGGTCGTAACATCCACAGAGTAACTGTTTGAGTTGGCTGTTTGGACCTTATTTTAACTGTTGCTCATTAATTTATTTTGTTTTCTTGTCAGGCCTAAAGTCAGGCACTTGATAATGAGTAAGAGTGCAACTTTGTGGACGTTTGTTGGGTTGCACAGGTCAGTTTAGTAGTTCACAAACAAATTAGTTTTATTTCTTTTCTTTGTTTTGCAGTATCAGGCAGGGACTCGTATGCATCCTCATTAAATCTTTTTAAGTGGTGACAAAGTTTTCTTCTTTATTTGTTTTTGGTGAGATCAGACTCTTTTGTTTCTAACTTTTGAGGAATTAGCTTGTGGTCATGTAGGATTACAGCTATTGAGGACCTGGATTTTAATACTTAGGGACAGTTTTGGAATCGGTGCAGTAGATCTCCTTAGTACGTCTTCAATGTAATCCTTTGGGGCAACTCAGATCGTCAAAGTACGTCCATTAAAGCACTTGTTTTTGCCACTAATAGGCTGAAGAGAAATCTTACTCTCAAATCTGGTGAGGTAAGATGTTACAATTGTTGCCTCATCTAGATTGTCAAAATCATGTAAATATAGGGCCCAGGTTTAAAAATACAGGAATTCCCTTTTAAAGTTTGCTTAATGACATAATTATGCTCTGAAGCTTTTCTTAAAATGGTTTTGACGTGACTAGACTGTTAAAAACAAAAATCTTTTTAACAGTTTATTAGTGTTTGTATTTCAGTGCTTTCCATAGGCAGGCATTTCATTTGTCATCGTCAGCTTGAGTGTAAGTCAATACAAC
Organism: Pagrus major; assembly: GCF_040436345.1. Taxonomy (NCBI): domain Eukaryota; kingdom Metazoa; phylum Chordata; class Actinopteri; order Spariformes; family Sparidae; genus Pagrus; species Pagrus major. The sequence goes on from NC_133220.1 coordinate 27,180,230, forward strand.
ATTGCATCCATTAACAAACTTTTTCAACTTTTTTAATATGATTGTAAATGCACCAAGTCAGTCTGCCATTTCAACAGGGCTGAGATTAATGATTATTTCCTTTTTCAATTAATCTGACGATTATTTTCCTGACTAATTGTTTGGTCTATAAAATTGTACAAAATGCTCATCACAATTTCCTAGAGCCCAAAGTGACGTCTTCAAATTGCTTCTTACGACCAACCAACAGTCCAAACCCAAAGACTCTTCATGTACTATGATAAATGACAAAGAAAAGCAGCAAATCCTTATATTTAAGAAGTTGGAACCAGCAAATGTTTAAGATTTTTGCTTCAAAAAATTACTGAAACCGCAAATTAATAATCAAAATAGTTGGTAAGCAATACATTTGCTTTTGATTGACAAATCAATTAATGGACTAATCATTGCAGCTCTACATGTCCACCTTATTGCCAAGAACACTTTTGAATGGGAGAGGTTATAAATACAAAATAATTTGAAGAATCTCTTTGGATTGAGGCGCAACTATTTGGGTGCTGTAGTGTCCAAATAGATGCACAAGATAATCAATAGACCATTCAATCAAACGTTTGCATAAATCAGATGACTATTTGATGGATCAGTACGACTTTCATGAGCATATCACAGAGAGAGACTGATAAAGATGAGATGTTTGAGTCATGTAATTAAATTAAATATCCGATCTGAATGAATTCAACACCTTGGCAGGATGAATGTATGTGACAGTAAGAAAGTACTGAACTCTGTCCACAGGAAAAACACTAAACTTTCTCAGCTTACCCCCCCTCCTCTCCACGCAGACAGACACACATACACACTCATGCCCACACCTCAGTTTCTCCCCTGTCAGTGGTAGTGAGGGATATTAATTGCTGTATGCTGGTTGACTAATGGGCCTTAAATGGCTGTGGTTCTGCTTGGTTACAGCCGCTGCTTTCTTTGTCACCTACGACTGCACAAAGTCCCTGCTCGGTGCTGGCGGAGTGCTTGCGGCACCACACGTGGCACCTGTCACTCACATGCTGGCCGCCTCCCTGGGAGAAATAGTAAGTCTTGCTGTCCCTTATTCTACCAACTTTTTCAAACTCTCATTTGAATTTTTGATCCTCTTTTGCTCCGCTGGTGAACTCTCTCAACTTGGCCTTCTTCATTCTCACTGGTTCCATTCTTAGAAGGCCATCTGCTCTGTGCACTTGTTGTTTCTCTTCCCTCTTTGTTTCTTTCCCACCACTGTAAGTCCCAAATGAACACCATCGGCATGTCTGTTAACGTTATTGCCTTCTAAAATTCATAGCCCAGTATGCAAGGGAGTAGCAGGGCAGGAGGGCGGGGGCAAGTATGTGGTTTTGGCTGTAGGCCCCGGGGTCCAGCTGGGCGAGTTAAGGGGGCTTCCTCAGGACTCTCCCAGCATTTCCCCCACTAGCTGGGTAAATAAGATCTCATTACTGCCTATTGACTCATCTACTTTCCCAGCTCAGGCCCCCAGACTCTGCCAATTTAGTCTGGGGAACTGGGGCTTGAAACCAACAGCAGCGCAATTTCCTCAGCCCATCCTCTCCAAATCACTCGCAGTGAACCACAGAATCTGAGCCATATGGGGGCCACGCGTATTCACATTGGCATGAAGCGGGGGGTAGACGGATGGTGGGTATGGAAAAGAGGCATGCCCCCCTGCTATACCACCATGGCTCTCTGCAAAATCGTAGGCTTTCAGTATTCATGGCTTTTGGATGGATGTAATTTGGCCAAGCTTTGCATGTTTATGAAATGGGATTATTCCACATGGGAGGGTGTTCACTGTGAGTTTATCTCTGTCGTAAAGTCTCACAGTGTTGAGAAGAATGCCATGTGCAACTCTCATGTTAGCACAATTTCAATAATTGTAGTGAGCGATTGTCAACATCAGTGCAGCAACAAAGCGCTTAACAATCTGCGCATTCTTTAAAAACTTTTTGTCTACGACACGGTCCGGATGAGCGCCAAAGGTGAGGCTGGGGTCACAGCTACCTTTAACCCCTCTCCCGCTGTTCTGGATTTGAGCACATCAAAGGCACAAATCCTCAGGAGCGGAGCTGAGCAGAGCAGGGGCGGTATCCCACTGCATTCTGGCAACTGGATACGTCTTGTTCAAAGAGAGTAATCTGCAAGCTTAGCCATGAAAGGCCTACCCTGGTGCTGCCCTGTGCAAGGCCCAAACAGCCGCACTATGATGCAACGGCTGCCACATACGATTCTGTGTCTCCTCAATCCTCGCTAATGACTTTTAATTATAAGTTACCGCACTGAGGTTCTGACATAAGCTTGACTCACTTCGGGCCAAGTGGGTGCAATATTCTTGTTTTGTCTAGAGCTGAAACAAGTACTCGAATAATTGATAAGTTGATTGATAGAAAATGAATCCAACCAGCAGGATTTTCTGATATGCTATATTTTATTTCATTGTATATTGAATACCTTTTGAATTTGGACAATACAAATAATTTGAAGATGTCAATATGGCCATGGGAAAACAGAGAGGGCCATTTTTAAAAGTAATTTCTTACTTTATAGACTAAACGATTGTAAAAAGAGCTGAAATAATTGTTAGTTGCAGCCGTAGTTTTGTCTCTTCTTCATACATTTTAAGTCATTTTTTCCATTGCATGTTCACACTGTAATATATTAGTCCTTTCACTGCTAAACCTTTTAAGGCATACTTCATGATGAATACAACATGAATCTCACATCAGTCACATGATCACAGTGCTGTAAAGCCCCTTTTTCAAAATGGTGACTCCACACAGTTGAGGTTGAGAGGAGATCAGACTCTACCTGGAAGGTACGGTACCTGCTCAGTTCAGTGTCTGTTCCCTATAAGCCAGGGCTGCCATCACTGTTTATGATGCTTTATTATTTGTGAGGTAGAAATCCTCCTCAAATAGTAGAATCCCTCATTGCTTTGCATTTTTCATAATCTGAGCATGGTGGGCAGAGTCAGTCAGTTAGGAGACCTATAAAGCTTTTTAATTTTATCCCTTAAATCAGCTTTTCATATAGGTTCTTGTGCATGTAAAATATCAGTCCACACCTACAGAATCTCCTCTCTCCCACAGAAAGCACTGCTCCAGAAGTGCCTGAAACCCCTCGTCAGTAGTCCCGCCTTTTCACTTTCTGTCACACATTTGCATAATGTATCCCTAGCAGCTAGTTTGGCACGTAACAACTGATTTAGCACAGCTGCTCTGTTGTTGTTAGCAGTGGTCAGGCGTGTGTGAGCAGACCAATCAGGGCAGACTGAGTATTCAGGAGGGGGACCTTGAAGAGACAGAGCTGAAAGACAACTCATCGTCTCATGTGCTGCCTCTCTACCATCTACTTTGTGACTATAAGAGCTGTGTTTTTTCATGATTCAGAGCAGAATTTTAATTATGTGGCAAAAAGTTTGTTTAGCAGTTAAAGTTCTCTTATTTGGCTATATTTAACCGTACAGCATTAGCATTATGTTTCATCTTCCCCTCTGCATTATATGTTGTTCTGCCAGTGTAAGACAGGGTCACTTGTTTTTCTTTGTGTTTCTCTTCCTCCTGCTTGTCTCTCTTTTGCTGGGAACAGCTGGGTGCGGGCAGGCTTTGACACACAGGGACTTAAAGAAGAAGAACTTGTTATTTTGGTCCTCGTCCGACTTCCCCACCCCACCCCTTCATCAACCCATGATCCTTTCCCCAGGAGTCCATTTAGTTGTGTTTTACCAACTGTTTCCACTCCGCAACATTTGCAACAGAAGCTTTATGGGACTTATAACCTTGCTAATCCCATCCTGAAGTCTCCCTCCGTGGATGATGTGCTTGACTTGACTCTCACTTGCTGGATGTGGACTTCAGTCAAAGTCTGTGATGATCATACCAGAGGGGGTTTGTCACTCTGCATAAAGTATGAGAGGGGAATTGAAAGACAGAAAATAGTCAATCCTTGGGTTTAACAGATGTTCATCGAGGGGAAGGAGGAATGGTTAAGCATATAAAGCAAGAACATGCCTTACCATAATAATAATCACCGTATGTGAAATACCTGTGAGAGTTTTAACTTGCAGTAATCATAATTTTATCAATAAATTCAAAGTTCAAAACCAAAAAACAGGATTTTTTTCAGCCAAAAGATAATAGTAATATTGTGCATCACTACTAAATAAGATTATTAGATACAGGATTATATGATGGTGGACATACAGAGTGTGCTTTTAAAAACACAGATATAAAGCAGAAGTCTACTAGAGCTGATGCATGGAGGTCTTAGAATGTAATAACTGATATCATTTCTATATTAACCTACTTAACGCTTGGTTAAACTTGTAAACAGAAGCAGGACAGAGACAGGGAGGACAGAGAGGAGGACACTCATAAGTTGTAGACAGGAAGAACTAGAGGAGGGTCAAGACAATGAGAGAAACCCCACCTCTCCCCGCCAGAAGTGTCCTGATGTTTGTGTGACTGTGGTGGTGGGACGCTCCCATAAAGAATGTGTAAGCTGATGGCGTCTGTCAGGCTCTAGCAGGCTGTTATCCAGCCATTAGATCAGATTTATCTTCATTCCCATTCGCTCGACGTCTGCCCTGAAAGCTCATTTGTCAAGGCCAGGCGGCGGGTTTCTCTCGCATCTATAAACCCCCACCAACACCCCCTCGCCACCACACGTCTTTGGGAGGATGTACTGGAAAATACAGTGTGACATGACAAGATAGGGGGACAGCGAGAGGGAGGGAGCAGGAGGGAGGAGTTTTGGGGGTAGAAACTGGCAGCCACTTAACTTGGCACTGAGAAATAATCCATGCATCGCCTTTGAGCAGCGCCACGCTCTGTGATTTATTGGCTGTTGTTTCAAATTTGGAGATACGCAGTGTCCTCATCTCTTTCCTTTTTCTTCATGACCTTTTTTCGTCCCCTTTTTCCTTCCTTCCTTTTTCGACCCTTAATTCAGTCTTTCTTGGTAATAAGATGTGTTTCCAGGATTGGGCGAGTGATCACAAACCAAGTTAAGCCATGGGAATTTGGTGCATATGATGGCACATCCTGTCTTTCAGGGGCAGAGATGTAGATGTAGTTGTCTATACAGGCTTTCAAAGGGTTCTGAGTTAGAAGGCACTATTTTCCTATGAGCTGGGGAACAATGTGAAGTGAAACTAAGTTGAGGAGAATAAAGAAACAAGAGCTTGCAACACTATTGTGCTTACCATTGTTTCACTAAAATTCATCTTTGATCCTTTTTTATGAGTTGCTCTCCCTTTCATTGTTAATGATTAAAGGTGCGATATGTAAGAATTAGTCACCTGTCACCTGAATTCATACTCAAAGCAAATAAGGAGCAGCATATCACCCTAGCTAACAGCCTCTAATTGTAGCAGCTGTAGCTAGTTTGCTTAGTTAGCTGTGCAGTTAGCGGTCCAGACTGGGAGCTCAGGGACCAGATGTGTGTTGGTGTTTACACTGCTAGCACAGGAGCCTAGATCTGGGACGGGCTAGGGCTAGCTGGTTACTTCTCTGCCACACAATAAATAGACGTCATGACGCCAAAACTGTTATTTGTTCACATTCTGTTGATGTTTTTACTTTTTTTTTAAAGATATATTTTGATCTTAATTATTACATACTGTCCCTTTTAATGAAAATTATGGGGCAAAGGGCATTAACTTTTTTTGCCTTCTGAAGGGGGGCACGACTCTGGATTAGTCTTACAGCAGATGTAACAGGGGTTTCAAGCCTGTTTAGCTCCATTTATTGTCTTGTGCTCGATAGAGGCACGTCAAGTATGAGATTAAGTTGTTTTGCAGATTTTTCAGCTGGAGTTATTTTGTTTATTGGTCTGGGCGTTGGTAAAATTAGGCTATCTTTGTATGTGTGACTGCAGCAGTTTCTCTTTGGCAAATTTTCTGTTGTGGTGGTGAATGCAGGCTATTTCATTACAAATAAATCCAAATAATTGAGGCCCATAACAACTGTTTCAGATGTTTTCTTACCTGTTGTATCTTCATGGTGCCACATGATAATCCTGGTCCTGATTGACTGACCACTGTGTCCTGATGCCCGTGAGCGGTAAAAAAGGAGAGGATGGAGGGATGTAATGACTCAATCTGTGGATTGATTCGCTGGCTATGCCCATAATGTGCTGTGAGTCTCTGCTAATTTCCCATTCCTTACTGCTGTTCGCCCATGATTGAGCGCCGGCCGCTTACCTTGTTGTTTAGCGGCCAGCGCTGGAAATTGAAAACACGCTCTGTCATTTGGATTAACAACAACATGCCAGGGGAAACTGAAAGGCTCCAATCACAGGCAGGCTGCCTCCTAATTAACGCCACCTGACGAATCCAACAGCTTGTAAATAAAGATGAATGGTAGCAGGAATCCAAAAGACTGCCAATGGGTTTCATAATAAGTTTACAAGCCAGAGAAAAGCACTTAAAGAAGGGCAATCAAAGTAGGTAAAGAAACTGGAGTGTGTCATCCTGACAGCCTGACTTGTAATGATGGACATCTATCTAATTCGTCCATTCTTGATTGTAATTATTTTTTTCTTTCCAAATTTAGCGGAATACTATCTATACATCGCCGCGCATGATATAACTCCATTATCCAGACTTCCAAGCCCCAGTCCTACTTTATCATGCCCCGATTCATCACCATTGTTCCCCCGTTTTCTGCTGTTTTCAGAGATCTGAAATGGTCTCGGAGGCTGCCCACTTTATCTTCTATCCACTCAACATCGTTCTCCCCAACCCGAGGCGCGCAAATTACTCCCAAATAAACAATGTCCCTAATTTATTTGGTATAATCTCTGGCTCATTCTGCCTTCCCCTCTGCGGTGACAGGAGAGGAAAAGCCGTCTCAACTCCAGGCCCCACATCCAATTACGTCAGTAATTACTTGTCATAGCCACTTTCTTTCTATTTAGCTGCCTTATTCTGGTCCTTTGGAGAATTGGTTCGGGGGAAAACATGATGTACAATGTATTATAAATGGTAACTTGACCAAAGGGAGGGCAAATGAGATCTCTGAGATGGATGCAGCCAGATTTGTTACACAGGGAGGTGGTGCAGGTGAAAATTTGGCCACTTGGTGGTACTGTTGTTCCGTGGTTAGGTTGCAGCTGTAGTCCTACTCACCTGAAATACCAATAAGTGTTGCGCTGAATTTTCTTTTGCTTTTGCTCTTATGTACAAAGAATGCAGTTTATCTGCTCGCTGTGTATTGAATAGAAGAAGAAGTTACATTGTCTTGAAGTAAAAGTGATACAATGAAGGGCTAAACAAAGCTGAGAAATCGACCATGTAATAAACAACAGTCGACATACACAGCAAGAACTGGGGCTGTTTCACATGTTGCATCTGTTAAGTCTTCTCCAGCTCACTTGACTTCCAGCACTGCTGACTTATCCGTTCTCCTTTTATGCCCCACGTATAACCACGTTCTTGCTCATGAGGTGTCCTTGGTGTCTGGCAGAGGAAACAACAAGAAGGACGAGTGGCTGATAGAAGTGAGCCCTCTAGCAGCTGTCGGGGTAGCCTTCCCCTCCTCACAGAGCAATAGATCCTCCAGGGCCCATCTCCTCGAAAACTTCCGATGGGGCCCAAACAGTAAATCAGTATGGATAGCTGAATGGAGATGGAACAAAACAGAAAAAGAGTGAATTTCCTCTTTATTGCACTGCCTCCATCACTCCTTCTCTTTCCTCCTCTCCCCTACATCACGGTGCTGTGGCGAGGGTGGCACCGGCAGACTGGCATCTGTGTGACCAAGGGGAGTCACAGCAGGGGGGCGGCTCACCAATCGCTCTGTAAGATTGCTTGCCGTTAGCCGGTATTTCCGCTCCGTTGCAGGATAAATGGGAAATCAAGTCGCCAGGTGGGCAGCTGTGCCTGCCTGCCTTTAGGGCGATGGGAGTTATGAAGCATAAATATTCATGTCTATCTTCACTAGCTGTTGGCAGTCCATATTTTTGTTGACATATGGTGGATGGGTTGGAACTTGTAGCGGGGAGTGTGGTTACTGAGGTGTGCATGTGTGTCCAGATCTATCAGCGTGTTTGATGGAAGCGTGTGTTCTGTGGACACAGATACACAGTCAGCCTGATGACCTTTTTACCTGTTGCTCCAGTGTCATGCCTCTTGTACACACTGGTTTGTTAATTGGCCCAACTGGATGCTAAATAAAGCCCTGTTAGCCTGCCAGCTCGATGTAAAGGCTGTGCCATATCATGGCCACCTGCCACATAGTGAGAACATTCACAGGATGGTATCATGTACAGCCACAGGGCATCTGCGGTAGATTGATATTTTATGTATTCATGCAACACCATCAGACAGTGTCTATTTATTCTCGCTCTTTCCATCCTGTAGGTGGCGTGTCTGATCCGGGTACCCACAGAGGTGGTCAAACAGAGGACCCAGGCTTCCCCATCATCCACCACCTACCACATCCTGCTGGCTACACTCAGAGAAGAGGTACACACAAGTCTAGGCATTTTCTTCAAGGATAACTCTGGTTTATTAAAACTTTGATCTTTTTTTAGTAGTTCTGGCCGTCATTCCTATCAGCTCACCAAGTTAATTGTCTGGGAGCCTGATGATTTGGTGGGTTAGGAGGATGCTAGACCATCCGACAAGTGCTTCTGTTAGAGCATACTGAAGCCTTAAAGGGGCACTATGTAGTTTTGGAGAAGAAATTCAAACTCAGAATTTTAATATTTACAATAATAATGAAGTTATAGTACAAACCCAGAAATATTTATATTTTCCATAACTGATTAAATAAGCTGTTCTCAGAGGAAAATAAGGTCCCCAGATCACTGTTTGTAGCTAGAAAGGTGGCAGGGTCCGCCAAATATAAACAAAGTAAAACAGTATGAAACTGTGTTGTCCTTTAAGGTCAGTTTGTTTATTCAGTTGATTCAGTCATGAAAACAAAGAGAGTTTGTTTATTTAGTTTGATTAGGCACAAACAATCAGTCAATGAAGATCTTTCTCTTCTGATTAACATTTCTTCCCCAAAACTACATAGTTCACCTTTAAAGGTCCTATTTGGAAGAAAAGTTGATTTGACTCTCATTCCTAACTCGTCAAATACTGACACTTTGGGTTTTCCAGCTCGTCAGTAATTAACGAGTTGGGAATGAGAGTCAAAAATCAGGATTATTCTTCCATGTTAAGATTTCACAGATTAATTTAAAATTAATTTTCAAACTTTTCATCTTGTCATTGTTTTTAAATACTGAGCTCATGCTATTGATATTGATATATCATTGACAGTTTCTTAAAGGAAAACATTTTTCTATTTATTGAATGAAGTGATGTCTGTGATTGTAATAATGTATATGTTGTCTCTGAACAGGGTGTCCGAGGCTTGTACAGAGGATACAGGAGCACAGTTCTCAGAGAGGTAGGATTAATTCAGTGTTTTTCTTTCACCCAATCATTGTTTTTTCTCACTTGGTCTGTTCTGTCTGCCATCCACTGGTGACAGTGATCACAACCAAAGTGACAATCATAGCTGTTTTAAAGCAGATCACACACTTGTTATGTCTGTCTCTGGTAAAGTTTAGTTCGAGGCAGTTGTGAAGCACACCGTGCAGATTCTATTGAAATCAATTTAAAGAGTTTATACTAAGACAATTACTGGACTCCTTGAAGGCTGTGTAGTGAATTCTTTTTGATAGGCTGGACGAATATTGAGGCTTTCCACTCTTCTGATTAAAGACATTTTAATTTCTCTTGGGCTTCACTGGGGATGGAAATATTGATTTACAGTTTTTTCCCCCTCACTTTCATCTCATTCAATTACTTGTTCAAGATGCTCTTTCTCCTATTAGAAGTACATCTGATTAATTAATGCAATTAGTTGCGTTATAAATGCAAAACAAAACAAGGATAAATGAGCATTGGGCTCCAGTCCCTTGATGGCCGCTCACCTTTTTTCTAATGAAAAAGCCGCTCTCGTTCTTTGATTCATGATCTTCTGTTTAATTGCCCCTGCAGTGCGTGATAACACAAAATGATTGTGGCAAAAGCTGTATAGATCTCTCACTTTTAGCCCTCCCGCCTGCCTGATAAGTTTCAATAGAAGCTGAAAAGAAAATGAGAAAGGCAGGCGGAGAGGGAGACAGAAGTATATGAAGGTGACACTTGTCTTTCCATCCTTTTTTTTGGGGAGGTGGGTGAGGGCGTAATCTAGTCCCCTCTGCTGTGCTAGCCTGTACTTATTTTCTGCCTCACTAAACTGATGTTATTCACGCAAATTCCATCTGGACAGCCGGGGAAAAAAAGGACAACAAGACACTGTGATTTCTCCGAGGGGCTCTGAATAAATGAATACATTTGGAGGCTGGCGCACGGCCTGTGTGCATACTAACACTAGCAGATGAAACGCAACGGTGGCGGCGGGGATTTGGGGCGCGGGAACGGCAAGGGATGCTCCGCAGTGATTGGCTTTGACGTGTGTCAGGAAGGTAATTCATTTTCTCTCGGCCTCCTTCGCTATCCGCACATCTCCCTGCTTTGACCAAGCGACCCTGTCAAGATAAGTTTGTTTATGTGGTGTAGCGTGCCCCCACTCCCCCAAGGCCGGCCCACTAATTGGGGTCCTCTCTGTGCTATATATTCATAAGGTTCACAGGGCTCCTTTGATGGGCATGATATCGCTTTAGTACAGGATGTGTCAGGATCGACCATGGTCAGGAGGCTGGCCTGGGCTCGGGAGATGGAGGGGAGGTGTGACTGATTTGGCGATCTGGTTCACATTGTCGCAGCAACCCACGTCCAGATGATCATACGTGCCAGAGCAAGTTTTAAACAGTCACGGGGGCTTTAACGCAGCACACCCCAACTCTGCCCCAAGTTTTATTAAAAAAACTTATCTGGACTATTGACTAATACGCATTACATTCTTTTTTCTTCTGTACCACATTAATCTTTACTGTTGTCTACTCTCAATTTAAGAGAAACTCTCAAGTGCTGAGTCGGCACCTTTTGGGTTCCAGCTGAATAGAGCATGAAATCAATGAGACTAGATTGTGGTGAATAAAATTGTGCTGTGAAAAATGACTTTATTCAAAAAGAGGGCGCATTAATTAACATCAGAAATACTTTGCTCATGATTTTAAGTTAAAAGCAAACTTGTTTTTTAGTCCCAGATGTACTTATATTTCATCAAGACTGGTTTTTATTTCATTTTTAATTAGTTTCCAGAGAGGCATTGCTCATTTCAGTTTAGTTTTTGTTATTGAAAATGTTTAGTTTTAGTTCAGTTTTTAATATTTTGAATATTATTTTTAGTTTTAAAGAAAGAAATAATAATAATGATAATAATTAATAATAATGATATGGGCATATTTGTCAGAGCAACATTTAAGAGGTTCAGTACTGTACTTCAGTAGAATTTTGAGGTACTTGTACTTAACTAAAGTATTTCCATTTTCTGCTACTTTATACTTCCACTCCATGACATTTTTACTCCACTACATTTAACTTTACTTACTAGTTACTTTTCAGATTACATGCTGCATCAAGAGCCAGATGAGTGCATGTTTAACTTATTAAACTTTACCTTATTTAATCAACAATCAGAAAAACTAAAAACTCTGGTTCGAGAATCAGTAGAAGGCTGAATATTGGATCTGATAATTGTCCAAGCTGATCGACTCATAGTATACAGTATAGATACGTACATACAGTACATGTAAATATATGTATCATTTACTCTTACATGTACTTTTGATACTTAGTATATTTAATATCAGATACTTCAAGACTTTTACTCAAGTACCATTCATGTGGGTGACTTTCACATTTACCGAAGTAATATGAACACAATATCTTTACTTTTACTCAAGTATGACTTTTAGGTACTTTTTGCAACACTGTTCAATACAAACACAACACTTGAAGGCAGTTGACTCACAGTCATGTAGACGTCTGAGTCTCAATAAGCATGTGCACCATTGCAACCTCATTCTTGTTGTATTTCCTGTATATTTGTTTGATGTGTTCCCTTTACTCATGTATTATTGTAGTTTTTTGTTGTGTTGATTCCTTTGTGAAGCATCTTTTTAGTATCTAGAAAATAGCTATATAAGTCTAATGTATTATTAATTGTATTACTTTGATTTCAGCTAAATCAAATGTTTTATCACACATTGTTTTTGTTTTTTTCAGTTTTAGTTAACTATAAAATCTTTGCACTCTGCTTATATATCAGCATCTGCTGAGGCTGTCATATTGGCAGGATCTGACAGGTCTCTCCATTTGCATAATGCCACCTTCCACCACTAGATGGCATGCTAAGATTAGCACTGCCATGGATGTTTGCGCCTCACTTTCTCTCATTTCACCCCCCCCCCATCTATTTCCCTGTCTTTCTTCTTCTCCATTACACCAATCCAGCTTTATGACATTTATGAGCAGCAGTCACTGCAGTGAAAATGATGGCTTTTTTTTTCTTTTTTTTTAATGGCGAGCCCTTTATTTTTCTGAACTGAAGTGCTGTGAGGTGATCTTGGATTTGATCTAAACTGCTCCAATTTGAGTTTGAGTAATGAGCCTGAGATGCGTTATTAGATAGTAATTTAGTAATGTGAGGTGTATGAGGGCTCCGGAGCGGTAGGTGTAAGTGAAGCTGACAGTGTCTGACACAGTCGACTGAAGAGCCTTGAACATTGTCTGATTGGAATATAGCAGCGGCCACACATCATATATCTCCTCACCTACTCAGTCTGAAAGCCACTTTATCTAAATCCATTTTTTCCTCGCATTTAATCAGGTAAGCACACAGACAAGAAGGGTAATTGAGCTTGCTAAGTGAGTCAGAACAGTCTGCCGATGAGAAATGTGTTCCTGGTCTTGCTTTTACCGGTGTTATATATTTTTTCTTTAGCCAGCGGCTGAATCAGCCTTAAGGTTTCTCCACCCCAACAGCTGGGACCTGGCAACCTGAGCTACAGGATCTGGCAGTAAGGCTTATGAAACACCTCTGCATCCAGGCTCCTCCACACTACACCTCTGATTCCTCTTTATCCTTCTTCTCCTCAATCCCTTGTTGATCCCCTCTCTGCTTCCTCCATCAGGGGGTTTGGCTGTGAGGAAAGACTTGCTGACTTGGGTTTTAACTGATACCAACAGGCCAAATGACATGTCTTCAACTTCGGGATTTCCGGAGTTATGTACTGTTTTACAGCGATTTTAAGGTTTTAAAGATTTTAAGGTTTCAGAGTATTTCACCAGCTGACGTTGTGCTACAGATGGGTGACAAATTAAAGGATAAAAACCAAAGGAAAGTGTATTAGTAAGGTGTTGGGCTGACACAGACAGACAGACAACACACAGGAGGCTAATCAGGGACAGGTGAAACTAATCAAGACAATCACAAGGGAGGGAAGAAAGACAAAGACAGGAAGTAACACAACATGAGGATGAACCTTACAAAAAAAATAAGACTAATCAATCATCAAAGTACACGCCTATCCATTTTTGTCATTGTTATCTAATTAACAATCAAAAACCCAAAGAAAGTCAGTTTTCTGTAAAGTTAAACAAGGAAAAGTCTCATTTGTAAATCTCACCCGCTTGTGACCCTCGTTAGCACGTCGACGTTCAATCCATGCGTGCTCAGGACTCATTACTGCATAATCACGGGTTGGACCACACCCGTCTTAAAATTCCATCTTCATTTTGATCTCAACTGTGTCAGACATCGAAAACAACTGGCAACAAGTGCAATAGGTGTCTCCAGGACCACATATTTTCCCCCGATCACACACTCACAAGGTGAAAACAACACTCGCCACACGGTCGCTGCTGGTAACAATTGACTAACCGCTCAATCGACTGAGCATTTCAGCACGCATCGACCCCCTACCACATTCTCTCCCTTGCGTTCCCTTCACCCTTGCAGGGCCCTTCTGCCCCTCGGGTAACCGAGTCGAACCCCCAATTCAGTGTGTTTGATTCCCCTCGTTTCCCTGCGGAGCTCCGGTCACACTGGATTCAATCTGAAAAGGTGGATCTGTGTGTGAGTTTGCAGGTTTTTTCTGTACGGTATGTGTAATCACAGCCAAGCAATGACATTGTTTTGGCGTGTACATTGAGTTATGACTGTCACATACAGAGAAGTGAGGGAAATCTGCTTCCACTGCTGGGCTGCTGAGGTCCAAACCATAAGGCAAGGCATGCAGCAGAACAGAACAGAACAGAGCAGAGCTGACCCCTGCTTGGCTCTTTCTTTGGAAAGGAGCCACTCTTCACTGTCTTTGACGCAGGTTCAAAAGGGAGAGGTGAGGGGAATCACTCTCATATCCTGTCTGTGTGTGCACTGATCCAGAGAGGCTCATGTTTATACACCCTCATATGACTAAGACAGAGAAGAGGAGAGACAGAGCAGAAAGAGGGAAGAGAGACAGAGCAAGGGAAGCAAAACGTGTTTATTTTTCTCTGCATATGTAAAGGCAGGATTTGTGGGACACGTGTGAAGGAGTGGAGGCTTCCTCCTGCTTTGTGTTTAGAGTTGGACCCCGTCAGAGCAGCTGCCATTAGTCTCTCACAGCCAGACAGCAAAGCAGCCCTTCTACACAGCTTCAACACCTTGAAAAGCTTAACAAGAGTGGATTAAATGAAATGGAAACCAGCAAAAAGAGAATTTAAACCAAGGAAAATATTTAACTGTAGGTTGAAAATCAAATACAATGCCCACCTGATCATTCACTTATCTGGTGCCTTTTCTTGTTCATTTTGGACTGATTGTAAGGACCATTTTCAGTTTGTAGCTTTTCGCATTTGCAAAGTTATAGAAAAAAGTTTTTTTAAGCAGTGAAATGGTTTTGCTGGCTCGAGTGGTTACAAAGATGGAGGAGAATGTTTTAAAGAATGTGAGCTACTGGTGTTATCTTATCTGTTTACACTGCGATCAATGAGTCCAGACAAAACCTGTTGACCTCTTTAGATTTGACCCTTGACATGACTTGACCTGCAGAAGGGTCTGTGTGTGTGTGTTCAGTTGTTTCTGCAATATGGTGAACCGATATAATGTCAGCTATCCAGGTGTTTTGAATGTACTGTCTATAGGACATAGGTATGATAATTACACACACAAACGGCACATACAAATACACAAAAACAAAAAAGTTGAATTCCCAAAAAGTTCTTGGGAAAAATGCCCATTCGCTTTCCTCTTCATGCCGAGAGTTAGATGATGCCACTCTGTCTGTACACTTATTATAAAGCCTTGTACAGAACTAGAAACAGGTGGAAACAGCTTGTCTGGCTCCGTCCAAAGGTAACAAAATCTGTCCACCAACACCTCTTAAGCTAACTAATTACCATTCCTGTGGTTTGGATCTTAAATCGTTGGGCAACTTTCAGCTGAATTATACCAGACGAATTAATCAGTCACCTCATTTTTTTGTTCAAGAAATGTTGTTAAAAGATAAGTTCCCCCAAAAATGAAAATTCTGTCATTATCTACTCTCTCCCATGCAGTTTTATAGGCTACAAAACATTTCCAGAGCTTTACAGCAAAACAGCGTTGCAGCATTCTCCTGAACAGCTGGAGCAGATGGGGACTTGTTTCTAAATGTAAGAAAAAACAGAACTTTTATCCAAGTCTCCGAAAGCCCCAAGATATCAGTTATCAGATTTGAAAGGCTGATATTTACACCCTCAATGTGCGGACGAGCTTGTGCACCCACTTTGGACTGGGTGTGCGCCAACTCTTAGCAGCTACAGCAAAGACTTCAGAGTGTAAATAACTTCTTTATAAATCACTTTAGGATCTTGGGGATTCAGAAAACTTAGATTATGCCGGATGAACTGTATGGAGCCATTTTATGAGTTGTTTTTTTTGCACGTTTTAAAACAAGTCCCCATCTACTTCAGTTGTTTAGGGGAATGCTGCAACGCTGTTTGCTGTGCAGGTCCAGCAATGTTATGTGGACCATGGAAAATCACTTGACTATATATCAGCATGAGGGTGAGCAGGCAATGAGTGAAATTTCATTTTACGGTGAACATATCTTTAAAGAACATTTAATTGAGCTGATACGGTTTCATACACCACACCGGCACATGCTGTCTTACTGCAAAACATTTTACTGCTCTTATGCTCTTTGGAATTTTCTATTATAGCTTGTTGTGAATCATCTGTGCATTGGGGTGGGGGAATGCAAACACTACAAAGGAGGTGATTGGATGACAGGAGCTTGTTTGGGAGTGGGAGCTAGTGCCTAGCTAAGGCAGAGCTCCTCCAAATGGCTAACCAAATTGCCTGTGTCACAGATGGTATTGTTCAGGTTTTATTGTTATGGTTGGTCACAATCGGGACATATTCTGATTAGCACTTCTCAGTTAGAAAAGCAAGTAGGCGAACAGGCGCAGCAGTGATATCTGATCTTTGAGTTAATTGATAAGCCCACTACCAGTTAACCAAAAGAAAGAGAGAAATTGTAGAATTAGAGCCTCAATTCAACTTATTTGACTGGAGTTTGAAGGCAGCCAGACACAGCTGTAGAGAGGCCTCAGCTTGATATGTCTATTCACATCGTGAGCTTTAATAGTGTTCATTTCTTTGATGAATCACTATCTGTCCGCCCGCTTGAGTTATGGACTATTTGTTCTGAATGCTGCCCCTGTTAGAGATGTTTGCAGGTCAGGCCGACCCTTGTTAGAAGAGTGATGGCCTTCTTAAGCTACAGAGAATGATTCCTCTTAGTCACTGGATGATCTCTATCACTTTACTACACATGTCACTCCGGGGATGAATGGTTTTCTCCCACCACCACTCCGGATGACGGATGGACGAGCTCCTCGACCGAACCTGACATTTACATCAGTGTAGTTGTGTGAATACAACTGTACCTTCACATTTTTTGTCTCGGCTTCTGTGCCATGCCATACATTGTCATACATATTAAATCCCCCTCATACATCCAGTCCCTCTGTGGTGGACACTGGCACGATGGCTTTTGCCACAAATCTGACTAAACCTCAACAGCATTTCTTAGATCAACACGTGGTCTTATTAATGACTTCTACAGTCGGATGTGCTTAAGGAGGAGTTAGCTGCCACGCTGTCAGACCCCCACGTGTGCCTTCCTGCTCGGTGCAGACTTGGCCGGGGGACAGTGCACGGCTTTCTGTGCTTCCCTGTTGAGGATGATGCATTGGACGTCTCTGCCACTGAGAGCCATGGATCACAAGCTTATGTTAAGTACGTTTGTCCCCACTGAGCTCTTCAATCCGCTCAAAAATCCATCATTGTGGCTATAATTTGTAATGCAGGGATTCTCCATGCATTTCTGCGTTTTTGCACTGAGACTTATTACCAATATCTAGCGCCAGACATTTTTCCAGGAAAAAGACACTGTTGTTTTAGCTGTGCAACTATAGATGTTTTTATGCCTCTCCCCTCTGCTGTATGCGTGAGTGCCGTGGACATGTTAGTCAGTGTGTCTCTCTTGAGTCTCAGGGCTATGTTTGCGTCCCACAACTTTACGCATGTTTGTCTCAATGCGAGCCGAAAACCTTTTGGTGCTCCACATGTGTTTCTAATAACACGCAGCCTGGACGGCCTGGCAAGGGACTGAGGGTGGGAGAGTATTTAAAGGAGAGAGGAGGAGGGGTAGGTCTGGAATGGAGGGAAAAGGGACAGCAGTGGTTTGGATGTCGTGTGGAAGGAAATGCTTGTCAAGAGTATGCTCCTGTATGTTAGAATCTGGTGCCAGCACACAAGATTGAGTATGATGTATTATTCCCCTGACGGCAATACTTGCATTGCAGATTTTGCTTGAGTTGGACACCTGTTCCACTTGAGTTCAGCCGGCATTAAAGTGACGTAATACCCTAACTGCCTAATTGCTGTAATACCCAGTCAATCAGCCGATTATAAAGTCACTGTAAGAAAACCTTTACATCAGCTAAACCTTCAATCAAATCCACTCTGAATAACACTGAGGTCTTATTTTCACTTTATCCTGGAGTGACAGCAGAGAGTGAGAGTTAAGGGAGTGGAAGGAGTATAAATCAGTGCTGTGAAATAGCCAGACATGGGGAAGCACCCGGTAATTACAGCACCACTTCTCTTTCATGAGAAGCAACGATGCATGTCCTTCTCCCTCTGCTTTTCTCCCCTCCTTTCCAAAACCAGACAGTCCCATCTCTCATTTCTGTGGCTTTACATTAACGTTAAATCCCATGTAAAATATGACCCCTTTTGAATTAAATTGGCTTTTGGAATGTAAATCATTCTAGAGTTGCTTTTTTCAATCATGTTACGCATTGCAGGACTGTATTGTAGGTTGCAAGTTTTTTTTTTTCTGTTGCATAAGTGCCCTTTTTCCCAGACAGTCATATGAGGCTCTCCAGAAACAGCACCTGCTCCCCTCCACCCCACACCACCCCACCCAGGCATATGCCTGCCCCTGTTTCCTCACAGCCATCATCTTGCTCGCAGGAGTGCTTAAGACCCAAAAGCATCTGGAACAAACCACCTGAATGTCAAGGGTCACGCTGTGATGTCACTGCTTAATGTCCAATGGAAAAAAGAAATATAAAGTGTCACTGGCACCACAAGAGCTCACCTCACTCAACCCCGGCAGAGGTTAAGAGTTCAAACCAATTCATAATTCAACACTCATCTACATTCAGGGCAGTCCAAGCCGGAGCTGTTGTTTATGTGAGCCAAGCGGTAACATGGCTTAATGATATACTACAATAGTAATTCAAACCAGGTCAGATTAATGAAAGAGTTAACTTTTTTGTACATGTTTGATATCAACAATAGCTGTGTTTCCTTTCTGTATCACGTCAGGAAAGTTTGATGGAAACCTCAGTTTCGCAAAAAAGTTGTAATGCTCACATAATGTGCTTTATTAGAATTGGAAACACATTTTCTGAATAACTTCTGATACAGCTAACATTCAACTAACATGACCAGCAGTTTCTGCCTCAAGAGATGAAGAAGCTATGTCTGAGGTGACTGGTTTCCTTTCGTCTTCTTTGGGTTTTATTGGCAGATGGCAAACCTTCTGGCAATCTTTGCATTTTGCACCCTCTACTTTTGCTACTCTTGCCATCATGAGCCTACATTGCCAACATCTGACAAAACGTGACCGTGTAGCCAAGTTTATTTGCTCTACACCAGTTAATGGAAAACCGGATAATTTGTATTTAATTTTTTTTCCTTCTGTTTTTTCAACATTTCTGAAGTTACCTTCAAATTCATTTGACAGTTAAAACCGCAAGCAAAACAAAACAGGCCCTAGTGCCCCTGAGCGAGTCAGGGTGTGCTGCAGCCATGGCCTCTTGGCTGAGCACGGACAATTCGACGTGCCTCTGAAGTTTCAAGTGTTTTGGGCACTGCGCACTGGAGTTCATTGTGACTTCAAGAGTGCTGCAAGAGAAGACTCAGTAATTACATGTTAGATTGATTTATATCAAGGGTAGACTGCACTGTGTAAATTTCATGTAAATCAAATGTTTGTCACACAAAGCTTACTTCCTGTTGCTGGTAGCTGGAGTATTGACTATTCCTCCTAATTAGCAAGTTGAGGTGTTATGGCCGACACAAACACGTCAAATTAAGGGAAGATTGGTCCATGTACAATCAAGTTACAGCAACTTCCTTTTTCATGGTGACTAACACGTTGCCACAGCAATGGCATCCAGTGAGAAGTCACAATGTTCAACATACACCATAATCACGACCTGAAGAATTAAAATTTCATACATGAAGGTAAAACTACTCGCAGAGACTGCTTTTTAAGGGGTGCTAGTGGGTCATTTTGGCCCACCTATTGCCAACAACCATAAAACACTTAAATATTCCCCACTTGTGACGTGTGGGCACGTCATGAGTTTTCGAGCAACTTTAGCCCTTTTAAAATGAGAAGGTCATCTCAAACAAAGGAGCAATCTTTTTGTAAAAGTTGATTGTTCAGCATGCCTACTTCTTTTCAGCAAATCTACACGCACTTTTTAGCCCAGGTGGCTGGGCTTGGAAAATTGATTGGTCTGACGGTTGGTCCACCACATTGGCCCAGACTGGAGCATCTAACTATTGGATGGATTACCGTGAAATATGTACAGACATTCATGCTTCCCAGAGGTTAAATCCTAGCAACTTTCAATTCAATTGTTAGCTTAGCACCAAAGTTTTCAGATTTGAGGGAGAAAGTTTAAATATTGGTTCAAGTGCTGTGATTGTAATGGAAGAAAATCTGTTACTCAGTGACCAGATGGATAACATAGTACGCTTTTATGGTGTTTTTATATTCACTTACGATAGGCGAGCTGGACATTTGTTGTGCAGCCTTTGGTCGAGCTCTGTAACAAATTGATCACGTCCGTGCATGGCCTTGTTTGACTAACTCATCCATCTGTGTGTGTGTGTGTGTTTAAAGTAGTTGCGTCACTGCCAGTATACACTTCTCTCACTATGGAGATACTGTTACTTCCAGCTGTGCTGCTGCTGTTCTTATCTGATTCCCAGCTGATAAGATATGTTTCTGTTAGTGAGAAACGGGGAGAGAAACATTTCAGTTGGCCGTCAGGCAGTGACTGGTTAGCTGGAATGACTCTGGTCTGTATTTTATTGCTGTGGGCACTGCTCCCAGAGAACATAATGTGTGTGCGTCTGCACCTCTGCAGTGTGTGTTTCCATACAGGCATGCGTGTGTGTGTGCCATGCTGGAGATAGCACGCCGTTTTATTCTGGACCCTCCTGATCGCTTTACTGTAGTTTGCACTCTTTCCTTTAAAGGGAAACTCTCACATCATTGCTGAGGGTATTTAACAATCTTGAATGTTATCTGTATTTTTAAACACACTTTTTTTATATATATATATTATCAGAAAAATACAGTAAATGCAAACTTTCTGCTTTTTTTCTATCTGTTCATAAAATACCCAGTATGTAAATGCTGTGCTGACATAATGCTGCCCAGCTACAGCTGACCACTATTAGCATGCAAATATCTTGTCTGACAATTGTACCACACGTTTGCATGCATGGTTAAAAATCCAAAACAACTGAACAATAGTGACAGCATTGTTTGACTCGCATTGGTCGGACCAGCTGGCTGACAATAGCAGCTTACTATAAACCCAAGAAATGGCATTCATTTACATTGTTGGTTGTATGCAGACCTTTGGTTATGCACTCAGTAGTAGTTGAGGGCTGCTGTTTCTGTAGTGGTGGTTGTCTCTTGCAGTTTATGTTTGAAAGTGCCTGTGTAGTAGCACATAAATTCTGAATTCCTGTGCTGCTGTCGGTGATAGAATCTGACAGAAATATGCAGCCCTCTGGTTAAGTTATCTAAACCATAATGGGTTTGGTTCTGTTGATTAGAGCCGTCTGTTCCATTTTGGCGAAGTTCTCCCAGCTAGTTTGTTAGCTGCTCCTTGTGTCAGTTTTTTAATTTTTGTGGTAAGCGCTGCCAGTGGCTCAGTTAGATACTGCTAGTGATTTTCTGCCAACTAACACTGTGTATGTTTATCTGTAGGTTACATTCATAACCACATTTCTCCTGTTGTTCCTTTGATAGTCTCTGTGCGCAGATTCAGCAGTCTGAACAATCCTATGATAAATCGTCCACATTTAAACTCATTACATGCAGTTGGTTAGCCTCTTTGGCACCAGTTGGTTGAATGTTTTCTCTGAAATCATCCAAAATTGAGTTATTTGTTAGCACAATTGGAGAAGACAGCGCCGCACCCTTTGTGGGTAGCAGCTAAAACAGACAGTTGAAGCTTTTTTATTGACTGATCATTCCCAAAAATGTAGCTGATGGTGCATGTTCATTTTCAGAGAACCACACAACAACCATAGTTTTCCCACCTTGAGTATGAAGCAGAGATCATGTTGAGAGGCATGATACCCTTTAAGCTCCAGATTGCAAACATTCCTGTCAATGTAGGAATCATTTGCTGGTGAGAAGACTCTACGCTTCTCGGTCAGCTGTATTACTAGGCTAATGCTGCTCCACCAACCCTTTCCCACCGTCACATTTGCTCTCAGTCCACTCTCCCATGTCTTACTCGTTCCCTCAGCCAGATCCTCAGGCGGCCATACATCTCTCTTCCTGTCAGCAGCTAATTGGTTGGCCCTCAGGACATCCTGTGTCACACCACACCACCATTCATTGGCTAATATGCACTATGCCGTGGATGTCATCTGTCAGTAGCTGTGACAGATCCAACGTCATATTTTTAACCCGACGAAAGATGAAGTGTTTTTAATTAGGTTGATATATGTATCCAATAAATTATGCATTAAACACAGCTTGTTTTCCCAATATGAAAATACTAACTGTGAGAGTGTTAAGACATCTCATGTTAATGCGTTGTATTAGCAGCAGCAGGCTATTCTTGTCATCCCTTCATTAAAAGCTGTGGAGAAAAAGAAGCCTCAGGTGTCTGTAGATAAGGAAGCTTGTGTTCTTCCCTCTGTGCCTTCGCCTGTTCTGCTGTATCAGGTGTCCATTTTGAAGCAACAAGCTGCACACAGGTGGGAGGAAGAAAAAAATCACAAGCACAACATAAATATTATTCAGAGTTTCTGGGAAGCATTTCTCTCATGTCGATGGAATTGCTCTCTTAAATTTATGCCAGCACACTGTTTCTCTCCCACCACCTCTCCTCCCTCTTTCCCTCTGCGCACTCCCTCTCTCCCTCCACCTCAGAACAAGTCTTAATTTGTCGGGAATCATACCGCCCTGCGCCGCCATCCGCCGGAGCTGCCGCAGCTCATGGAAACCGTAGGCCAGCTGCGATTTGATTTGCTCACGGATGAGATGTGCCGGTGCTTAAACCTCTCCCTAGTTTGGCTTGTTTAAACACAGACACACGCACGCACGCACACACACACACACACACACACACACACACACACACACACACACACACACACACACACACACACACACACGCACTCTGATCTGCCCTTGGCATTCAAAACTGTCAGATGGAATTCTTTCGGCAAGTGCACTGACTCTCGTTCTAGTTTTTACAGCGCCGGGGAGCTGGAAAGGTTGGGATGAGTGATTGCTAGTCGCTCAAGGCAGAACACTCCTCATGGTTACACAGTATAGGCCTTAAAGGGACACGAGCTCACGCTGCACGGCCTCCAACACTCCCTAATCTGTGACAAATTCAGGTTTTTGAGGAACTGCACTGAGCACGGGGGGAGTTATGCTTTCTATGTGTTATCAGTTTAGGTTTGGATAGGCATATGATTTGTGTGAAGTCTGCCTCAGGGGAGTTTAAAGACAGGTGTGTGTGTGTGTGTGTGTGTGTGTGTGTGTGTGTGTGTGTGTGTGTGTGTGTGTGTGTGTGTGTTTTTGAACTGAGACAGCATATGTGAGTCTGTTTTCTGTTATGGGGAGAGCAGACCTTGGCTTCCACTAACCGACACTATACAACCACCAAGAGAGAAGTAATCCAACCTTCTCTCTCTCTCTCTCTCTCTCTCTCTCTCTCTCTCTCTCTCTCTCTCTCTCTCTCTCTCCTCTCTCTCACTCCCTCTCTCTCACTCCCTCTCTCTCTCTGGCACTCTCAGTTTCCCCCCTCTCTCCCCTCCGCTCTCCCTCTGTCTCTCCCTCAGGCCTCTCTTATGAAGTGAGAGGCCAAACACAGGCCTGGAGTGCCGGATCAGGCTCCTTCTATCGATTGACTTTATTTATGTGTTTGTTTATTTATTTAAAAGGCCCTGAACCCCTCTGTCCCTGAGGGGTACTTATGTGCCACACATACATACATACATACACACACACACTCACACCCGCTCTGTCTCTCTGACTGGACTGTGCACATACAAATTCCTCCTGTGCTCCTGTGTTTAGCCAGGGGTTGTTGCAGCGTCACTGCCGGGTGGAACGTGTAGTCACTGCAGTAACTAGGTGTGACATTAGCTCATATGTGCACGCACAGCTTGTGTCCAGTGTTTAGAAACATAACATAGAGCTGCCCATAATAGGAAAATGCCTAACGCCCCATGTGTGGTTAAAACAGGACTGATGCTCGAAAGTTGAATAGGCTAGTGCAGCCGGAGTTACAGTTGCTAAATCATATCGTTACACTGTTTGCATGATAAGACAGCTGCATGATGCTGCGATATTATTATTCATTGATGTTCACCATGATCATGATTATAGGATCATATTCTAAAGAAGCAATAATTAACAACTTAAAGGTGCAACATATAAGAGTTTTAGCTGATTTGAATATTAACTGAATTATCAACAGAATGTCAAGAAAAAAGAGTTTTGACTTTATATCAAAGACATCTGTCTTTCCTGAAGAAAATCAGTATTTGTGGACATTGTTTTAGAAAAACAGCATTTGTGAGTATAAAATACTTCCATTAAAATCTGAATATTTGCTGAAAATAAAACCTTGCATTCAAAAGCGA